>NC_054832.1:5091432-5396432 GCF_018345385.1 Vulpes lagopus | reverse complement strand
CTGCTGCTTTGCTCGCCTCCCTTCTGCCCCTCCCTGCCACCCTTCCTCAAAACATCTGATAACTACTCCAAGATGGAAGAAGTTTCTCCACGTGTAAGTTTTCCTGAGGTTCATTTTGACGGGATGCTCTTCTCATCTCGCCGTCGTAAGACGAAATATGAATAAAGATCCTTCAAACATGAATGGCAGACCTGTGCCCCCTCGGCCCCCCACACCCCAAGTAGATAAATGTCTCGGTCATGTGATGATCTCCCATGTGTCCCCTGGGAATCCACTTAGGCTTTTTGATTTTCCACTTTAAAACATCTTGTTCGGGTCGCATTAACTATGTCTATTCCTTCATAGCCATCTGATTAACTCTTCTTTCCCAAAATTAAGTCTGTTTATTTGTAATTCTTTTGTGAGTTCTGTTACCTCATTTCTGTGTTTTTTTATAAATCCTGATCCACTTTTTCCAGTCATGTCTTGCATGAATTTCTTGATGTCTTTTAGCCGGCTTTGGGGTGCTGTGTTATAGTTTGGATCCCCTGGCGTGTTTTCGTGGTGTCCTGCATCTTGTTCTGCTTCTTTTTCTCATGATGACTTTGTAGGGAGATTGATCACTGTGCTGTTCTCATGCTCATTTTGAAGTAAATGTAGTTCTTCTGTGGTTTAAAAGTTCAGATAGCTACCCTGATTCCCCAAACCTCACTCTGTGTGGTTATCTTGTAGGGTTAAAAAACATGGCAATTGTTTTCTGGTCTTCCAGGGAGATCTTTGATTTTATGGCTTCCCCTTTGTAAAATCCTAAACTTCTGAGCATGGAGTAAATGGTTCTAATGAAAGTATTTCCCTACATCCTCTCTCCTGCCCCACCTCTCACCACCACTCACTCTGGATGTTCTCAGGTTAGTTGCCTGGGAATGTTTACTTAGTCTTCCTCTGATTACACCACTCACCCTACTGTCCCTATGTCTTTGGATGCATCTGCCTGCCTCGAATGCCCTCTTTCTCTGTGTGTGTAGTAAGATCACATTTCATTTTTTTAATAAATTTATTTTTTACTGGTGTTCAATTTGTCAATATACAGAATAACACCCAGTGCTCATCCCGTCAAGTGTCCCCCTCAGTGCCTGCCACCCAGTCACCCCCACCCCCCACCCTCCTCCCCTTCCACCACCCCTAGTTCGTTTCCCAGAGTTAGGAGTCTTTCATGTTCTGTCTCCCTTTCTGATATTTCACACTCATTTTTCTCCTTTCCCCTTTATTCCCTTTCACTGTTTTTTATATTCCCCAAATGAATGAGAACATACACTGTTTGTCCTTCTCTATTTCATTGACTTACTGCACTCAGCATAATACCCTCCAGTTCCATCCACGTCAAAGCAAATGGTGGGTATTTGTCGTTTCTAATGGCTGAGGAATATTCCATTGTATACATAGACCACAGCTTCTTTATCCATTCATCTTTCGATGGACACCGAGGCTCCTTCCACAGTTTGGCTATTGTGGACATTGCTGCTAGAAACATCGGGGTGCAGGTGTCCCGGCGTTTCACTGCATCTGTATCTTTGGGGTAAATCTCCAGCAGTGCGATGGCTGGGTCGTAGGGCAGGTCTATTTTTTATCTCTTTGAGGAACCTCCACACAGTTTTCCAGAGTGGCTGCACCAGTTCACATTCCACCAACAGTGTAAGAGGGTTCCCCTTTTCTCCGCATCCTCTGCAACATTTGTGGTTTCCTGCCTTGTTAATTTTCCCCATTCTCACTGGTGTGAGGTGGGATCTCATTGTGGTTTGGATTTGTATTTCCTTGATGGCCAGTGATGCGGAGCATTTTCTCATGTGCATGTTGGCCATGTCCATGTCTTCCTCTGTGAGATTTCTCTTCATGTCTTTTGCCCATTTCATGATTGGATTGTTTCTTTGTTGTTGAGTTTAATAAGGTCTTTATAGATCTTGGAAACTAGCCCTTTATCTGATATGTCATTTGCAAATATCTCTTCCCATTCTGTAGGTTGTCCTTTAGTTTTGTTGACTGTATCCTTTGCTGTGCAAAAGCTTCTTATCTTGATGAAGTCCCAATAGTTCATTTTTGCTTTTGTTTCTCTTGCCTTCGTGGATGTATCTTGCAAGAAGTTACTGTGGCTGAGTTCAAAAAGGGTGTTGCCTGTGTTCTCCTCTAGGATTTTGATGGAATCTTGTCTCACATTTAGATCTTTCATCCATTTTGAGTTTATCTTTGTGTCTGGTGCAAGAGAGTGGTCTAGTTTCATTCTTCTGCATGTGAATGTCCAATTTTCCCAGCACCATTTATTGAAGAGACTGTCTTTTTTCCAGTGGATAATTTTTCCTCCTTTGTTGAATATTAGTTGACCATAAAGTTGAGGGTCCACTTCTGGATTCTCTATTCTGTTCCATTGATTAATGTTTTTTTTTTTGTGCCTGTACACGCTGTCTTGATGACCACAGCTTTGTAGTACAACCTGAAATCTGGCATGAAATCACATTTCTTTGATAAGATCCAAATAAAAGGGTGTCGTCTTTGGAAAACTCCTCTTCTGCCTTCACAGAGATTGCCCTTCTTGAAATAGCCAGCGCTTGCCTCTATCACCACTCAGACTGCCTACAGTCAACAATGGGCTTTGTCATTATTGAGCTTTGCCCTTGACTAGCTGTGTGAGTGTGTATGACTTACCTCTGTGAGCCTCATTTTACTCACTACTAAAGGGTTTAATAATAAACTATTCTCAGAAGTTTGAGGGGATGTTAAACAATATAACATTCATGGTCGATTTTTGTGAGGTCTTTGTTTTTAAGTTCCCCCATGTAGATCATAAAATTCTTTTTTCCCCTATATTTTATTTATTTATTCATGAGAGACACAGAGAGAGGCAGAGACATAGGCAGAGGGAGAAGCAGGCCCCCCGCAGGGAGGATTGATATAGGATTTGATCCTGGATCCCAGAACTCTGGGATCATGCCCCGAGCAAAAGGCAGATGACGTCCACGCACTGAGCCACATAGGTGTCCCTAGATCATAAAATTCTTGGGTCAGAAGCCATGTCCTCTCTTCCATCCCATTTGGATCTCTCTCTCTTTCCATCCTCCTCATGCCCTCGCTTCTTCTCTCTACTCTCACATATTTACTGGAAGCCTCAGCTAAGTGACACATGGCAGGGACACAAAACACAGCTTCTCTGAGAAGCTAACTTCCTGAACTAACCATTACCCCCCCGCCCTCCTCCCTGCCGACAGGACACTAGAGAGTATGAAAGGCAATGCAGTGGGTGAGGAGCTGGAGCTCTTCTGGAGGAGCAGGTGCAGGGACAGGAAACAGACACACATCTGGATGGAGTGGAAACTGGAAGATGAGGAAGAGGGACATTCAGGAGGGGACACAGGCAGTACAGGACACACACAGTACACACTGTGCCTGCCGTTTGCCAAAGCTGGGAGCAGAAAGCACAGACGACTGGAGGACAGAGTGGAGAGTGAATCTGGCCCATCGTGAGTTCCTTGGATGCCATGCCTAGAACACTTGGATTATTTTGTTTTGGAATAACGAGAGGAGCATAAGCAATATATCCAATTTTTCCAGTTAGCTCTCGCTCTCCTGCTTCCCTATATGGGACTGTCGGGGACAGACAGAGAGACAGAGAGAGAGACATTGAATGAGGCAACTTGGCATTCAGAAAAGATCTTGGGCAGGCTTTCAGAGGAGGGGAGAGGAGAATTTGGACTGAGCTGTAGCAGGAGGGTGTTTGCTGAATATATGAGGCGTTAAATCAGTCATTAGTGCTGGGCTCAGCAGGCTTCTTCCTCCACAAGAGCCTGCCTTTCTCCTTTATGTGTCCCTCTCAGCCTTTGGATTAATGCCACCAAAGTGTCTTCTCACTCACTCCACCAGTGATGATGTAATCGCTTGCCTAAACTCAGACTTCACTATCTTCATTATCGTTGTGTTTTTGTTTTTGTTTTTGTTTTTTTTTCTTTTTTGATCTCTTGGGCTCCAACCATTTATTCAAGGGCTCCAAGGAATGGTTTGTTCTGCTTTCTGGTTTTATGTCTTTTTATTACACCCCAGTGCCATCTTAAAAACCCCTAGTCTTTAACATTTCCAAAACAATCTGCAAATATTAGCTAACCCGATTTGCACCTCGGCCCTGGGAGGCTGGTCAGTGGGATTATTTCTGCTTTATATGCGGGAGCCCTGGATGGGAAAGGTTAAGGAATTTGCCTGAGTTTGCAAAATAAAGCTGAAACTAAATGCATCATTCAAAGGAGGATCATTCCTGGCTGATCACCATCCTGTTTTTTGAGAAGCAGCTGGAGGAAGAGAGGAGGATGGAGGTGGTTCAGGGGAAGTCTGAGGACAGCTTCCGTGCTTTGTCCAAATACTCCATGGACATCAGGCGGATTCCTCACTAGATGTAATTATCTGCTTACATGTCTCCCACCCATTGGGTGCTCCTTGATGGCAGGAATAGATAGACACGTACCCACCTTTATAATTAGCAGCATATCTGATGCACAGTATGTGTTTAGTAGTAACATGTATGTCTGAAATACAGAAAGTACCAGAGATATAGATTTCTTCCCCTCCTTGGCTAGAGCATCATGAGTAGCATTAGAGAGAGTGTCATTTCTACTTCATTTGTGGGTTTTGGAGCCAGCCTAATCCACGTCTTGCCTACATCCGTGCCCTTGTAATCTGGGACAGATCACTTAGCCTTACTAACCTTATTTTCCTCCTTTGTGAAACAAAAGAAAACAACAACAATAACAATACTTCTTCATGGACTTGCTGTAATGATAACAAAACTGTCATGAAGTAAGCGCACTTCTGCCTCCCATGTTGAACACACGCACCCATCAAAGTATCAATATTTTATGCCCCCTCATTGGCCAAGTGCAAAGTTATCAAATGTTGGACCCAAAGTACATACACTTTTGGAACTTACTGCTTCCACCTGAAGATCAGAAGTAACTGAGTACTAAGTTCTGCTAAGGTAAACCATATGAAGAACTTCCTGGCACTAAGCCAGATGGTTTCGACTAGTGGGAGTCATCTGTATAAATACTAAATCATATGTAGAATTTAGGAAACTAATCAGAAGATCATAGGGGTAGGGAGCGGAAAATAAAATAAGATGAAGGCAGAGAGGGAGACAAACCACAAGAGACTCAACACTAGGAAACAAACTGAGGGTCGCTGGAGGGGAGGTGGGTAAAGGGATGGGGTTGCTGGGGGATGGGCATGAAGGGAGGCACGTGATGGGATGAGCACTGGGTGTTATATGCAACTGATGAATCACTGAATTCTACCTCTAAAGCCAATGATACAGTATATGTTAATTGAATTTAAATAAAAAAAAAAGATATAAATAAAAATACTAAGTACTTTTGATTAGGTGACTGCTTTTTGTTGCCTGAAAAATTCTGAGGATAAGATATGCCTCAACCAAACTTTAGGACAGCTGTATGTAACAGCAGTTTGTCAGTACCTCGCATGGGACTCTGCAACCATTGGTGCTCATTAAATGTTTACAGACCACATGGATAATTTGTTTGGCACTGGTTTTCACTAATAGCTATGGAGAATAATATAAGATAAAAAAAATACACTCAGTACGTGATATGGGAATGGAAAGAGTTTTTACATTATATTCCTACTTTCTGAAATCTGAAGATAGAGTGAATTTGTTAGGTTCACAGATATACAAGTTAGTATAGCGATCTGAAAATTACTTTGATTACATCAAAAACCATTGTACCTATTCTCTGATTCTAAAATATATCGCCTATTTTGAAATCTTCAAGATTAAAAATGTCACATTGATTCTCAAACTCACCAGATGTGGAATACACTATCTTGTTTTTAATTTAATTTTTATTTTTTAAATTTTTTTGTGGCACCATTTCCCCTAACGTGCCATATTGCATTCCCTCGATGGGTTTTTGAAGATACTAAGACTTTAGTTCAAGTGTATTTTGAGACACCTGTAACACTCCTTAGAGAACGGACAGGACCACACCCAGAATTAATAACCAGAATTGCAAATCACTCACATTGGAGCTTTACCAATGAAAGAGAAAAAAAATGAAGTGGGAAGTATAGAACAAAGTATATCCCTAGTACCTATATTCTACGCTGTCACTTTGATAATTCCGATTCAGACTTCTGATGCATCAGGACAAGAAGGCATATGAGACAGAGTTTTAAAGGAAACATCTATAGTGTGTTTCCCAGAAGTAGATTATGCATGCAGTATGCAAATTACCTCTTGAATTTCTTGCTGAAGATGGAACACAAAACACCAAAGGCCATTCTCTGGATTACCTCATCCTTAAATAAGAAGGAGAAAAAGGAAGCTGAACACACACAGCAAAGAGGACACTGAAATCTTTGCTAAAAGGGTCATTTATGTGGGTGTGTTATATTGAAATCACAAAGCTTTTTACATCCTAAATTTGAGTACCGTGACAAGATTTTTCATTGGAAGGGAGATAGTTTATCTCTTAGATGGTTTCATCTGATTCTTGGTTTTGAAAACTGAGAAGGGAGCTCATGAAGCTTTTAGAGTTGCTTGTATTTTGGAGGTACACCGACACCAGGGAGAGCCTTGTTTTGGCTACATGTTTTGACCATGACATTACAATCCAAATAAGCAGCATTTCCATAAGTAGTATCAAATGTATAAAAAGAAAAATTCATTCTTTCTTATCCCATCTATTTATAGTCTAAAGGCTCCAACTTCAAGATTTTTTTCCCCTCTCTGCTATTATTAACCTGTACATCCTCCATTGTGGCAAACACATTTTAATTACATTTTCTGCTTGATGAATTTCCAATTCCCTGTCTTTTATTCTAGGTAACCCTGAACTTAGAAAAGGGACTGAATAATTGAAAAATCTCAAATGTTTAGTAATTTGGAGGGACAATGAAAATGGGATGGTTTCTTTAAACATCTAAAGCCTTACTCTTTACCAATCATCACTGTAACAACTGGTGTTTCACTGGACCTCCAAACATCCAAAAACGATCCTGGCTTTCAGAGGGGACACATCCAAAGCTTTAGCACATTAATTTGATTTAGATTTGTATTTTGCTCCTTGGGAAAAGAGAGGCCGTGTTCTTTCCTGCTCAGTTAGATTAAAATGGCACCGTTGTCCTATTGTATGTATGTCCTATTGTATGTCCAACTTGGCCCGGGTTGAGTTCTGTTATGGAGGTGGATGGTGGGTTTGTGCCATAAGCTAGATTCTGTGTTAGCCTCTACTGAAATGGACATGGCCTCTGATATTGAGACCGTATAGCTTGCTTGGGAAATGGCTTTCCATGCAGGAAGGGGTTTATGATAAACATGATATCTTACTCCTGTACTGTGTTCTTCATAAACCTCTTCCTGCCTCTATCTATGTGGTGAAATAGAGCTACAACAGCACCCGGAGGGGCCTTAGCTGAGGGAAAGAGGGGTAGACTTCTGGTGATGGGATGTTCCCCTACCTCAGGTGCCTTCTTTTGACTGTTCATCATGGTGATAAAATTTGCCTGTCTTCTGTTTGTCTTCTGTTTGAGTCTCGCAGGATACGAGGGCTGATAGGGAATTAGGAGGGATATATTCCTTACGATGGCTATTCAAGGTACTTGTAGATCTGGCAACTGGGGTTCTCCCTCTGGGCCCCCAAACATGGGAGTGTCCCATTCCCTCCTTTGGCAGCTGTACTCCACCCTACAGGGCACAGAGTCTATGGAGCCACTGCTGTACCTACTGAGACTTAGTTCTTTCTTTTAAACCGCTGTGTGGGGACTCAGGCCTCGGAAATCCCTATCAGTTTCCTGCCTAATGCCAGGCCTATATGAGTCACTTTCTAACATAACAGCCTTCCTTCCAAAGGTGAACTCTTCCACAGGTACATATGCTTTTCAGTTTTAGGGGTAGAAAAAAGTATGTGCTCTCAGGGGTTAGACGGCTGTGAGTGGGGCTCAAGTTGGATGGGTAGGCAGTTTGTCAACAGGTGTGCCCAGTGGGCACCTCTTAGGGTAGGGTGGGGGGATGATTCAAGGAGAAGGCACTAGGCTGAAGCCTCCCTTGGAGCTCTTGCCCCATGCCCTGTGAGTGTCAGAGCTGGGCCTGAGGCTGTGACCTAACTTATACAAGAGAGGGAAAAAAGGAGGTTATAAAAGTTGCATGGAATAAGGCCAAGAACACTGGCAATAACAACAGTTGGCACTTACATATCAACTTGCTGTGGACCAGGCTCTGTTCTAAGCCCATTATAGGTATGACTCCATCTAACCCTTACAATTAGACTCTGATGAGCATGAAGTCCCTTCCATTTTGCAAATGGTAGCACAGCTTTTGAGTCCTACAATATTATAAATTTGGGCACGATTAAACACCCCATTTTATAAATGAAGACACGAGGGCACAGAGACAAAGCAAGTCACCCACAGACACCCGGTAAGATTTGTTCCAAGGCCATCCACCTACAAGTCTGCGTTGAACCATTTCACCGCTCTGTAAAAAGAGAATGCACGCAGAAGACCACTGTGGGAATAGTTGATTCACCGTCTTCTGCATCATGTTTTCAGGATCCAGGACTTTAAGTGTCAAGACCTAGAAGTGAGGAAGCACAGGGACCATTGGCAGAAGGACACCTTGTGACCTCTGACTGAAAACCCTCAGTGAAAACCTTCAGTGTTTCCCTGCTGTTTCTCAGGTAGATGGAATCCCAAACACTTAAGCTGACTCATAAAATGCTCTTACACTGGATGGTCTGTTTCACTTTGGGAAATTCAACTCATTCCTTATCAGCCTCCTTGGTGTCCATGCTCCAGCCCGTTCTGCTACTTCAACTCCTACACACAGTAACACCCTACACAGGGTAACACCTCTCTTCTTACCTGGCTCTGCTCCCAGGTCCTCTTCCCCCTCCCCCAGTTAAATCCTACCCATTATCCAATTTTCAGCTCCACGTTGCTTTCCTCCAAGGGGCTACTTCCACCAACACCTCCCTTGTACTATGTATTTGTTAGCGCCCTGCAATGTTCCATACTGCAGCACCTATCCAACCTGGTTGGCATGCCTGTCCATCATCTGTGTCCCGCATGAAATTCAGAAGAGGAATTGTGTGGTTTTCCATTGAGTTATCCAGAGCCAAGCACAGAGCCTGCAAAATTCAGAGTTGAACAAAACAAAACAAAACAAAACAACAGCAACAACAACAACAACAAAAAACCCAACACACACCCCCACACAACAAACAAACAAAACCCCTGAAAACACTAGTTGTTTAGTGACTAGGTTAATAAAATATCAACAGCTTTCAAATCATTAGCTATAATGTTTTTTAAGATTTTATTTATTTATTCATGAGAGACACAGAGAGAGAGGCAGAGACACAGGCAGAGGGAGAAGCAGGCTCCATGAAGGGAGCCTGATGTGGGACTTGATGCCCAGACTCCAGGATGCTCTGGGCTGAAGGAAGACGCTTAACTGCTGAGCCACCCAGGCATCCCTCATTAGCTATAATTTTAGGAATAATTAGGGTCATATGTTTATTTTCCTTTCTACTCTCTTGTCAATTTGCAATGGTAGGGAGTATGGCGACAAGAGGAAGAAGAAAAATTAATAGGAAAATGTGACTGCTTCTTTACATTGAGAGGAAAGAAAGTGTAGAACTTAAAAATTCAGGTTTGGATTTAACAAATTCCAACTTGTTCAGATTTTTTTGAAACCATATGCTTATCACCATATTTTTCCTGCCTCTCCCTCCCATCTTCTATTTCAATTTTAACAGGCACATGCAATTCACATCTAATTTTAGGTGTGGGCACAAGAAGTTCAACATGTTTTGCAAAAACAATCAAATGTAGAAGAAATGAAGTTTAATGCATCTCACCAACTTTTCGCATAAAACTGCATATCCATGAGACATCATGAAAAAAAGAATAGAAAACTCGACAAAAGAAAACACACATGGTCTGGATTGGACTGAATGTAATTAGAACAAAACCAGCTCCAATTTTTTCAGAAAAGGTCCCTAAATAACCCTAACTTCATTCCCAGTTTATAGGGAGCTGAAGTGAAATTACATGCAATACTAAAGAAGGTGGATGGAAACCGTGCCAAAAATGTAAAAGTGTTTCTAAATATTTACATTTGCTTAGAGTTTCCCAAAGAAATCACTGATTTAAGGATTAGTAAATGAATGAGCACTTTTAATAACAATGCAGTAACAACACAAAGACAAACTATTCTAGAGACAGCTGCCTCCATTCTGAAAAGCATGTGGTGTGTACACATTTGGCTTCAAGGATAAAAAGAAATTCTTGGTGAAAAAAAAAAAAAAACAGTCCAGGGGAAAAAAAAAAAAAGAGCAGCGAGACATGGGGACTGGTCGTGGGAATAGAAAGGGGAAGGTTGATGATTTCTCCTGTAATTGTGATACCACAAGATATGGGGACCATGGAAGCCATCCTCCACCCAGACTTATAAGTTTGGGTTATTCCTCTCTCATTTCTCTATAAAGTTTGTATATAATATTTTAAAGCCCTAAAAACTAGTCTCGGACATATAATAAATAAGCTGTACTGCTATTATCTATTTCCTAAGTGTGCTGTGTTATGAGGAAGTTATTATGGAGAATAATAAAAACTGACAAATACATAGGAAGGGGCGATGTCATAGAGGTGGGAGCCCAAACCCTCCTCAGGATGATTAAGGCCATTGGGGCATCTGTAAAGTGGGGCAGTCTCGTGGCATGATCTGTATGATCCTGTTCAGATTCACTTGTCATAAACAAGCATTGAATGGGTGCCTCCTTCCAGAACACATTGTCGGTGCTAGTGGCAAGAAGATAACCAATCACAAGTAAGTAAATAAATAAATAAGATGGGCATTAATATTTATAATAAAAATATAATATGGTCATGCAACAGAGATGATAGGAAGAGGGTAGATCAATAAGAGGAATCTCAAGGAGGATTAACATTTGAAAAATAACTACATGCTACCTAGGATCCAGCTATATTGGGGAAAAACTGTGTAAAAAAGACAGAGCATCATGTGAAAGAGTCTCCTAGACCAAAAAGAAGAGTTTTCAACAAAGAAAAAAGTCAGAAGGACAAATACAGCCGGATCCCAGTTATATGATGTGTCTACAGTAGTCAAATGCATGGAAGCAGAGAACAGAATGATGGTTGCCAGGAGTCAGGGGAGAGGGGGAAATGGGGAAATGGTTTTCAATTTATATAAAGTTTTTGTTATGCAAGATTAATTCCAGTACAGCTCTGCTGTACAACATAGTATCTGGGTTAACAATACGGTATTTTGCACTTTAAAATATGTTAATAGGATTGTTCTCAAGTTATATGTGCTTCCCAAAACACACATGCATACACACACACACACACACACACACACACACAAGAATGTGAGAAAAGTTGTGGATATAGTGGATATGTTTAGTACTTTGGTTGCAGTGATGGTATCATGAGTATATAATACAGATGTGGAAACTCATCAAGGGGTATATATTAAATCTGAGCAATTACTTATATATCAGTTATACCTCAAAAAGAAAAAAGAAAGAAAAAAGGAAGGAAGGAAGGAAGGAAGGAAGGAAGGAAGGAAGGAAGGCCAGCCAGTAGCATATAATGAATGGAGGAGCAAATGCTAGGAAGTAGGTTTGGCAAGATGCAAAGGACCATGCTGTGTAGATTCTTTCAAGTCAGGGTGGGTAAAATAGATTTACACTTCCTATTAGTAGAAACTGCTGGAGGGTTTCACATTGGCAAATATTAATTTGACTCACGTTATTAAAATCCCATTCTGGCTGCTGTGTGGGAAATAGACTCTAGAGAGGCAAGAACCAAAGCTGGCAGGCCAGGGAGGGGGCGATTTTAGCAGCCAGATGGGGACCATGAGTGGGGACACAGAGGAAGAAGTGGAAATGGAGCCTCATCAGATGTGGGAAATATTCTGCACATAGAGAAGATCAGAATTGTCCATTGATTGGAGGTGGATGTGAATAATGTGAGGGATCAGGGTAAATATAAATCTGTATGCAAATGAGTTTGCTTGTGTAAGAACATGTATGAACATGAATGTGTGGTTTTTCCTTTCTCTGAATTAAAAGGATGAAATATAAGCAACTAGGTTATTCAAGTTGATGCATCTCAGTTAAAGGATTTTTTTCATGAGAACCAGCTAAAATGACTCCTCTCTGTATTGCCTCATTCTCAGGGCACGTGATCTCCCTGGACGGCCCAGTGGGTAAGGGTACAATGGTGTTGGCTCCAAGCTTCAGCTATCGTACCCAAGAATATCTGCCAAAATCCCATGCTAATATCTCTAAAGAGCCACCATTCACCATCCCAGACAATGAACAGCAAAGACATTTAGTTCTCAAGAAATAATGAGCTACCACAAATTATTGTATAAGGATATTGTATGTGGAAATAGTCGTTTGAGATAGTAATTCTAAATAGGGCGTGCAGAAAGAATCTGAGACAGGAGGCAAGAGGGAAGAAGATTGGTTTGAAGTTTTCAGAACAAAGAGATGAGATGGTGATATAAGACGTGTGGGTTGCCATGGGAATCAAGGAAATTAAATGAATATAACGGTGCAGAACAAATATTAGTTAAGCACACACTATGTATGAAGCATTCAGCTAAGCACAAGAGCCCTTTAGGGAGGGATTTCAAACCCACTGAAATGGAGTCTGAGAGGTTAAGCAGCTTCCTCCAAGTCACAGGACTAGGAGTGGGTCTAGCCAGGCTCCCCATGGATCCACGGAGGCATGCGTGCGCTTGTCTTACTGTACAATACTGTCTCCTGGTGGTGTCTTCGACCTTCCACATCAAATCCATTCACATTCTGTTGGTGATTGATTCTGTCTTCATTCACTTGACTTTGCCATTGGCATTGCCCTAATTCAGATCCCTGTCATCTCTCGCCTGGTGCAGTAGACTTCTGACTCCATTTCCTAAAACCTAAGAAATGAGAGGACCTGAACACTCAGGTTTAAACAATGAAGGTGGAGTTTTGGTATTTTGAACCTGAGCATGTGAGGCGTGTTTTGTGCCTTCCAAGGCATTCAGTGTGGCCCTCACATGGCTACTTAAAGGTATATTTTGCATACAGCTGGGTTAGGAATCTGGTAGCACTTTTGTATATTTGAGCCAAGAAGGCAACTGTTCTGATAAACTTTACACTCTATAAACATTGGCAGAAACAGGAAAATCAGAAAGTGCTTGAAATTTTGCCAGACACACCATTAACTTGTTCACTTACTAGGGGTTGTAGGGAACAATTGGTTGAACTCGTCTTTAATCAAATAAATCATGTCATACTTATGCTTTGCTGGTGTCTATATTATTGTTTGTCTAAATGGTCAAAAAAGTGGTTGTAGCTGGATTTAGGGAAGTTCTGGTTTCTGTACTTCTCCAGAGAGCAGGGCAATGCTTTGGTGGGGCTGTTTGGGAGGCAGGGAGCTCTGATGAGTGTCAATCCAAATAAATCTCTCTAATGCTAAGCAAATGAACGGATGAGTCATGTGGCTGACTCAGAGCTCCTGCAGTAATTGGGACACTCTCAAGTTTCCTGAAGTATTTTTCTCAGGTTGTTCCAAGCCTCCAATTCAGTCATCATCACGCTTTATTTTCATAGTGTCAGTTGGATGACACCTTCATTAAAGCCATTATGACTTTAATACTGATGATCATTCTGGAAACTGACAGCTTCGTGACATTAGGAGAAGATGGACCATTGCTAATTTATATGCTTTGGTGTTCTGTCAAAATGGAAGTCTTCCCAATCCATCTGCCCCTGACCATTCCTGGCATCCAGTTCTTTGACTTGAGCAATACTACAGCTAGTTGAGAGGTAGAACCTCAGATTCACTTTGCTCTTTATCTTCCCTCCTTCTTGCATTCACCGTTTGCCACTTTCTATTATTTCTCACTTAGAGAGATCTCTTACATAATCCCCTTCTCCAATTTCCTGTCCACTCACTTAGTGAGCAGGGATCAAACTCTGCCTAAGGAAACATGGTCCCCTCAGCTGCCCTATGTTTTTAAAGTCATCTTTCAAAGTCATGCTATTTACAAACACAAACAATGAAATAAATAACTTTAAAGGCACCACAAACAGTAACAGCACTAGAGTCTATGAGAGTATGAGACTGGACTTGAAGTAGAGATACAGAGATAAAATTAGAAGTGCAGGAACACCTCAAAGTGGGTGTGCATATGTATGTATTTGTTATTTTTTTATTGTTTTCTATGATAAAGGACATTAAGTCAAATCTAAGGGATGGATCAGATGTATCAATAAAAAATGCTAAGGAAACTGGTTAATTATTTGGAAAAATCTGGTACTTCATTCAAGTATCTACTAATGTAATTTCAAGTTTAAAATATTACCAATGAAATTTTAAAACCACTATAAGGAAAATAAATAATTTTAACCACAGGATGGGAAATGCCTAAGAATAATGCCATGGGGAAAATCATAAAGAAAAATGTATACTGGATTGATAAAATAATACTATAAAATTGTTGTACATAAAAGGACATAATAAAATATTCAAAACCAGCAGATTAAGAAAAATATATTTCGGGCAGCCCTGGTGGCTCAGCAGTTTGGCGCTGCCTTCAGCCCAGGCTGTGATGCTAGAGACCCGGATTGAGTCCCACATCCGGCTCCCCACATGGAGCCTGCTTCTACCTCTGCCTGTGTCTCTGCCTCCCCCTCTCTCCTTGTATCTCTCAGAAATAAATAAATAAAATCTTAAAAAAAAAAGAAAAATACATTACCAACGCATAGGAAAGATATAGAGTTGATATTTTTAAAGGGCTTTAGTAAATTAGAAAAGTAATATATCAATAATAAAATAAAAAAAGAAGAAATGCTCATTCTCTCTCCCTCTCTGTCTCTGTATCTCTCTCTCACATACACACACCCAGTCACACATGCAATTAAAATGCCATGGCTTGGGATGCCTTGGGTGGCTCAGAGAGTGATCCCGGGGTCCTAGGGTCGAATCCTGCATCAGGCTCCCCGCAGGAAGCCTGCTTCTCCCTCTGCCTGTGTCTCTGCCTCTCTCTTTGTGTCTCTTATGAATAATTAAAAAAATCTTTTAAAAATATATAAAAATAAATAAAATGCTGTGGCTCAAAAGCTTATAATAAAAGTAAAAAAAAACAGTTCTCAATTTAACTAGTAAAAGTAAATGTATTTTACATTTGAAAAAAATTAGTTATTCTCATTGAGTACCAAATGGACAAGATTTAGAAAAATATGATTAGTGCTGATTCAGAATTTGTATTTTTATCCCAATCAAATTAGAGCTGTGACATATGGCAACTTTATCAAGAAAATTCCAAATTAAAAAATTTCCACCTTAATGTTTTCTCTAGAACTTGGCTGCTCTTACAGCACTTGTTTTTGTTGTCATTTGTTGTTACTTGAATAACTGACTCCCCAAAAACTTAACCACTCATAGTCTACTGTTGACTGGAAGCCTTACCAATAACACCATCAATGAAGATATATTTTGTCGGTTATATGTATTATACTGAATTCTTACAATAAAGTAAACTAGAGAGGAGAAAATGTTATTAAGAAAGTCAAAAGAACTTTGCAATACTACACAGCATTTTTTAAAAAGATTTTTATGTATTTATTCATGACAGACACAGAGAGAGAGAGAGAGAGAGAGGCAGAGACACAGGCAGAGGGAGTGGCAGGCTCCCTGTGGGGAGCCTGATGCGGAAATCCATCCCAAGATCCCTGGATCACACCCTGAGCCGAAGGCAGACACTCAACTACTGAGCCACTCAGGTGCCCCTGCACAGCATTTATCCAAAAAAAAGAAAAATCCACATATAAATATGGACCCACACACTTCAAATCCCTGTTGCCCAGGGTCAACTCTATGAAGTCAGCAAGGAGAACTTTGAAAGGTCTGTCGATGCTCATATCTGGAGCCACTCAGTGTACAAGGAGTCTTTCACTGTATCCAGCCCTGGAGTGGCTCCAGAGAAGAACACTTGACTCACCTAGGTTATGGACCTGGGGCAGGTGAAAGCCTGCAGTTCCCATCTTCTAGTCTTTCAGTTCCTCCTTTCCTCACATTAGAGTGCCTTAGTCATAGCACAAAGAGCTTCATGGGGGTGGAGTCTGAGCCTGTCTGTGTCACTAGTGAATCCTCAGCACAGAGCATAATGCCTGGCGTGTGTTATGTGCTCAAAAAAAAAAAATGTGTAGGTATATTTGAATATATTTGCAAATGGCTCAGGCTGCAAGATCAGGAGTCTTCTAAAGCAGATTCGCAGAAGATCAAGATTCCAGAGAAATGATAAAGGGGAAATGCTCGGGTCCACCTCCATGATCCCTGTTGCTCACACCCAGGAGAAGTCATTAAGAAAAACATCCCAAGATGGTTAGTCTTTTTCCAAAGCCAGAGCCGCTCAAATTAGAAAACCCCATGGCAGCCTCAGGATGAAACAGTGTGATCTCAGCACCACGTTTGTTGTTATGAGAATGGAAATGCCTATAAGTTCAGAGGATTTCCAACCAGCATTTTCTCCATGAGACTCAGAAGAACGCACTGTTAACTGCTGTTAAAAGGTAAAATGGTAAGTGAAATAAAATACAAAGGAGAAATTTTATCCTGTGGACAACATTAGGAGATTTCATTATCAATTTCCTCCTCCTTCTAATTAATATAGAAGGAAACAAGCAATCGCACAGGAAATGTCTTGACGAAGGTCACAAAGAAAGTTGATGCGTACAACAAACAAAAAAATAATCTTCGGAAAAAAGTGTCAGGCTGATAATAAATAATGTTATTTATTGTTAATAATAAATAATATTTATTTATTTATTTATTTTCATTCCTCCCATCTTCCTTTCTTTTTTTTTTTTTTTTCTACTGAAATCTCTATAGTGAAGGGAAGGCTCACAGAAGCTACAGCCTCTTCAAGGACTGGTTGGTGATGGAGAGATTACTTTGGCATAAGCTGTTCATGTCATGAGGTTAGGAAGCAGGATTTAAGAAACTCTGGATTTCCTGGCATTTTTCACATCTAATAGCATCCCAATCCACAACATCTCCACAACTCTAATCCCACTCATGTATTCTTTCCAGGGCCAAAGTCACCCTTGGTCTTGTATGATTCTTCTGTCTATATTTCTCATTTATTAAACAAAACCATCCAGCCAGTTGTGTTTCCTCTCTGTTTTGGAATGCTTCATCTATTTTCTAGATGGTGTACATAATCTACGATTTTTTCATTGATAATTGATGGATATCAGTTGACAAGGACCCAAGCACTAAGATGTCTGGTAAACTCAGGCTCTGACTGTGTTGGCAGAGAGATAGAGATTGGCATATGCTCATCAAGGAGAGAGGATAAAGCATAAGCTCTAGGGATGGGTGACTTTTCTTATATTTCCTGGAATATTTCCTTTAATTTTCCATGTTTCTGGTTGAGTGGTTAATATATTTTAAGGGTGGGGATTTGCTTGGGAGAAGAGTGTGTAATGCATCATTATTGAAAAGTGTTTTCTTTCGACGTGCGTGTATCTGGTCCAATATATTTAACTTTGTCGAGACTTGATAAGCAGCAAGGCCTATGTTGACTGTTGCGTGTGGCTTCAGGATGAAGAAAAGACCAATTTTCTATAGCCAGAGAGCCACAATTACTTAAAAACTAGCTAGAAATTGAAGGTAAATTTAATTAAAACATGCAATAAAATGATAAGTTATGACTCTTCTTTATTGTATTCTTTTTTTCTGTATTCTTTTTTGTATTATCTTTTATTGTATTCTGATTTTTTTAAAAAATGAGATATTTTGGGAAAAGGAAGAATATGCTACACAATTTTAATTATCTATCTATACATTTGTCTTACCTTCCTCCCCCAACAAAATCCTTTATAATAATAGTTCAATGATTTTTAAACTCTCCCCATCTTGAGAAAAAATTGTGATACTAGCCTTCTTTATCTCTTGAAAATTTCTTTCCTCAAAAGAACACACGTGACTGGTCTACAAACATGGGTCTCATTCCAAGTCAGTCCCTTAAACCTAGCTCTCCTGATCTCATTTCCTTAACTTCTCTGGGATTTGATTTTTTTAGTTGCTAAGTGGTGAGAGTATTGATTATAAGCTTCTTTTGTGAGTTTTTTAAAGATGACATATGAAAAATAATTATCAACACACATGACACTAAGGACATGATCAAACATTCAGTACAAAAAAGCAACTCTAACAGTAACAGCCACCCAAATGCGATCGGGATCTCCCAAAGAGCGTGCTCAGGAGCATCTTGCAGCATTTCAAGGTTCATGAAGATTCCATGCCTGATATTTCACTTACAAAACCAGGCTCTGTGGATGGCAAAGCCCAAGAATCTACATTTTAACAAGGTCTGCAGGTGTTCCTTATGTATTCAGAATTTTAGGATGTATAGCTTGCTACAACAATCCAGACTTCATGTAATTCTAATTTTTTAACTTGGAGTGATTTGTTAAGTGCATATTCATAATTTAGTCATTTCAAAACCTTTTGTTTAGACTTTCCTTAAATGAACATTAAATGTTATGCTATAGGAAGGCTGAAGAAAATGCAACCCAACCCAGCCGGGAAATGCTGCCAAAGATTTTATGTCCTCAGTTATCACAAACATGTTATCATGGAAATCCGCAGCAATGAAGCAATTTTACAGAAAAACTAATGGAACACATGCTAATTATCTAGATTGTTCAGGTGAAAGCTTGCTTTCTTTCTTTCTTTCTTTCTTTCTTTCTTCTTCTTTTTTTTTCTTTTCTTTCTCTTTTCTCTATTAACTGATTTGTTGGCAGAAATTCCAACTTTGGTTTGTCCCATGATGATGAATATGAAAATTTTGTCTGGGGCTGGTCCCCACATGAGGCAGTAGACAAGAGCCACCTTCTTTTCCAAATGATGTTCCTGAGCACTCATTAGCTGTCCTTAAATGATCCTCCACAGTGAGAGAATTGTGCTGGGAATTGGGTATTAGACATGGGTTTTGAAGAATCATTCTAGGCAGAAAGCTGTGCTGTGTGACTGTGGCCCACTCACCATGGAGAAAGGTACCACCTTCCTCCCAAGCCATGTTAAAGAGCCCACTGTGCACATTCTCCATGCCCATGGCCTGGGAGCACTGGTGTCTGAGGGACACTGGAGAAAACCTACAGCTGAGTAGCTGAGTGGAGTGGCACTGGAAAGGGCCGGGTTTAGGAAGAAGGTATATTCTCAAAATTCTCAAAACCAGGGGAGAATGAGAGTCATCACAAGTACTCTCCAGGGCAGACAGCCTGATTCAGAGAAGCTCTTCTCAAGAGACCCCCTGAAAGGAGGCAAGACAAGCAGGGAGGCTGAGTATAGCCCTGATGCCTAGGACTGTGGGAGAGTGTGGACAGCCAGCCCCAGTAGGCATGCATGCTCATGTCAGCAAACGGATGGGGTGGCACAGCCACGTACTCTGCACACCAGGGCTTCAGTCACACTCTACATGTTCGTATCAACAAGTTCTAAACACCCTGCAGTGCCGGGCACAATAATCAGGTCCTCTGATCTCATCTCTCTTTTCCTGCTTTCACTCTGGAGGGATCTGTACTAATCTCCTACTCCTGCTATAGCATTTACCACAAACATACTGGCTTAAAGCCATACAAATTTATATCTCACAGTCCCTAAGATCACAAGTCTGAAATGGGCTTCATTGCACTGAAATCAGGTTTTGGGAGATTTGGAGGCTCCAGAGGAGAATCCATTTCCTTGTCTTTTGTCCTAATAGAAGGACTTGCATCCCCTGGCCCTCCCCCGAGTCTTCATCATAAAACCCAACCATATCCAATCTTTTGAGATTGCTGTGTCTCTGGTTCTTCCTCTGCCACCTGCTTCTTCTACTTTTAAGGACTCACGTGACTGTATTGGGCTCCCTTGGATAATCCAGGATAATCTTCCTACTTTAAGGTCATATGATTAGCAGCTTTGATTCTTGTGTGCCCTGTGACCTGACATATTTATTCATAGGTTTTAGGGATTGAGACATAGACTTCTTTGGGGCCCATGATTCCACAGGGTCAAACACTGCAGTTACCAAAATGAGGGACGAGAAGTTAAAGTTCTGGTTTAGGGGATTGAGACAATGACAATCATACCCACTGTCTTCCCCTCTACCCAAAGGCAGAACTGTGAGTTAGGGTGAGTCAGGTAGGAGGAGTCTCCACTGTAAACTGTATTTTGGGTACTGGGGATTATTGTACCGTAAAAAACGTCACCTTTTTTTTTTTTTTAAGGTGACTAGAGAAACTATAGAGCTGGCCAAAATTTAATCTAGGGCCAGCAGAAGAATTAAGAAACAACAGAACACAAAACGTTGTCCTATAACTGTACCTATTGTATTTGTGTTATTTGACAGTGTCATATGGGTTCTACGCAGGCTCCATACAGACAAAGTAAAACAAGACCCTGTTTGAATTAATAAAGACATTTTTCTCTGCTTGAGTTTGCAAACTGACAGTGTGCAGTCGCTGGCTGCGTTTTGTCTGGGGACATACAATATTTGTTTATTTTTTGAAGTTTCCTGCCAACATTTTAAAATTGGAAATTTCATTTAAAAGAGATTTAGTATGCTGACTTCTCTATACAATTGGGAGATCTGCAAAACATGGACCCTAATTCCCACTTGACAGCGTTTCCTGCAGAAGGATGGTGGGTGCCATTGATACCTCCAGGTGTGGTCCTAACCGAACGTCTTGACTTGTATGGCTCAGGTGTCTGAACTCGGTAGACATTTCAGCCTGTGATGTGTGTAGACCAATACAACACTTTGTATAATTTAATTTGTCAATTAATGTGAATATATATTTAGTGTGTTGACTTTGAAAATCAGTAACAGGTTAGGTTAGAATATTTGGTTTAGATCCTAGCCCTGCAATTTAAAGCTTGTATAAAATTATCCAAGCTGGTTAATCCTTCTGAAGATGAATTATTTATCCATTAACTAGAAAAAAATAATACCTACCCTAGAGGATTGCAATGGACATTAAGAGAATTGTATCATATAAATCCCTTAGCATATTGTCAAGCACATTAATAGCATTCAGCAGATGGTTTCACCAACAACCCAATGTTTGAACAGAGTTGTCCAAGATTTTTTTTAAAGATATGTAGAATTGATGACATAGTTATTTTTTTATCACAGAAGCATATATTTATACCCTCCCCCCAGGACAACTCAACTCTAGACTATTATAAAATAAAAGCTGGAGAGAGCCTTTAAAATCACTTATTTTACAAATAGGAAACAGAGGCTTACAAAGATAATGTGCTTGTTTGTGATCATCTGTCAAGTTAATGTAAGAGGTTTACTTGTAATCTCCACCTCTGATACTTTGTCAATTATTCTACATGGGAGAAATCAGACTAGGGTACTCATAATAAGAGAGATGATTAGTGTGGTGAGACCCTGGCATGAAAAACCAGGGGAGAATGAGAGTCTTTAAGTGCAAGTGTAACTTGTCTTTACTGCTGAACTAAGCCTGGGGCTTAACTTTAAAGGATTGTATCACGGTCCTGTTTGTGGTTATTATTCATGATGAAGTCTCACAACCTTTACAGTTTATAAAATATGTTCCCATATGTGACCTTATTTGATTCCCCATAATCCAGAGAGATTCACTTTATTATGCTCATTTTACAGATGATGGAAAATCAAAGCTCAGAACCTTAAGGGATTTTGGAAATAAATAGCTCATTTTTAATATTAGAAAAATAATATTGGAGAAGTAAATAATCCCAGGGAAGTGAAAAGACACGTTGCCAGAATCTGGACTAGATGCCTGTGTTCTAAGTCTGAGCCTTGGCCCATATGTTCATCTCTACACCTGACTCTGCTGGCATTGAATTCATCAAGGGATCAGTTTTATGAGAGGTAAAAATACAGATTATAATAATAATCCATCATTTGCCATGTACTTGTCATTTGCTGAATGCTGTGCTTGTCATATAACATATTTGTAATCCTCAAATCTGTTTGATGAGGTAAGTGTGATGATTCTCAATTCACAAGTAAAGCAGACTCCATTTCAACATTAGTGGTAGGCTCAGTATTGAGATCCCACCTCCAATTCTGAAGGTCATGGTCTGAGTCAGTTGCCAGTTCTTGTGGTGTGACTCCTCTAAACAAACTGTATTGTCAATTGCCTATCAGAATGTGAGCAGGGCGCCTGCATGGACAGACTTCCACAGCAGTGACTCCCTGCATGTCTTCCAGGCTCTGTGGCCTAGGTAGTACAGTAGATGTTATGATGAACCTTGAAAACCCAACTCGTGTCTACACAAAGGCCTTGATTCCCTCAGCTGCAAGGACTATTGCCTCTGATGTCTCAGAGCTGAGTCTCTTCCCAGGCATTGGCCTTCTGGCTACTTCACCCAAACTTATGTTCCTTACATAGGACCCAACTGTAGCCTCTTGTCAGTTGACATAAGGGCACAGTGGCCCAGGCTCCATGCATCATGTAGGTCATCTTGAAGGCCTCTCAGCACTCCAGAGCTCATGTGGGATCAGCTGAGCCTTTTTTTTTTTTTTGCAGCTATGTCACGTTTTAACATGGATTCTTTTAACCCAATCCTGCTTCTTGTGCTCCTTCTAAGTGTTATTCCCACAAGAACTCTCTAGTAAATTTCTTGCACATAAATCTCCAATACAGAGTCTGTTCCTGGGAGAATTAATCCAGGAAAGTTGAACCAGGAATGGTCCAAAGGGATGGAGTCTGAACCGGGACTTTGAAGGTGGTTACTTGCTGACTGGCTGGCAGAAAGGCCCTCACCACTGGTGAATGGAGCACTATTAGTCCCTTGAGATGCTGTGATGGTGCAATTTTTCTTTAAAATATTTTATTTTGTTTATTAGAGAGAGAGCATGAGCAGGGGGAGGGGCAAAGGTAGAGGGAGAAGCAGACTCCCTGCTAAGCAGAGAGTCTGATGCAGGGCCTGATCCCAGGACCCAAGATCAGAACCTGACAAAAAGGCAGATGCCACCCAGGCACCCCTGCAATAGTGCAATTATTAAAATTATTAAAATTATTAAAGGAGGATGGTACATTATTTCAGGCTGCTATAACAACATATCACAGACTCAGTGGCTTAAACAACAGAAATTTATTTTCCCACAGTTCTGGAGGCTGGAATTCTGAGATCACAGTGCCAGAATGGTCAGGTGAGGGTCTTCCTGGCTTGCAGACAGGCACCTTCTAGCTATGTGCTTATATGACCCCTTTGCGCACTCATAGAGAAATAGAGAGGAAACAAGCTTTCTGGCATCTCTTCTTGCAGGGTCACTAATCCCATCATAGGGCCCTGTCTCATCTAATCTTAATACCTCCTAATGGCTCCATCCCTGAGTGCCATCACACTGGGGATCAGGGCTCTAAAATATGAATTTGTGGGGAAACACAAATATTTTTGGTCCATAAGTAGGGCCCAACACACTCTATAATATGATGACAAAGTACTGTGCCTGTCAAGGGAGAGAGGAGACCCAATGCTGAAGGAGGTTCAGAAACTGGGGAACATGTATCTGTGGCAAGAGGGACGATGGATACAACATGGGATTCTGAATGTGCAAAATCTAATGATGTCAGAACATCAAGTTCAATAGGAATGAGTTCATCAGGACAGAGCAGTGTCAGGACACACAGGAACTGGCAATCTGGCAAAATCCCTGAAGGTAATACTAACATGTGGCTAGGATGTCATAGAAAATTATATAGAATGATGATCCACACTAAGTGCAATAGAAACTTCAGAGCAGCTAAGGCAGACCACAAAAGGAGGGATAAAAAACCCAGTAGCATAGATGTACTAGAGTGGGCATTCTAGATAATGCTGGAAAACTACCAGCAAACCATGTTCTGCAGAAAGGCTCAGAGGAAATTGTTTAAAAATGGAACAGAAAAGCATCACTGAGGAGGCCACCAGTATCAATGAGAGGCTCAAGAGTGGTGGCCATTTTCTTGGCCACTGTAATAGACCTGGCTTTTTGGTAACAAAGGAAACAAGGCACTAAATAATAGAGGCCAGGGATCCCTGGGTGGCGCAGCGGTTTGGCGCCTGCCTTTGGCCCAGGGCGCGATCCTGGAGACCCGGGATCGAATCCCACATCGGGCTTCCGGTGCATGGAGCCTGCTTCTCCCTCTGCCTGTATCTCTGCCTCTCTCTCTCTCTCCCTGTGTGACTATCATAAATAAAAAAAAAAAAAAATTAAAAAAAAAATAATAATAGAGGCCAAGTGTCAGCTTTTAACTATTCAGAAGCCAGGTGGACACAATTATAGTAATGAGTTACAAGATTGGCACAGCAGTGAGGAAGACCTGACCTCCTGAAAGTCCTTGAGATAATTAAAGAACAGGGGGTTTCCACAGGCAAGACATGTATGTCCATAAAGAGTATTGCTCAATCCACATCAATAAAATAAGTCAAGCATGCATCATTAGCAGCCTGAGGATAGGCACTCTAATAAAATGTAATAATCTTTCACCCAGCTTCCAGACATGTGGCAGAACCCACAGACTGACAAGTAAACGAGGTCCCTATGAGGAGAGACTCAAAACACCATCCTAATAAATGTGGTGGTACATTCTTCAATTATATCCCAAAGGGATCTCTAGCCATTCATGTAATTGTGCACTTAGGAGAAATTAATCTCCAGTCATTTGAGGACTGATGGATACAGAATCCTAGTTGACACTGATCTCTGGAAATCCAAGTGTCATCACAGCCCTTGTTAGAGGTTAGGGGTATATAAGGGCCACAAAATTAATAGAGTGCTAGATATATTGTGGTTCATAGGGAACACACTACATCCATGAACCCACCCAGTGATCATCCCCCTGACCCGAAATCTATAACTAACTGGAACAGACATGCTTGGTGGTTGGCAGAAACCAGACATACATCAGTATTTTGGCATCTGGTATAAATAGTTGTTATATTGGAAATACCAAGGGTAAGTTTCTGATACTGCCCCTATTTGGTCAAGATAGTAAACAAATTAAAAAAAAATAACTCTGCATCCTTCATTGCTCCTTTGAGTTCCTCAGATCATGGTCTCTGCTAATCTTCTGAAAACTAAGAAAACACTGCCTCTAAAAACCTGGAAAGAGTAAAATGGTATATATGTTTTCAAGGGATTGATTGAAACACTTAAGATTGCTCTTGGCCCAGCTGGAAGCCCTCTGATCCTAAGATAGATCAAGATGTTTCCAAAAGACATAAAAAAATGAAAAAAATAGCATGAAGAGAAGATGTAATAGCAGTAGAGAGGACACAGAGAGAGATAAGTTAGATATGGTCACATATTTGCTGATTCTGAAGGGTGAGATACCGCCTCTCTCCACAGTGATGTCCTGTTTATTTTACAGTAGCATTTCCCAATATGCCCAGTAAAAACGCTCATTTCACAATTCTAAGAATGCTATGGTCAACACCTAGGCAAACTCTTTAGGAGAAGAGCCTTGATATCTGCATTTCAAGGGGCTCTGGAGATTCACAGGATTAAGTGCTCTTGGCAGAAACTGTTCTAAAGAAACCAGGCTGGACAGCCACCAGGAGATTCTGGAGAGGAGAAGGAACATGGCAGCAGGGACAGCAATGGGGAGAAGGCTCCAAGAGCTCCAAGGGGGAGAAGTCTGTGCCCCGTGATACCTGGGGCAAAGGAACAAGTGATGCCCCATGAGAAGATAGGATGGGGTAGATAAGATGCCAGGAAGCCTGTACTGAGTGACTAGGTCCGGTGGCCCCTTTCTCTGTACCTACTTTCAATATCTGCAAGCACAGGTCTCCGCTTGGGACCTCCCCAGCTTCCCTTCAGGCCCATGGTTTTGCGATTCTCTGAATCTCTTCTTCCTCGGGAGTTTAGAGGTCAGGGCTGATTAGAGCCTGGCTACTTATTCACTGGTTATTGTTCCAGAGATCCTTGCTTCTCTTCTCTGGAAGCTAAATATCATATACTTACATGACATAAGGTTTCTAATGCGAATGGTGGCTAACACTTAAACAGTCCTTACTCTATGCCAGACTCTGTATGAAGGGCTTTGCATTTCATAACTCTCTTAATTCTTACAAGGACCCTTGAGGTTTTTTTTTTTTCTTTTTTAATTGTCCTTTTATAGATAAAGGGACTGCTTTAGAGAGCTAGTGTGTGATATCACCGTCATCCAATAAGTGCTTGCTGTCTTGCACCAAGCTAAGCCCCTTATGTATAACATCTTGCTCAATGGCCACATCTCCCTTAGGACCCAGGTATCATGTACAATTGCCTCAGAGATGGACAACTGAATGAAAAAGAGATTAATGGGTTTGCATAAACTCACACAATTGGAACTGGAAAATGGATCTGGACACCTCCAAGGCCAGTGTGCATTTGGCTACATCATTCTATGAAACGAAGTACGGAGTTTCAGTCTGCTCAATTACTGTCACACCTCAGGCACTTGGCACACCCTCATTTGTGCCTTTCCCCCCCAACCTCAGCCTCCAATAGCAGACCCCCATGTAGGGAGGAGCTCTGGGCAAATATTTCAGACAAGATGTGGAAATGGAGGTATTGGGTGTCTCAATCAGCCATGGGTTTAGGAGTAAGTGGCCAATTCAGGGCATCTGTATGGCCTTCAGAAATAATAAAGGTGGGGGGATTTTTGCCATAATTATAAAATGCCATGAAGGTTTGGAGCTATTCAGAAGAACATGAAGTCAAGTAATAAGACATTTCTAAATACATTGGAAAGTTTGGGGTGCATGGTCTTCATATAATGCGCAAGAGTGGCTGTTTTGATTGGAAAGAGATAGTAGCAGAGAAAGAGTGGACTTTGCTGCCTTTTCTAACCCTTTATTGTGAGTACCTGCTGATAACAGAAAGGTCATTGAGCACTTATCAATTTTACATTTTCTATGTGGCTCATTGAGACTTTATGAAGCACCTTTGCCCTCCAAAATACATTTTGTTGTTGTTGATAAATAGACATTTCCTTATCTCTGAATTAGTCTTGCCCTGTTAAATTTGTCCATAGAAGACAGCTCCATTTTCAGGCTGACTGGCCAATGGAGAAAACTTCCTCTTATCAGATGTGGGAAGCATTTTACTTGTGGCAATTTTGTTCTAGAAAATCTATTCAAAAAAAAAAAAAAAGAAGAGAAAATCTATTCATGGTCTCCAAATATTGTGGCTGTGACCACCGCCCACAAACCACAAATGTGAAAATTAATGTGACCTTTATTTAGCCCGGCTTTATTTTTCCTTTCTTTCTTCCCCTGTGTAATTACCTTTAGAGAACTGTGCCCATAGATGTTGGGCATGTTGTTCATTAACTTTTGCCAAAAGCTATCCCTAGAAAACATTCTATAAATGAGCCAACTTTTTAATTCAACAGGATGGTAAGTAATGGCTAGTCTCATACTGCCTGTGGTATGATGAAGAGAAAATAGCGTAGGCTTTGGAGTTAAACAAATTTAAGATTAAATTCTGGCATGATTTACAGAGAAAGTTGTACCTTTTGAGATCACAAATCTCTCATTATACCGAGTCTTCTAGGATGTGTTTAGATGAAAATTGATGTAGACTTGCATAGCTGTCCAGGTGAAATGTTTCAAACATGTTTAGTGCTGTTTCTGGAGAGCATGATCAAATCTCAAAGGAAGATCTTGGTAGAAATCCATCCTTCTTAGGCACCTAGTACCCAATCCTGAGCTTAAAGATTTTCTGTTTTCCGTGTCTATCTATCTCATAAATTCTATCATAAATATTGATCGGCCCTATTGACTACCTTTACAGCTAATGTGATACATGGTTAAATAAAGCCATCAGGTAAAGTAGCATAGTAACCATACGATGCTCAGAC
Source organism: Vulpes lagopus (assembly GCF_018345385.1). Classification (NCBI taxonomy): domain Eukaryota; kingdom Metazoa; phylum Chordata; class Mammalia; order Carnivora; family Canidae; genus Vulpes; species Vulpes lagopus. The sequence continues at coordinate 5,368,506 of NC_054832.1, read as the reverse complement.
AGAGAGCAATATTAGACAGTGAATACACATGCAATTGCTTTCAGGAAACAAAACAAAACAAAACAGGTTTGTGCATGGACTTCAGCCTGAGTCCTTCTTGTAGCCTGTAATGCTGTCAGAATAAAAATGCAAAGATAATAACTTATTATTAACTAATATTGACTTCTAGGGGAATGATATTTCACAAAAGCAGAAAGTTCAAAGCCCTATGTCACACTGTTTGAAAATTAGTGTTGACAGGCCCAGATGTCGGCGTCTACATCACACATCCTGCTTCAGAGAATACCCGTAGAAATCATTAACAAAGCAGTGTCATTTCTATAATCACTGGGACTGTGGGCTCTTAATAAACAGTATATCTATGCAGAGGGGCAATCTGATAATGATGATGCATTTTTAATGACATGGCTTATGCCTTTCCATAGTTTCATTTTAGACTGTTGGCCAACAGACATCACTTAGACTTCTGCTTCGTGAAGAGAAAAGAAAGCAAAGGTGCAAGTGACAATTTCCCTCCATTCTTCCCCTCTCTTTTCTACAATGTCTTCACCCATTCTTCCCATCTGTGATTTGTGAAAATCAGTGTTAAGTAGTCAAGAATGTGAACTTGGACATCAAAGAGACGTGGGGACTCATGATGGCACTTCCCTACACATGCTGAATGCATCTTAGTGTGCTATGTCATCTCTCAACTGGGGATAATGATGAGGAGGGGATAGTATAGAGACACTTAGATGCGTTAATATATGAAGCCACTTGATGTAAGCACAATGCTCAGTAAGAGTGGGGAAGGCAGTGGCACTGAGGACTACGTTAGCAGAGATGACTGCCCAGTACAGAGGTTCATCTGTGAACTAGTTCCCACCTTGCATAACTAAGCATATTTACAATATAAAGACAGGAACTTATGCAAATCTACCTAAATCATACTGACATTTATAATATTTAAGTTTTTGAACACATATGCCCATGGATCCTCTGAGGGTGTGTAGTACACTCATTGTTTTCATCCTTTCCGTGACTTCAACCTGGTTCTTTCTCTTAATCTCCGAGGAGTTTGAGTTCTTTGCATTTCATTTCAGTTGATAACTTGTATTGGTTCTTACTGACAACCACAGAGTCTTAGAAGAAGATGTTCACTCTTACGGCTTCTCTTTTAATCCTGTTTACACTGATTTGTTCAAGAGATTTTATTGCCTCTTAAATTCCACCCAGTTGCCCAGGACTTCAAATCTGTAATTCTTATTCCAATTTACTAATTTCTAGCAAATCCATTCTAATTAATAATTAATTAACAAATGGGTGTCCTATAGGCACTTCAAACTCCCTGTGACCTACAAAATTAGCTGTTTCCCCTGAGAAGGATCCCTGATAAATCTACTATGTAGAAAAAAAGTTATAGGGGCACCTGGGTGGCTCAGTTGGTTAAGCATCCAACTTCAGTTCAGGCCATGATTTCAAGGTCCTGGGATCAAGCTCCACATCCTCTGCTTCTCCCTCACCCTTTCCTTATGCCCACCCCCCCCACACACACACTGGTGCTCTCACTCTCTCTCTAAAATAAGTAAATAAAATATTTTTAAGAAACACAAGAAGCTCTAGACACCTTCACCTATACTGTTCATTCAGCTCCACAAAGGTCAAACAGTCCTCCGATGGTCCCTTCAGTGACTTTCTCATCGTTTCTCTCCTTTCCATCCACAGAGGTGCTGCCCTGCTTTCTAAGTATCCCCTCTTTTCATTTTCTTGTATTTGTCTATATCTTATCTATCCTTTTAAGATTGAAAGCTCTTGAATATTATAAATAAATTCAATTACTAATGAATTACTATATATTGTACATACTTCAGGGTTAACGTTTGTTTCCAAATTATCTCTCTCCTGGAGATTTGCATGGGTTCAAGATTAAAAAAAAAAAAGTCAAGTATAATTCACTTGGTCATTTGTAACAAATGATAGGAAAAAAATTTTAATTCACTATTTGTTATTGTTATTTTTAACTGCTTTAAATGTGATTTGGCCTGTGATAGAGCTAGAAGAGCTCTGGGACTATACTGAGTGGAATTTCTGATTCATATATTCCATATCATCCTATCCTGGGCTGATAATCTATCCTTTTTATCCATTTTATATCTTTTTATCCACAACAATGTTTATTAAGCTATGGACACCTTACATATCAATATGTATTTGTTTATATTTTCATTTTTATTTGAATAAAAATTAAACTTCTATGACTTCTCCATGGAGAACATGGATAATCCAAAGAACAAACAAATATGTTTATGGAGACATACCACAATTCTGGAATTGTCTTACATCCAAAGGACATGTAAGAATGAAGGGTCATGGAAGTCCTAAGAAATATTTCCAAAACAAAGAAGCCAATCTGTACATGCAGGGGGGACAAGGGAACTCTCTCTCAGAATGAACATGTGAGCTCCCTCTAGACAGTGCCCTTCCCACCCCCCACCTACTGTTTGCATTCTCCTGCTTTTATCTAGAATGACTAGAGTTGTAGTTATTTTGCAAAACATCTATTATTGCCTTGCTAAATATCTGGTTCATTCAAGAAAAAGCAAGCAAACAAAAGTATGCCTGATTCTGTCTCACATGAAAAGAGGTAGCTATTAGGCTGCCCAGAGAGGTCTGTTCCCAGGGTAATATCCAGAAATAGCCTTTCATTCATGCATTCATTCACTCAAAAATGTATATAATCAGCACCTTCTGTTCCACCCACTGCACTGTTTAAAGGATCAGTTTGCAGTAAAATCAGATCCAAGCACTGGCCATGTGTACTGTATAATATGGTAGAGGAGAAAGAACAACATTGTAGGTATCCCTATTTATAATTATATGTTTCTTCCACTTATTTGAATGGAATCTGCCTCTTTGCCAGACAATAAGTCCACGAGAAAAGGGATTTTGTTTCTATTGTATTCATCTCTATATCCACTAAATAGCCTAGGTCTGAAGGATAGACACTAAAAATATTTGGTAAATACTAAATAATTTTCCCCCATGGGAAGTTACCTGCTTTAGTTATCCCTTCACCAGATACAGTTACCAAACACTTTTGCTTATTTGGAAATTGGTGACCAGGTAGTCCTGAGTCAAATAAGAGCATGATTTTCAGGTTTTAGTAAAGATTGATCTTGTCCAGTCAATCGGTTGGTTCATCCAACTTTGCCTTAGGGCCCTTCATCTATTTTTTTTTTTTTAGACTAACTATACACACACATCCCCTGGTAACTGGTGATAGGGATAAAGGTATCTGCACAGGATGTACTTCCTGGATCTTTCTTAGGACACCGTGGACCTATGAGAAGGCATCACATGACAGCTTCGTTGGCAGATGTAGGTCAAGTTTACAGCTGTTAGCACAAGAGCTGGGAGAGCAGCCTCATGCTGTTAAGCACGAGATTCCACCAATCATCCTTCTGGACTGAGGCAAATGTCCTAGATCACATTTGTTGCTAGGAGACAAAAAAAGAAAAAGTATGCTCCCCCCACACCTGGTAGCAATATTTAAATGGATATAACAATAAGAAGAATAATGATAATAATGATAATACCTAAACCAGATGGATGTGCAAGGGATTGTAAAATCATAATCTCTACAATTTCCAAGCCATTGAATTCCCTGGTTGAATGGCACAAAAACGGAAAAGCATTTTCAAATATTGTTAAACTTAATATCTATTTGTATCATTAATATCGTATTGTACAAAGTAAAATAGCACCTGAAGATTTATGCAGGGAAAATTGTTTTAAAAAATCAGGTTTGATTATGACCTAAGCATCATCTCACCTAACCTTTATTCAACAACTGAATCCAGGCTGGTCTCCCGAGAGACTGTTTATCCTCTGTGGGAATCAGCACACGTGCAGACTACTCATTTCACTGACGCCTCTCTAAATATTGTAAAAACCCATCAGAGTAATTTCAGAATTCATGCTTCAACCCCATGCTCTGATCTCTTATCTAATAGTAATAAAGGCAGTGTATTAGAAATACAGAAGAAAGGAAAATCAAGCCTCAAAGGGTGTGCATTGTTAAAGACTTTCCTGACTAAATTAGCCAAATGTACTGTGGCGGGTTTTAAATGGGGCAGAGGAACAGATGCGGGTGGGCACCAGAGTGAAATCCCAGGTAAACTGCTTAAGGAGTGGCGGCAAATCCAGGGGTGGGAGAGGAAGTCAGTGGAAGGATGCTAAAGAATTGCACCATGGGAACAGGGGATGCCATGAACTTGGGCTGCTATTTGTTCAAAACTCCCCTAGAGCTAAGTGTGCACCCCACCCCCTCATGTGCACACCCACCAAATCAAGAGAGCATAGCCTCCCAACAGTTCTCCACCCCTGGGGTTACTGCCGCTACAGTATTCAGGAGATGAGACCTGAAAACTTCTCAGCAGGTGAATTAGATGCTCATGTGTATTAAAATACTTTGTGTTGCTCACTCCCAGGTGGTATGTGAAGCCTGTTATTTTCTGAGCACCAGCAGGCTGTTACAACGCTGGGCTGTCCTGCTGTGTGATTCTGGCCGCCTCCCACTTGGTCACTGCTACAAATGGCTTTCACAAGACTCACTCTGCAGTTACCGTGTTTTGGTGTGTCTTATGCTTGGAGGGATATTAGGAGATTGTAGAACTAGGAAACGCAGTCGTTGGATTTAATGAGGATGAGCATGTCAGATTTTTCTGGCTCATGGAATCTAGGCATTTCTTCCTGAGTGGTGGGTATGACTCTTTGCCTGATGTTCTTTAAACCAACACTTGCCTGGCCATGGTTTGTATCATGAGGTCAAGGAAGGTCAACTGAACTTGGTTTATAAGTCTTAATGTTGATTCTGGGTCTGCAAAGTGTTCCAATCACTGAACATGGAACATGGAACATAATCACAGGTGATTACAACAATTGAATTATTCATTAGTTGCAAAAATATGTTTTGCTGCGAGATGGGTAAGATATTTCCATACAACAACAGCTCTTTCTAGTTTTGTCTCAGGATGATAAACTTCTTTAGCTCATATTTCATGGGCAACAACCAAAGTAAATCACTTCACCATTTCTGTCTATACATTACACATCAGACCTAAAGCTCGACCTCAGAACTAGATATTTCAACCGAGGAGAGAAAAAAATAGTAACCCTCATCTGTAATTTTATTTCCTTGAGAGGATTGTGTATTTATTTACTCAACAAATTGTAATCAAGCACCTGCTCTGTTCAAAGCCCTGATTGGATTGTGTGTGTGTGTGTGTGTATGCACATACACACAAATACATATCCATATTTTATTTATGCATACATATACATCTAAACTCATAAATACATACAAAATTATTTGTATTTATGCACATATGCATATGTGTGTGTGAGTGATTTCACATGGGGCCCTCCACAGAGCAAACACTCGATACACATATACACATGAGTTTTTTCCCCTAGAGCTTTGGAAAATTTCAAAGTCAGATTAATTGATTTTTATGAAATAGAGCTATAAAAATGTCTACTATAAATAGAGAGACATTGAGAAGGGAGTGAATAGTAGTGTGGGAGTGGTGAGGTCAGTCTTCACAAAGGTTGGTATCAATGATCTTTATTTCGAAAGTTAAATAAGAATTCTCCTCTTCATGGAGAGTGTGAACAGTAAGAAAGTGTATTCTTACATCAAGAATAGTACATTCAATGGCAGAGAGGCAGGAAAAATTATTTTTTTTTTAGGTTTACGCTAAGAAATTCAGTGAGATTAAGCATGCCTGGTTTGTGCAGTGATGGAAAAGGAACAAAACTCTTAGTTCTGTCTCAGAAAACCCAACATTACAGGGACATAAGTCCCATATAAACATTAGGTAGGAGCTAGGAAGCCTGAGGCTGATATGACAGCTTTACAGTTCTTAAGGAGGACTTGAAGGTTCTTTCTTCATTTCAAATATGACTTTGTATTTCTAAATGACTGCAGCAAATCCAATCATCACGTCCATATTTCAAGAAGGAGGAATGACAGCAGAAGGGTGTGAGCTGACCTCTTATTGGGTCAGCTTCTTTTTAAAAAAATATTTTATTTATTTATTCATGAGAGTCACAGAGAGAGAGGCAGAGACACAGGCAGAGGGAGAAGCGGGCTCCATGCAGGGAACCTAATGAGGGACTTGATCCCGGGACCCCAGGATCACGCCCTGGGCTGAAGGCCGTGCTGAACCACTGAGCCACCCCAGCTGCCCAAGGGTCAGCTTCTTTTAAGAAGGCTTCTGCGTCTTCCCCTAAATCATAGAGCACCCAGCTCTCATTGGACACACCACACTGCAAAGCAGGAATATGTGGTTCTTCACTGGGTGTGTTGTAACCTTGGATAAAATTATGGATCCTGAAGAAGAAGTTCAAATAGAAGCCATAGAAGCCATTCAGGCAATTTAGCAGTCTCTGGCACAGATGCTTTCAGGGACCGCCTTGTCTGTAATGAGCACCTACTATGTGTCATAGTCTAAGTTGTAAGTCTTGACCTCTGATGTCTCATTTAGTCTCCACTCCCGCTCTATGAGTTATATTCATTATTTTTAAAAAAAAAAAAGAAATCTAAATTTCAAAGAAGTTCAAATATTTGCCCATGATCACATAGACAGTGAGTGATATGTATCATTGGGTGTGAAGCTGGATCCATCTGAAGCCAAACAGTCCCTATAACATGATGTAGCCTCCGGAAGCTAATGCAGAGAGGACCCTCTGCATCCCATGACAGGGACAACTCTTCTCAAAACTGTTGCATAAGTAATAAACCAAACGCCCTAATCTGGCCAATGGATGACTAAATAATTTAGCTGGAGGATAATGATGCACGCCTCCATCAAATAAACGCTCGGCACAATTATAATTTCATTTACAAGCCACTTAACTCGCGTTCACTGGAGCCGTTTTTTCTTCCCCTAAATTTCCACTGAGTATTTTCATGCTACTCATTGGAATATTTTGGTGGCCACGAGGGCTGTGGATTTTCCTGAGAAAATGGGTGATGCCAGTACGGTCCCTGCCAGAGCTTCCAGACACTGAGGTGTCCCAGCCAACGATGTAGACAGGGCCACCTCCTCCAGGCTGGGGCTGAACTCAGCAAAGATTTCAGAAGCTGTGTCCTTGCCTAGACTGATGTTTAATTTCACAGGAAGGAAACCAGCCTTTCTATTTCTGGGCAATACTTAACAACTGTCGCCTCTCTGTCTCCTGCTTCTTGCACTCTTAGCTCTTAGTCCATCATGGTGGAGGGGCCGCCCCTTTGGCTAGGAAGACAGAGCATCTCAACTCCTCTTTGGAGCCCCTTCCTTTCTACGCAATGTCCCCAAAACACTGTGACCTTCTCCTCTGTCTCTGTTATATTTAGCTCTTCCCTCCGACCTCCTCCTCTCCCCTCTTGCTTTAACACACTTCAACAATCTCCAGCTTACAAATAAGCCAAAACACAAACAACAAGAAATAAACACAAATAATTTTGACCCCTCATAAGCCTCTTCTCCTGCCTCGTTGTTCTGGAGTCTCTCCTGTTCTTAGATACATTTCTCCCCCTCCCAGCCCAGCTCCACAGGACTCTTCCGCTCACACCTGTTACAGCTCTGCCGCTGTGTCTTTACCCTCAGCCTCAGTTGCCCAGGCCTCTTGTCTCTGGGGTCCTAAGCAGGGCTGGCCCCCACCGACAGGTCCTCCACTGGAACATGTGATTCCCTCTGCCACTGCCACAGCCCCCTGTTCAGACTGTCCCCCCGGGCATAAGCTTGCTTCTATCTGCCTCTTCTCTCACTGCTTACTCTTTCCTGGGGACCCAGAGGATGATTTATCTCTTCCGGGCCCTCTCCTTCTCAGGATGACCTCAGTGAGCAGCGAGGCACAGGTGAAGGTCACAGGTACAGGACAAGTCAGCTCCCCATCCAGCATCTCCAGCACATGTGTTTCTAATCCCCCCTCCCCTTCCCCCGACATCTCATTAATTGTCTCAGGGTCATCTAAAATCAAGACATCTCACAACCAACTGAGCATCTTTCATCCTAAACTTGGTCCTCTTGCTTGGGTAGGGGAGGATGCCACCTTTGTCCATCCAGTGGAGTTAACAGGAACATTGGCATTGTCCGTTTTCACCCCTCACCTGACCCTTAAAGAGATTTTATTAAGTTTGTCTCCTCAACCCTTCCTCTCTTTTCTCTGCTATTACTAAAGCGCCCTGCTCTGAGTAATCATCTTCTGTCCTCTGGATGCCTGCAATTTCCTAATTGGACTATTCTCATTCTCTTCTATATTTGCTGGCCCTCCCTCCTCCTAATCTGTGCCCTATTTCCATCTGTTCTCACAATACAGTCAAGAGAATTTAATCATGTCACAAACCCACACCCCGACTTAAGACACTGCCATGGTTTCACACTGCTCGGAGGATAAAGACAAACATCCCGAACATGGCTCCAGCCCTCTGCTCTCCCCCTGCCTCCTGCCTCTCCAGCTCCATCCTCGGAGCATCATCCCCACCACTGGGTCTATCATGGCCATTCTGACTGCGCACTCTGGGACCCCTCCCATTGCAAAGCATCTGAACTACATGACTCACTTCTTTCCTAAGAATGTCACCTCCCCACCCCACCTCCAGCTCCACCTCATCTACTGACTCTGCCTCAAGCTAAAAGATCTTCACCAAACCCACCTGGTTTCCATGGGCCCAAGCACTAAGCAGATCCCACTATTACACAATACCAAGCAACACTTGTCTCCTTTCCACGCTCATATTGCAGATAAGCAAAAGTTAGAAGCCACCAATCCTAACTGGCTCTGCATTGTTAACGGCTGCAGAATTCAGTGACAGAAGCATCTCATGGAGAACAGGGTGACGTTCCTACTGAACAGTGCAGGGCTGGCATCTCCAGCCTGCAGTACTTTGCCCAAGGAAATATCACCCTGTCTATGCCCTCTTCTCTTTGAACAATTCCTGAATGAAATGACTTTCCAGAGTTCAGAGGTTTCCAAAAGGGAGGGGCTGCCTTCCTGTTCATGTTTGTAACTCTGATGCAACTGGCTCCAAGGAGCAGCGTCTTTCACTCCAGACCTGGTAAGGCCAGAATCAATGTGAGTTTTGATCGTATCTTCTAAACAGGAGCAATATCGCCCCCAAGAGGACACAGATTGGTACTGGGGTGGGGGCCAAAATCTCTCTTGTAACCTGTGAAGAACAGTTAGACCTACAGAACACGAGATATGGTATTCATGTGATATTAGAATTTCATGGGAGGAGGGGAACAAGGAAAACAATGTCTTAAAAGTCTCCCTAGGTGGGGTGATAAGGAAAAGAAGGTTAATAAACGCTGAGTTAGATCTTCCAACCACCAACTCTGCTTCCCATCTGCAGCTCCTAGCAAAAGAAGTCCAACTGCTGTCAAAGAGATGATTTATCAAATCCCAAACACAAACTCCAAATTCTTAAAACATGATCCTGGGCCAAAGTCGGGTGCGATCCATCTTTGGCCTCCTTCAGAATGGGGTGCCCACTTGATAATTGCACACCAAACTAACGTCCAGTACCAAAGGCTTTATAACCCTCTCTGCTTGGATCTAGAGCATCTCCTTCAATTGTATCTGCCATCACAGGAACTCACGGAGCCTGCAAAGAGTCTGGGTGTTAAGCTCTATTTCCTGTGTACTCACATCTCTTAGCATAAAGGCCCTGACACCTGGCAAGGGCTGCAACCTGATAACTTATTGAATATCTGCTATGTGCAGACACTAGGATTGTACTTCAATTAATCTTCTGACTTCAAACAACCCTTCTACATTGGTTTTATCATTCCCTTGTTATAGATGAGGCCGATGAAATCAAGAGGCTAAGTTACTCTCATTAAGGTCACACACCAAGAACATAAAGGTGTGTTTGTCTCCAAGTTTTAACACTTTCCATCTTAGGATCAAACACTGCCACCTAAATAGAAAAACAAAACAAACAAAGCAAAACACTGCTACCTAAAAATGCAGTAATTCCATGATATTAAACTTAATACAGCCATGCGCCATCCTCAGCTTGTTGCCATTTATGAAAAACCACCTAGCAATCTAGCTTCTATGAAGGGAATCAATACTTGCACTTTAGCTGGTTTTATGGAGATAAAAAGTCTTCATCTGATGAATCAATAATCAATTTTTAGTAATCTAGCAGACTGAATGAAAAAATACAGTAAAACTGTTGAAAATTAGCTTTTGTCAATCCAATGTGGCCTAGTTATAAAAGCAGGGTGAAATCTGGTGTTGAAAAACAGACATATCAGCTTGGGGAATTCAGATGGGGGAGGGAGGCTGGCCAAGTTTTCCAGGATGATCTCCTGGCCCATCTTCCTAAATAGGTTCAAAGAAAGGTGACAAATTGAATCTAGATAACATATATTTTAATTTTTTTTAAAGTTAGGGATACCAGCAGGCTAAGTGGACTCTGGAATTTCTACTACTCTTTTGGGTCCAGCAAAGCTCAGGATCAATAAAGTTCCCCATCTACATCCAAGCCAATGAATTTCACACCAGGCAATGGTAGGCAGATTTTGACTGAGAAATCATCTCTATTCTAGGCAACTGCATGTGATCTCTCTGGTCTATTTATTAGCAGCAAAGTAATGCTACTTTGATGGTAATTTTATGTGTCAACTTGATGGGGACATTAGGTGTCCAGATATTTGGCCAAATGTTATTCTAGATGATTCTGTGAGGTTGTTTTGGATTAGATCAACATTTACATCAATAGACTGAATAAATCAGACTGCCACCTTACTGGAAGTGGGCCTCACTTAGGCAGCCAAAGGCTGAGCCTCCCCAGAGAAAAATGGATTTCCTCCAGCTTGACTGCCTTTGAACTGAGATATAGGTTTTTTTCTGCTTCCAGACTCCAACTGAAACATTGGCTTTTCTCGAGTGTACTGGTCTTCAAGCTAGAACTACAGCAATGGTTCTCCTGGGTATCCAGCTTGCTGACTTACTATGCAGATCTTGGGGCTTGTTGGTTTTGATAACTGTGTGAGACAATTTCCTGTAACAAATCCCTCTTCCTCTCCCTGCCCCCGTGTGTGTGTGTGTGTGTGTGTTTGTGTGTGTGTGTATGTGTATACACACACATGTCATATATTTTCTGTTTCCCTGGAGAATTCTGACAAATAAAGTGGCCCCGCATGATTTTTGTAATTGTATGATTTCATAATTATCTTAATAATTGTATGATTTCAAAGATTTGCTGTATTTTCTTTTAAAAAAACCTATTTAGTCCCACCCTAATAGCAAACAGAACCACCCTGAGCCTTGTCTCGCATACTATGGTCTGTGCACTAGTAGCCATTACCTAGAAGCTGGCTATAAACGCAGATTTTAAGGTCCTCCTCCAGACCCACTAGATCAGAACTTGCATTGTAACAACATGCAGGCAATTCGTATACACAGTCACTTCTGATAAACACTCTTGAAAGGCGCTTGGATCTAGCTCAGTTACATACTCCATGACATGTGTCAATTTAGCCATAGGACTTCATTTTCTTCATTCGTGAAGATTTGATCAATCTAGTTCTCGCGACAGGGCATGACATGGCATAGAAAACCACTGTGCAGGATTAATTGCATCAGAAGTAACAACAACAAAAAGCAAGATTAATGGTACACTGGAGAGGCCTTTAGTGTGACAAGAAAGGATCCTACATCTGAATTCAAGCTCCACACTGGCTAGTTGAATGACTTTGCATCAAGTCCCTCTGGCTCTTAAATGCCATGTTCCTTATTTCTAAATTTGTGTCACTGGACTAATCCTTGTGCATTTCCTCTAGACTCTATTTAGGGAGCACTGATACTCTGTTTGCCACTGACTCACCATAACCTTCCTAGGTTTAGTTTTGCTGTGTTTGACAGCATTTACCGGGCTAGCCTATGAGCACTGGGAAATAATGAGGGACATTTCTTAGTCATGATTGACATCAGTGGGAAAAAAAGCAGTCGTCCATGATGGGCTCCTTTGCATTCTATTCATTTCTAACCCATGACAATGGACAACCAAGGCATCCTCACTCATCATAGCTAACGTGCTATAACATTGCACCATTTAAATAAATTTTATCTGATACTTCATTGTCCAAATTCTATTATTGGAATCCCCCCGAGGCATTGTCTTACTTGAAAAATGTTATTTCAATTAGTTGAATATCATTCTTTACAGGATTTAGGTCAAACGAGGGCCAGTGCTAAATCCAAACCAAACAATATGTGTCTGCAATAAATTCCTGTTCCTGAATTATTCATACATAATGGCATAGGTGACTCTTCAAGCATTCTGAATTAAGTAGAATTGATTTCCCACTTTTTTTATGCTCTGTTGTACAAGCCTTTTTGTACTTTTACTTCTCCTTAACAAATAAAGTATTGATTCATCTCCACCGAACATGTTTTATTTAAACTTTGGTCTTTGTCAGCAACTTCGTCCTTGGTACCCACAATTCTCTTTCCTCACTTTCCAATTGTCTTTTGATCTTGAAGGTGAAATCCTTCAACCCAGCTGCTTAGCATGAAGTAACTGTGGAGGGGGTTAAGAACACACCAAGAACAGTAACACAGTATATTTTTGGCCTTATTGGGGCTTCACTCCACTGGCACCCCCTAAAGTCGCCTACATGTTTTTGTTCATGTAGTCATGAATGACTTCAGAATTAACCCTGCATATGAATTGCATCGAGTCTGTGATTTTTATCCAGAAGTCATCACATCTCTTTCCACTAAATCCACGAGCAAGCATGTCTATTGGTAGACTGAGAGGGCACCTGGGCACAAGTCATCTCAGCCCAAAGCACAGAATCAGAATCAAAGTTGAAGCTCAATAAATATTTATTAAGCAAATGAGGGAGTCAAATTTTTATCAGGATTTATTCTTATCTCTTCTAAAAATAGTTGACAGAGCATGAGACAGAAAGTAGAGCCTGTAATTTTGATTCTTAGTTCACTTGGTAGGATCAAGTTTTATATAAGATTTAAAAAAAACATGAAGAATTGAAGGAATTAAGAAATAAATGAGTCAAGAAATCAGATTTCCAAGGCCAGATCTGCCATTTATTTCAGGTCATCCTGGTCTCTGGCTAAATTTCTGTACCTAGATTTAGAGAAAATTGTTCTAGACATCATCTACTCTGCAGGGCTGGCGCTACGGTTGTGACACAAACGTGGCCCAACTCCCTTGCCTTAAGACAATTGTGCTTATTACCTACTTTGATTCCAGTAGATTCTGGAACCTGGCCATTTTTCTTCTCCTTCTCAGTGTTCGGGGTGGTCTGCAGCAGAGCCCCCAGCCAAGGTATCCACAAACTCTTGATCATGTAGTCAATGGTCTAAGTATGTGGCCATCAGAGCACATCTCTTTTCCTTGTCAATTTGTCTGCTGCAGATGCCCTTTGAGACACAGCCAGTTACTCTGTGCCTGTTGAAACTTCAGGCCATTCTCTATCCTTCTGTCCTGCTCTGGATATATTCAGCATGGAGATAACTTTTCCTGGTAAGCCCGGTCCCTGGATCCTTCCCAAGGCTGTGTTTTTCCCCTGGTTCTTCCCTTTAGCGAAGGATTTGGTGCCTATTCACGGAATGCATCCTCTATACCCTGTTCTGTGATGGGTCTGAAGCTCTGAAGCTGCAGAGATGATCTGGGCACAGCTCCCACTCTGGAGCAGCTTTTAATCTGGCGGGGAGGATGTAGAAATGCAGGCGATCTCTGTGCAGACAACTGCTATTCCCACGAATGTCTCCCCCGCAAACAAGCCATCTCTCCAGGCATCTGCCTGATATTGCTATGATGCTGAGAGCCAAGGTCCTCTTCTGCTGTGCATTATGCTCTGAATGGAATGTTACCAAGGACGTGTAGTCTTTGCCCCAATACTTCTAGGGAAACAACCCACTTCTATGCTCTTCTCAGCTGTCTCCTTCCCTGTGAGTATCCCAGAGGCTAGACTGACAAAAATGTTGGACAACATGCTCTTCTCAAATGTCCTTCCTCCCCAAGACTGCGCATCAAGAGGAGAGTCCAGTGGCCCTGATGTTCCTCAGGGGGCACTGATGTTTCTCCTGGTGGACCCACAGTTTTCTTTCTTGGAAACATCACGGACTTCTCTTTTTGTCAATGTTCTAGTGAGTTATGTTTACAAACACTCACCTTTCCCACCCCTCCCTGGAAATTACTCCTGCCCCATCGGTGCAGGATACCCCATTGGTATTTTATACTTGGATTACCCCTTTTACCTGTTAGGTAGAATACTTTGGACATGCTGTCTGCCTTTTAAAAATTAGCTTTTTCCCCAAATAGCACTTCTAGGGTGACTTTCCTTCGTGTTCTCTCCACTCCTCACCTCCGCAGCCCACTTCCGTAAGATAGCGCTTTGGTTCCCAAAGCCTTGAAAATAAGTCTTACACCCATTTTGTTAATGGGGTCACTAAAAGTCTTACTTCTTCTAAACAAAGAAATAACAACAAAAACCAGCAACCCTAGTTGTAAAGGGATTTTCAAAACATGTTTGCATGATATCTCCTAGAACACATCCACAGAGGTAATCCACACCCCACATCCAATGCCTTGGAAGAAGCGATGTTTAAGCCCACCAAGTTAGGGTTCAATTTTTTTTTTTTTTTTTTTTTGTAGAATGCATGTGCTAGTCAGGTTTTGTGGACTTTCTCTGTATTCGTATTGTGATTCTGAGCATAGTCCTGAAAAAGCTGACCCCAGACTTCAGAAGACAGAACTGTGGTCCATGGGCAAATCAATTGCTCCCTCAAGAGGTGAGAGATGTGAATGGGAAAACCAATAAAATAAAGTAAAATAAAATAAAATAAAAATTGGCAGCCTTTCATGATTTACGGTCACTGTCTTTGGTGTAGTAAACCTAATCACACTGGTTACTATTTCACTGCATTCGCCGCCGGAGTCCATTAGAACAGTCTAATTTACACTGCAGTGTAATTCATCTGTTTTATTAAGGTTGTTCTTGTATTTATGTTAGAAGTAAAAGCGGCCTCTGGCTCCATGTTATACAGTCATTCTGAGAAAATGCCACAGGGCGCAGCAGTTAATAAACCTGGAACTAGATTAGAGCTCCCGTATTGTTGACATCTGACAAGTTTACTGTGAGTGTAGTTAGGCTGATGCAGAATCTTATAAAAATAGGCATTAGCATCGCCATTACAGGCCCATTCCAAAATAATCGCAGATCCCATTTATGGAGGTAGTTAAAGGTTTTTGCATATACTTTACTGAAAAAATGTTGGCATTTAATCTTTCCCCCATCTTATTCCCAGGAAAGCCTACTTAGAGGTAGCTTGCATTGATGGTAAGAAAATTACCTCATCAAAGAATGATGATACATTTGAGATGGGGAGATGATTTGATGAAGACATGCCCTGAATTCACCAAGATTACAGTCTCCATAAAAATAAGCTTTAGAGCAGGGGTGCCTCAGTAGCTCAGTCAGTGAAACGTCCAACTCTTGATTTTGGCTTAGGTCCTGATCTCAGGGTCATGAGATCAGGCCCCTCATTGGGCTCACCTGCTGGATATGGAGCCTGCTTGAGATTCTCTCTCCCCCTCGCCTTCTGCTCCTCCCCCCACACTCATTCTCTGTCTCTCTTTAAAAAAAATTCAGCTTTAGGTACTGAAAGGGTTCTCTGCTCTGTGGAGGGCGAGATGGTCTGTAAATTACCAGCACAGGCAGCTGACAAGTCACCATCCCTGTCACTCCCTTAGTGATGCTCACAGACAAGATGTTCCTATAGTGCAGGATGCTAGTTACTCCCTGAGTGTCTACTAGGAACTTTGTTTCCAAGAAGTCATTATTTGCACTGGTGCAGGGATAAAAAAAAATCCTCTTTTCTGTAAGGAAAAGAGAAGGAAGTGTGGTAGCAAATAACCTAATGCAGCTATGATTCATAGGATATGGAAGGAGCAGAAGAAACAGGGGAGCAGGTAATGACCACAGAAACAAACCGAAGATAGTTCTCAGCCTAATATTCTCTGCCTGGTAGAAAACATGGACTTTGGCATCAAATCATCTTGAACTCGGGTTCAGGTACTAAAACTCACACCTTATGAGAATTGTGTTTTAAACAATGCATGCTGTGCAGTAGTTACTCAGTGAAAAATGTATCAGTATTACTAGGGCCACAGAAGACAATCCCAGGACCTACTAACACGATGCCTGCCATCTTGGTGATATTAGAATACAAGGTGATTGTAAAATAAATGAACAAATGTTCTCAGCACTTTTTATTGGGACATTCAAATGAACTTCAGGGGATGGCACTCAAGAATGGAGAGATGCCAGAAAAAAAAAAAAAAATCTGGTGTCTTCTGAAATGTGTAACTACTTAGATTTCCTCCCAAAGTAGGAGCCAGGAGAGGAGACTTGGTTTTCATCACTGATTCTACCTTCGTCTGTGGAAGTACTTCAGGTCACTCACTTTGCCTACCTGGGTCTCTACATCTCCTCATCCTTAGATAAGGGGATAACATGATAACATCCACATTATCCCTTCTGAAACTAAAATTCTAGGACTTCATCATTCAGTGAAAAGTCCAGCCTTGCAGACTCAAGGCTCCCATAATTTGAGAGGAATCAGGAAGAAAACAGCATTATTCCTGTGTGCCACATCTTTTTAAAAAACTCTTTCTTAATCCTAATCCTTATCACTCATACCTCTAAGTCTCCAATTCTTTAAGTTCTACCTCCTACACATTGCTCAAAATCATTGTCTCCTGCCAACTCCTACAGCTGCTTCCTTAGATCAGCCCCACATTATCTCTTGCCGGAATTCCTGCCAAACTTCCTTAAATTGATTCTCTGCCTCTAATTTCATTCTTTCAAACTTTACTCCCCATTTTTGCAGTCTGGAGAACTCAAGCCTTATTTCCCTCAAGTCGTAGTTTGGATTTTCCCTCCTCTGTCTATACTTGCATTCATTGGACAAATACTTTCTACCTGTCTGACCTTGAGAAAAGTATTAAAACCCTCTCTGCCTCAGTTCAAACATCCAAAAAAATGAGAAAAACAATAAAAATATCCACCTCACTGGATTATTGTGATTATTAAAGGGGATAATATATGAAAGAAGCTTAGAAAAGCATCTGGTTCATGGTAAGCACTCAATGTGACAGGTACACGTGACGTTAATAGGGCTAGCTCACGTGATCCTGCCATGCAAAGTCCCATAGCCTTTTGCATTAGATGCTCCTTCTGTCTGGATCTTCCTTTTCCCAGATACCTCCCTATCAACTTCTCACTATGGACCCAGAACATGCAGAGACCCTTGACATGTAACAGGCACTCAATATACATTGCGTGAATCAATGAATGAATTGCTGACACACTCATTATAACTGTGATTAATTCCCTGAAAAAAAAATAAATTTCCAACCTATAATAAAAGCAAAGACCAAGAAAATTGTCTCTCGTGAACTTGTGTCTACCTCCCCTCTCAAAGCCTCTTGTGTTCGCATTCTTCATAAACACATTCAGAGAAACTTAACATTGTCCAAGATGTTCTCCAAGTATCTCCCCACCTAGAACGTGAGTTCACAGGGCATCTGCCTGAGATGCCAATGAATTCATATGTATTTGCATTTCCATATATACCCAGAAGACTATCTGGAATTTTGAGAAATTTAACTTTGATCCCCCAATCTTGTGTAAAATGGAAATTTGATAATTCTTAGCTTTCACTGTCTTCTCCCAATTTTGCATATTCTATACTCATTACAGGCTTCAGCGTTAAAGGCACAGCTATATTGTACATTTGTTGAAGGAAATGGCATGGTCTTACACTTATGAATCGTTCATAAGAAGGCTGCTAATCAAAGAGTCAAGGTCAACTTCAACATATTTTGACCAAACAATTGTTAAGCAGGGTGTGGTTTTTGAAAATGACATAGCTCCATTTACAATAGTGTTTTTACCATCATTAAGAGTAAGTGATTAACAAGTAATAATAAATAGATTGCCTTTGACAGGTGATAATTACTGAATATTTACCATGTGCAACACTGAAATGTGACACAGGAAGACAGGCATGGCTCCTGAAGTCCAGAGAACTGTATTCTCCTCTGAGCTCTGTCACTATGCAATTTATCTCCCACTCTTCATACAAGTCTGTGTTCTTATAGGAAAAACAAGGGAATTGGACTAGATACAATTTAAGATCCTTTCCCATTATAACCTTCCAACTCAAATACATCATTAAAAATGATTAAATGGCAAAAACAACCAAAAGAACATTTTTAGGTTTAACAAATCAAGACTTCCATGTATTTAAGGGAAACACAGAGCTTACATCTCAGCGGGCACGAGGTCGATCCTGCTCCATGATGGTCTGCTTTTTTAAGGCATAAGCACCCTTCCTGGGTTTCCCAGCTCGGCACTATATCTAAGTCTAATTAAATCCCTTTGTGTGAGCCTTAAATATACTTAATTAAAACAGGTAGACTTGGGATGATTAATTCCAAAAGTAAGTGGGTTAAAGTGCAGGCTTATTTCTTCTACTAATTAGTTGAGGGATGATCTTTCTTGCCAAGAGGCCAAAAGGCAGGAGATTCATTTTTTCCAATTCAACTCTGTTTTTAAATGTCTTTTCAAAGCCTGTAGGCTTTGGAATTTGAGTTCTATAAATTTTGAATGTCTGGGATTATTTCTTCTTATTTTATACTTAGTTAAACCCAAAGCAGGGCTCACTAGAGATCCAAGGGTTATAGAGTAACCAATGGTCGGTGAATCCAGGCACATGGTCAGCAAAACCAGCCGCGTGGTAACTTTAAATCACTCCATCACTCTTGAAACACTGGCTTAACTTCATCTCTTATGATAGGTTTTCAGAAACTGTGACTTACTCATTAAATATTTGAGTCTTTGAAATACTCTGTTTCACACAGAAGGGTCAGATTTCTCCAGTACTTTAGTCACATCTGTCCTTGTGTATTTAAAACTGCTCCCATTAGGTGTTAGTGGTGTGGCCTAGCTACGATGGCTCAGGGAGGCACAGTTCTAGGATGCCTGAAGACAGAGACGAGAGACATTTTGTGCTAAATAACAGGGCTGCTTTCCAGGCAGCATTTTCTTACTAAATGAGCAATGTCAAATGTCAGTTTCTTCTGATTTCCTTCTTATTATCTCAGAATGACTTTAATGTCCTTCCTATTGCAGTGTTTCTAAAACTGGAGCAGCAAGCAGGAGTTTATGAAGTCTAAAATGATGTTGAATTTCAATACCCTGGTCAGTTAGAAAAATGCCCAACCAATTATTCTGTTCATTTTTCAGATAGTTATTGAACACTACATGCCAGTCACTGTTCCAGGTTCTGAGAAGAAAAACTATTTCATAGATGCTTGATTTTCATGGAAAGAGAAAGAGAGAGAGTATATAAATAGTGTGATCATGGAAGAAAAAGCACAAATGGCTAACAGCCGAGTGGGCACTCAGTCTGGCTACACATCAGCACTGATGATCCTTCTAAGTGCCCCAGGGAGATGTTGTTCTTTCTCCCATGAAGAAAATCAAGGAAGAGTATGGTGAGAGGAAGCATATGTTTCACTCTCTCACCTTCCTCTCTCCCCATGAGAAGTATTGCGTCAGACTATCCAAGATATGGAATCAGCCACATTATCGAATTTAGCATTGTTAATAAGTGTGCAATCTGAGATTCTGCATGAAAGTCAGCCTTCCATCCACACTGCAAGCTTTCTGTTGCCTATTTCCTGACTGCATCCAATGAGAAGTTACCAGTGCTCCCTGCAGTTATAGATCTTCCAATATTTATTATTAGAAATAATTTCTAATCTAGAAATATTAATTTACATTCATATAGCAAATATATCATTTGACATATGCCACTTTAATGAGTTATAGTTTGGCAACCTAATGACTAATTTAGATTTCTGTATAGTAGTTGCATGTCTGTGTTGATTAGTGTGTTGGGTCTGTAACTTAGGATACTATGACCTGTTTTTGGATTATCATTATCCGTGGGGCACCTGGGTTGATCAGTTAGTTAAGCCTGAAACCCTTGGTTTTGCCTGAGGTCATGATCTCTCGTCTGGAGATGGATCCCCACAATGGGTTTCATGCTCATTGGGGAGTCTGCTTTCTCTCTCCCTCTCCCTCTGCCCCCTTCTTCCACCCATGCTGTCTTTCTCTGAAATGCATAAATCTTATTAAAAAAAAAAGGAAATATGATTATCTATAATTTCATCATTTTGGGTTTGATGAGAAAAACAAGCATACCTCCAGTGTTTTTTGAGCAAGAGGATGTTTCATACATAAGGGAAGGGTTGGAGGATCAAAGTTCAGTGAAGCCCCCACTGGCCTCCAGACACCAGGAAATTAATCAATTGCAAGACACAATCAACTGAGTGCCTGAACACTACATGGGCGCCTCTCAGCGGAACTTTTGGGAGCTGCTGAGAAAGCATTGCCCACTGTCTGTCAATGCCCTCTTGTAGCTATAGCCAGGGAATGAGGATTTGTCTTCCCTTCTGCCATTCACAGCTAACTGAAGTACTTTGAATTAGAAGAACCTAAACCAAACTTGTTTAGCAAGGAAGCCAGGAAAATGTATTTTCCAAGATTTTAGGGCTCTGAAAGAGAGAGAAAAAGTAGGATGTTGCATATAAATTATTCCATTGTAATGGATCCTATATATTATAATATAAAGCTATATATAATATATAACATATAAATTATATGAATCATTCCATTGTGATGTGATCCTATATATCATATATAGATATGTGATATAAAAACATACAAATAAAAAAAACATACAAATATTGCACAAAACAAAATTACACACCAATTCTATTAGAAGTATGGTTAAAATAATTTTAACAAAATATGAGCCACTTGAATGGAAGAAAATGTAAACGTGTAATCAATCATGACAAAAACTAATCAATGTAATTCACTACATTAAGGGATAAGAGAGAAAAAAATAACATGATCATTTAGGAGATCCAAACAGAAAAAATCATATTTAGCAAAATCCATAACTAATTCATGATAAAAATTCTAATCAAATAGTAACGTAGGACAATTTCCCCCAACCTGATAAAAGGCATTGACAAAATCACACAGCTAGCATCATACTTAATAGCAAAAACTTGAATGTTAACCCCTAAGATCGGGAAAAAGCAAGGATATTCAGTCTCATTAAATCTATTCAGCTTTGAGCTGGAGGTCCGGGCCAGTGATACAAGACAAAAAGATGAAAAGGTAGGAAGATGAGAAAGAAAGAAATGAAACTTGTTTTATTTGCAGATGGCATGTTTGAGTACATGGAAAATCTTAAGAAATCTTAGAATATTGCTTTAAGGAACTAGTGAATTTTAGCAGGTAGCAGGATACAAATCCAGTTATACAGAAATCAGCTCTTTCTATACACTGTCAATGGACAACTGGAAAATAAACTTTTAAAAATATCATTTGTAATGGCATCAAAATGAAATAATAAGGATATTGGACCTAATATAATATATCT
Organism: Vulpes lagopus; assembly: GCF_018345385.1. NCBI lineage: Eukaryota > Metazoa > Chordata > Mammalia > Carnivora > Canidae > Vulpes > Vulpes lagopus. Next base: position 5,346,972 of record NC_054832.1, on the reverse strand, counting down.
AATAAAGTTAAGTTAAATACTTAGGGAATAAAATAACAAATGAGTTTTGAGATCTCTAGACTGAAAGCTATAAAATTTTGAAGAGACAAACCTGTAACACCTAAATAAGGAGATGCACCATATCTATGGATCAAAATACGCTGTGTTCTTAAGATGTCAATGTTCTCCAAATTCATCTATACTTTCCATACAATACCAATCAAAATTCCTTTTTGTAGAAATTAAGAAGCCTATATGCAAAGTTATTAGGAAATTTAAAGCAAACTTGGGAAAAAATAAATTTAATTTAATTAGACTATTTCATAAAGTTGATTTTATTTGACTAATGATACATACATATAAATAATAAATGTAGAATGATCAAGATAATGTGGAATTGATAATAGGCAAAAAGTAAAAATCCATGAGACAGGAGGGAATTAAAAGTAGATCCATATGTTTTTGGGAAATGAAGTTTTGAAAAAGTGGCCAAACGAATTTATGGAGACAAAAAAAAAAAAGAATTTTTAAGAAACAGTGATGGAAAAGATACATTATTCCCTATCCCATCTCATACACAAAAATTAATTCAGATGGATCACAGATCTACACATAATAATTACAAAATTGGGTTTTCTCAATCTCTGTGTTTTGGGGCTAGATGTGGATTTAAGTTATATTAACTGTATGATCTTCAAACATTATTTAACCACTGGGTGAAGTGGGGAAGAGCATAAGAAATTAGGTTACAAATACAGTTGGTGTTCTGGTCTCGGAGGACATTATAAGTCATGTCAGACTCAAGACAGGGGAAGTCCTTAGGAAGCCACTGTAAAAATCCTGAGAGAAAACGGTGGTGGCCAGGAGCAAGCATGATGTCTCAAGAGATTGAGAGACTCAAATCACTGTTGAAGATATGGAAGATGGGGCTGTTCAGTGGGTAGAGAGAAAGGTAAGAGGAGGCCACGATGCTCCTCACGTTTCTCACTCAACTAAGTGGTGGTGTTGGTCTTGATGTAAAGCACAACAGGGTTGGAGTAGGTTGTCAATAGTGGACAAGCATTATTAAAGTATCTGAAAAATATTCGTGTGCAGATGCCTTAAAAAAGGCTGCTGCGAGGTTATAGACCGCCGGAGTCTGACTGACATGGACAGTGAGACTTTAGAGCTGGAGACAGGTAGTTGGTCTTCAAAACAAAATGAATGGGTGATATTTCTAATTAGAAGGCATAGGATAAGAAATAAGGGGGTCCAGAATTAAACTAATTCTTCTGAATTGGCTTTGTGTTTTGCTGAACTTGGCATGTGTTTGTGTAAATTAATTTTAACTCAAAAATCAGATAGGCTATAGTAACCAATAATTTCAATTGTATATCAGTAAGGAATCACAGAATACACAAAACCTGGGAAGATTTAATGATGACTCTTTAATGGTATAAGTCAAAACCCATCATGACCAAATTTAAAACGTAAACAAAATTCACAAAAATATTCATCACAAAAAGATGGAAGTCAACGTTGTGGACAAACACAGATAGATACAACATACACAGAGTACGCACAGCTTTTACAAACAATAAAAATATTCCAACTGAAGAATTGGAAATGGAACTGAAATATAAAGAAAATGAGAGAAGCAAATGGCTAATTATTATATGGAAAATATCTTAAAAATCATATAGACAAGAAATAAAAATATAAAATAGTAACATGTTAGTATTTACCCATCAGCTAAAAATAATAAGAGTAGAGTGTACATTGAGAGATGGGCGATCAACAATTATACAAACAGGATTTGAAACTGATACAAATTAGGTTTGAAATTTGTTTTGTTATTATTCAAACGCTCATTCATTCATTATTTAAAGAAATATTTACTGTGTTCGTGTATGGATGAGATACTATTATAGGTACTGGGAGTGGAACTATAAACTCAAATTCTTAAAATAGCTCTGTTAAATTCTTTAAATGAATGAGCTTTCATTCTCATTATACAGCCTAGAATTACACAGCTAATGGAAACCACTAGCTCCATGCGGTTATTGAGCATTTGAGATGTGGTCCAAGCTGCCCAAACTGAGATGTGTTCTAAGGGTAAAATACCATCCAATTTTGAGGGCTTAGTACAATAGAAAGAAAAATATGGTTATGTTGTCAACGTTAGAATGATCATATGTTGAAGTGATATTTTTAAATATTGGGTTAAGGGATCCCTGGGTGGCGCAGTGGTTTAGCGCCTGCCTTTGGCCCAGGGCGCGATCCTGGAGACCAAGGATCGAATCCCACGTCGGGCTCCCGGTGCATGGAGCCTGCTTCTCCCTCTGCCTGTGTCTCTGCCTCTCTCTCTCTCTCTCTCTCTCTCTCTCTCTCTCTCTCTGTGTGACTATCATAAATAAAAAATAAATAAATAAATAAATATTGGGTTAAGTAAATGATGAAAATAAATGTCACTTATTTCTTTTTACTTTTTTTAAGTGTGGCCACTAGAAATTTTGAAACTACATATGTGGCTTGCATTAGTTTTCTGTTAGCAGTGATTTAGAATAGATTCGAGGTCTAGAAATATTAATTTATTTTGACTAGCTCTTAATCAACTACTCAGAAATAGATTTAGAAATCTATGTAAAAGTCAGCCCAGGTGGTTCAGCGGGTTAGCGCTGCCTTCAGCCCAGGGTGTGATCCTGGGGACCTGGGATCGAGTCCCACATCAGGCTCCCTGCATGGAGCCTGCTCCTCCCTCTGCCTGTGTCTCTGCCTCTCTCTCTCTCTCTCTGTCTCTGTCTCTCATGACTAAATAAATGAAATCTTTAAAAAAATCCACGTAAAAGCAGATTCAACCTCATACTATTCACAGGGGCAAATAATTATAAATGAAAGTGTACTTAATTGGAAAATGCTTTGTTTTATAGGCATACCTATTTTTCGAAAATTGGACAATGATTAAAACTATAATATAACCAAAGACATGAGAAAATGACTAAATTAATGTTAAGGGGAAAACAAAGTAGGATAAAAAATATATAATTTATTCATATACATGTAAAACCTATATTGAATATATATCTTGAATATAAATGAAACAAAATATTTATTCAAACATTTGCTAAATACATAATACATTTATTCAATATATATACTGCAAATATGCATATATATAATGTTTTGAAAAAAATGTTTATAAAAATGACAATTTGCCACTGCAAGAGAGTTCCTCTCCTAAGATCAGTGAATCAGCCTATTTTATTTCTCTCTCTCTCCCAAACACTTAACAGCTTTTGACACAGTAAATAATCATTGTGTCAGTTGAATAAATGGATGGTGATACCTACTTTTCCTTATATTTAGCTACACTTTTCAGATCTTCTGCAAGTGCATAGTTTCATACTCAATAAGCCAGAGTATGTTTTTAAGAAATTAAGAACTATAAGTGGTTTAATTCCACTGACACTTTACCAAAAGGAGAACTGAGAGTTTTGGAGTAACCCACAAAAGGTAAAGCCAGAGGCTGAATGGAGTAACCCACAAAAGGTAAAGCCAGAGGCTGAATGGAGTAACCCACAAAAGGTAAAGCCGGAGGCTGAATGGAGGCTCACACCTGTGCCTCCAAACCTGGTTAGCTTCTCACCAAACTGCATTATCATGCACACTGATGGTGTGCTGAATCAGTCTAGAGGTCTCGAGAGCGAATGTAGCTGAGAGTATTTAGGAGATCAGTTAAGGAGTACAGGAAATCAGTATCTGAATTAAAAATTTTATTGACTGCTTGCAGAAAGAAGTCTACATACATTAGGGCCTGACAACAAAAGTGGTGATGGCACCATAAATTGGAGAAGATGGGGGTTAGGGAGGCAATGATGGTGTAAATGGAACAACAGACAGGACAAGTGTGAGAGGCTGGGGGAGCACTCCGGTGGTGAGGCTCATTGTGCAGATAAAAAGCACAAGACAAAATCTTGGAGTGATACTGAAGCTTAACACAGAGATGAGGGATTCAGTTTCACAGAGATTAGATCCTCCATCAGATCTTTTCGGTGAGCAGATCCGAGTGCTGTAAACTGCTCACGTAAGCACAGGACAGTTTTGGAGTGTTGCAGATACCACAGTCCAACATCTGACCAGGCTATTTGTGTCCTGCCAGGAACCAGTGTCCGACTTACCATAAGCAGAATGCGGTGGGCAACGAGGAAGACCCCTCAGAAGGAAGGTGGTGAGGAGAAGAAATTATTCCCCAAAAAACCAATAAAATGGCATTTGTTTTTTCTACATGTAGCATTTGCCTGCTGTAACGTGACCTGAAGCATTAAGCTACTTCTGACGCTCAGTTATAGGTAGGTAATTCCTCCCAAGTGAATAGCAAAATAAAGTGTGCTGTTTTCCATATGCTCTAATTCATACTTCTGTAATAAGTCACTCACATTGAACTTCCTGATGCCTATAAATTTATGTATATACATGGTTCCAGATTTCCCATGAGAGCTAAGCTGTTGTTAAGCAAGCATATATACATATATGTGTGATATATATGAATAGTTCTTGTATTTATGTGCATATACTGGTATATATATGTTAGAAACGTGTATATGTATATAATAGTATAATATTATTTATATATATATATATGATTTATGTATTTTAAAATTAAGACCTGGTGATATTCAAAGTGTTCAGGTAATCCACATACATATACTTGAATCAGTATGCTCATTCTCCGAGAAAACCTTAAAAACACATTAACATCAACATGGAAGAGAATAAGTATCTAATACAAAGGAATGTATAAAACTAAACAGATGAACAGAGAGGGGAATGAGGCTATGGTTTTTGCTGGTCAAAAACAAAAGTTGATTGTGTCTTTAGCTTCAATGTCCTGGAATATTATTAATTTTATTTATTAATTAACATTAATTTCCTAATGACTCCTTTCTCCATTTGACTCTATCTTCCTGCCACTTTTTCACACTTTTAAACAATCCAAATTCTAGCACTTTCATGACATCTTCCCTAAATTATTAAAATTAATCATTCTCTGCTCTCTTGGTATATACTCTGAACTATTTTACTAAACTTACTGAACTTCTGGTACTGCATCTCCCTGTGTATGAAATTACACCAATCTTGAGAATACGGTTCTCTGTTAGGGACCAAATGTTTGTCTCTCCCCCAAAATGCATAAGCTGAGCCACTTATTTCCAATGTATTTGATATTATTTGGAGATGGGATCTTTGGGAAGTAATTTGAGCCAAATGATGAGATTAGTGCCCTAATAGGGAGAGACAACAAAGAGCTTATTTTATCTCTGCCTTGTGAGGACCCAGCGAGAAGGCAGCTGTCTGCAAACTAGGAGAGTCCTCACCAAGAACCTGACCATGCTGGCACCCTAATCTAGAGCATCCAGCCTTCAGAGCTGTGAGAAAATAGATTACTATTGTTTAAGCCTCTCAATCTATGGTATTTTGTTATGGCAGCCTGAGCTGACTAGGATCCTTTTGAGGAACGAGAGGGTAACCACCACAGTTCACTTAGTTTCTCTAATGATCCAACAACTGGGTGGCTCAGTGGCTGAGCATCTGCCTTTGGCTCATGTAGTGATCCTGAGATCCTGGAATTGAGTTCCACATCAGGCATGCCTCTGCCTATGTCTCTGCCTCTCTGTCTCTGTGTCTCTCATGAGTCAATAAATAATTTTTAAAAAAAGATTCTTTAATGATTACTTCTTTTATATGCTTCTATCAAAGTCACTGAAGATGTTTCTTTTCTTACAGCAATTTATCTAGCTTAAATCATGGACTTCTACATCTGGTCAGGGTGCAGAAACTACAATAGCACTGTACATTAACTATAAGTAACTGTAAAACTGGACACAATATTCAGGCTTTGAAATATAGGACAATAGCCCAGTAGTATGATCCTGAAGAAAATGGGAACACATTAAGTGAATCTTGTGTTTGCTTGTCTTTCTGCCCGAGGGTATTTTCTGGAAAGTGGTGTAATTAGGTGGAGCCCAAACCAAGAATGACAGATACACTGAGCTGATGAAACAGAGACAAGAGTTTAAGGCTATTAAAATAACTTTCCTATCCTGGACGGGGTACTGGAAGGAAGAAAGCTTGGGTAAGGACATAGACACAGAGCATGCCCACAGGTGCTTGGCCAATAGTTGGCCTGTGTTTACATTAGGTAAACTTTGCAGTGTCTAATAGAAAGTGGTTGCTGCAAGGCTGAGCTCTGAACAGAGATGTTAGAGGTCTTGCAGAGTTAGGAGATGCTACATTTCTGGCCTACGAGTATAGCACATTCTTAACGAGCACCTCAGTGACAATGTTGAGGTTCTGGAAAAGTCATACTGCGGAGATAAGGACTACATTCTAGAGCAAAAGTCACAATCTAAGACTAAGGACCAAACTGACATAAAGAATAGTCCCCAGCAGTACACAAGAACCAACGCCAGTAATTCAATCACATACATGCCAGAGCAAAACATAACACACTTTAAGAGAAGACAACATAATATTGAGCCCCTACAATTAATCATTCACAGTATTCAATATAAGCATGCAAAAGACCTAGAAATCCTTGAAATCTGAGACTCGCATCAAAGAAAATAATCAGTCAACATAAACAAACACAAAGATGACACAAATGTTAGACTCAGCCAGCGAGGACTTTATAATAGCTGTCAGAAATATGTTGAAAGACTTAAATGGAAAGACAAACACAATGAGAAAATTGTGAACCACCCAAAATACTGTAAAAATATCCTAAAAAGAAACCTACCTTAGAACTGATAAGTAGTGTTTTTATTTTTTAAAATTTTATTTAAATTCAACTTGACAACCTAATAGTATAACATCCAGTGCTTATCACATCAAGTGCCCCTCCTTGGTGCCCATCACCCAGTCACCCCACTTCCAACTCCCTCCCCTTATGCAACCCTTTGTTTCCCAGAATTAGGAGTCTCTCATGGTTTGTCTTCCTCTCTCTTTTTTTGCCACCCAGTTTTCTCCCTTCCCTTATCGCCCCTTTCACTGTTTCTTATATTTCACATGAATTAAACCATATGATAATTGTATTTCTCTGATTGATTTATTTAAAAATATGGAATGCTTCATGAATGTGTGTCATCCTTGCACAGAGGCCATGTTAATCTTCTCTGTATTGTTCCAGTTTTAGTATATGTGCTACTAAATGTAGCGTTCTTAAAATTAAATTTAAAATGCTGAGTCTAAGCATCAGATTGAAGGCCACAGGAGAAAAAGTCAGAAAATGTGAGAGCCGATCAAGATAAATCTTCAAATAGGAAAAATAGAAAAAGAAATGACCCATGAAACAGTATAAAAGTCAACATGCATATCATTGGAGTTCTTAGAAAGAAAAAGAGGGAAGTAATAGGAAAAGAGAAAGATTGATAAACTAATTACCAAAAATACCAAACATTTGGTTGAAAAACTTAACCTACAGATCTAAGAAGAATCTAAGCTATGCAGCAACATGAAAGCCCTAAAAACACACTTAGGCATAGCCAAAGAAAACTGCTGAAAACCATTGGAAAATGGTTGTTTTCATAGGATTTTTAAAGCAGTCAGGAAAATAAAGATACGTAATTTGCAAGGAATTATGAAACAAAAAACAATTGACATTTTATAAGAGACAATAAAAAACCACAATGGAATGGCATCCTTAAGGTAATTAAAACACACACATGCACAAAAAACCTATCAACCTAGAATTTATCATATGTCCAGTAGGAATATCCAAAAATGTGAAAGAATAATAAAGACATGTTTAACTAAATGAAATCTGAGAGAGTTTACCATCAACTGAACAATATTACATAAAACACTGATGGAAGTTCTTCATGCTGAATAGAAATGACTCTGGGATAAATCAGTACTAGAAATAGACATATATCCACATGTATAAAAGCCGAGGGTATCAGAGGAACTCTCTGAGCTGTGAGTTTATGACTTTTCTGTAAATTTAAAACTAAATTAAAATGTTTATTATTTTTAAAGTATCCATATGGACTGTTGAGTAGTTCACATCCCTGTACCACTAAATTTTTGAATGTATAATCTCAAGCAAAAACAATTGTTCTGAGACTCTATTGTCCTATTTGAAAATGAGAAAAAAAGGAGACGATGAACCTGAAAGATTGTTAAGGGTTTGAAAGGAGATGATCCAGGTGAGTACTGCCAGGCGCATATCAGGGCAAGCTATCTGTTGTTTTTTGCTATTCATTTTATTGTCATGATTTTACTCTTATTTTTTTCTTACCATCATCATTAATATTTTTCCAAGTTACTTGGGTCACCTGGAAGCAGCTGTCTGGAGCACAATTGTGACAAAAGCCCCAAGGTGACATTGGGACTAGTGATTGATTCAAAGATCTTGCCTAATGGTGGTTTGAGGAATGATGGGCGGCAGTCCACATGCCAAGGATTTTTCATCTCTGACTTAGAAGTTGGCTGGTCTAAGAAGGTGAAGTTTCAAGGAAATTGAAGACACTGCAGGAGCCCATTGTCTCCGGAGGACAGCTCCTGACGGACAAGGCAGGATTACATTCCCAGTGCTCATAAACTTCTTAGTGAATCCATGCTTTAGATATCAAGTGTCCCTTCCTTGGGGATTTGCTTCCAAGGTGGGATATATGGAGCCTATCTTTCTAATCATCGTGAGTATTGATCCTCAGGATCAATCCCTAATGGGGCTCACAAAAGACCCTCTGACCACAAAACTGACTTTATTTTACTATTGCTGTCTGCTGCAAGCTACATGGACCTACTACCTGCCCTGACATTTCTGATTCCCTCCAAGGCTGCCTCTACTTCTCCAAGTGGTCCTGCTCACAGCTCACAAATGCAGATACTCACAGCTCCCTCTGCAACCCTGGGAATTTTACCTCTGCTTCCAGTGCACCCCTTTATTGATATATTTACTTCTTAATTCTTTTTGCCAAACACCCACTAACACTTCAGGACTCAATTACACATGTTCTTTCTCTGAATCCAGGGCTAATCCCTTGGGCAGTGAGTCACTTTTGTTTCCCAGATACAGTGCAGTGGAACTCTGTGTGGGCGGGTCTATGTCAAGGATAATGAGGTCCTTAGCACTCAGTACAATATCAGGTTTAGTCTTTTTTTAAATGAGTCAAAACTTAGAGTGAAATACTCAGGTCTTTATACATTTTAATGAGATTTTAACAAATGCAGGCACCTATGGAACTAACATGCAGCATGTAGAGCATTCACCTACTCCAGAACTTTCCCTCATAGTCCCTTTTCAATTAATCTGAAACCCAATAAGCCACCACAGATATTTCTATCCTCTGTTCTTGTACTTTCATATATGTGGAATCCTACAGTATGAACCTCCATGCCTGGCTTCTTTTCCACTTTCTTCTTTAAAAATCCATCCTTGTCATTTCAAGTATTGGCTCTTAATTTCTTTCTTTTTTTCTTTTTTCTTTTTCTTTTTTTTGCTGAATAGTATTCTAGTGTACAAACATGTCACAATTTGTTCATCTTCTCCTGTTAATGAGTTTTGGGGTTGATTCCAACTCTGGGTTGTTATAAAAAGAGCAGTGCTAGGGACTCCTGGGTGGCCAGGTCAGTGGACTGATCAAGAGTCAGTCCAACTCTTGATTTCAGCTCAGGTCATGATCTCAGGGTCTGAGATGGAGCCCTCTCTCCATGAAGCTCAGAGTCTGTGTAAGACTGTCTCTCCCTCTCCTTCTGCCCCTCCCCCAGCTCATTCTCTCTCTCTCTCTCTTTCTCTCTCTTTAATAAATAAATAAATCATTTTTAAAAAGCTTGCAACACCTATGTTTTCATGTCTTCTAGATATATAGAGTATATTTGGGCAACAGAGTAAGTAGATGGTACATGTTCAATTATGTATTTCATTATGGTTGTGCACATATGCTTAATTATATATTTATATGTAGCCATTTTCATCACTTAACGTCTAGGATGCACACAATTACACGAATCGTCACTGTGGATGTTAACTGTGACCTGGCTGAGGCAGTGTTGGTCAGTTTTCTCCCCTCTAAGGTCACTCATTCATTTTCCCTTGCCATGTAGAACTTTGCAGAGAAAAGTCTCTCTACGCAGCTCACACTTAATAGCCCGTGGTTTTCAACACTATATGTACACCTGCACACCTTCAGTGGCATACCCTCTCTACATGTCAGGAGTTCAGGCTGTCCTGAGAGTCACCAAATCTTACTTGTTTTGCTTTATCTTCTGTTGCATTGATTACCTTACGCCTCTGCAAGCTGCATTTCCTTTTATCAAACTAACCCTTCTGCCAGCTGACTGACTCACGAGAAGCATATTGACAGAGTCAACTTCCAGACATCTTCAGAAAGGGAATCTGGGATCTGGTATTTACTGAACTCCTCCTTTCCACACCTCAGCACAAACATAGCTCATGCAGTTCTAATTATGCATTCACATAACTGTTCCTTATGCTAAATAGAAGCCTTTTTATCAAAAAAACCACCTTGGCCAAACTAAAGGGATGTGAGCGTCAATTTGAGAGATCTCTCAATGCCTCAAAATGAGATGATTTGAGCATCAAAAAATATATATTTACTGCAATGACTTAAACCACATCCAGATAATTGCTAAACTATTAACTCATAATAGCACCCCCAAAATATTGGACCAACTAGGAAGTTGCTAGGGCACAAACATCATCCTGTAAATTTGTAAAGAGAAAGAATAATAATTTTTGAAATAGAAGAGAGATGTGTAAAATAAGATTTGCAAACCAGTCATAATCACTGAAGCTGCATGATAATACGTGGGATTCAATAAATATTCTTTCTAATTTTGCACTTCTGAGGTTAGTACCATGATCTACTCAATGTTGTATTCTCAAAGAATAAAATGGCTTATATTAAGTTCTAGATAAATATTTAAAGAACTAAGAGAAACTAGCACTCATATATATAAAACCATGTCAAACTCAGCTCATTTCATTCTTTATGTTCACATGAAGATAGCTTATTAAAAATAAATCTATAGTCTCTACTATGTACTACAAGAAAAAAAGATACTAAGTATCAAAAGTGAGAACCTAAACCTGGAAAGTAGGACATTTTGTTTTAAAATCAAATTCTAGAATTTGGCATAAAAAAATCCTGGCCATAAAAAAAAAAAATCCTAGCCATGAGTCCTGATTTTATCTTCAAAGGGATGTGTAATCTCTGCTAGTTGAAAGAAAGCGCTTCAGAGATTCACGATTCCATCTTAAAAATGTGGGAAGTACACCTCTATCAACCTCATAGGATTATGGTAGGAACTGGATGCAATATATATGAACAGTATATACACAATATCGTGTTGTACAGAAGTTGTTCCTTTAAAAAAAATTAAAAACAGGCACTGAGGAATATCTGTAATATATCCTAGAGAACAACAAATAATGCCAGAAAATGATATAGGGCATGTGAGTACAATGATAAGAATATTCAAGATATTATAGGATTTGTGTCTCCTTAGAGTCTGAGGTTTTGCCACTTCAAAGAATGAATATTCTTTGAATATTCCAGATGAAGATGGACCAGATGAAGAATGGTGGGCAGCAAAGCAAAGTTTATTGAGCAAAAGTGTAAAGCTCCCAGAGAGGGAAGGGGTCCCAAGAAGGTTGCCTTTTGAGCTTCTAAGTGTAGGGGGTTTTATAAGCTTTTTCTGAGGAATTATCTTGAGCCTCCTGAGATTGGGGCTCCTGTGGATTGGCCTCTAAGGTGTGCCCATCAGGGCTTTGGTAGTGCGCCCATCTATCTATTGGGTTATTGTTCACATGTTGGTGGTCTTGTGGGCTGACATTTGGAGGCCAAGTCACAGTGACTATACAATTAACACTGTATGGTTAATTATTTTGTTTCAGGATGCCCTGCAAAAGCCTTTTGTGAAAAAGCTGCTACACAGGATGCTATTGTGGTCTTGTCTAAGCTGTAAAACAGGATGCCAGTGTGGTTTGTCTTTGTTGTCCTGGATTTTTGTTGTTGTTGTTGTTTTCTTGCTGGAGACCCTGGCACTGCCTACCTGAGTGCCTAATCAACTCCTCACAAAGATAATACCATCAATAAACCTTATGGTCTGATTTGACATCCTCCCGGAAAGAGAACTGGAAATTTGACCACTTGAACTTTATTCCCAGATGGCCTATTATCAATTATCAATAAGCTTGCTAGAGGGACTGACATCTTTGGTAGTTGTTCCCTTTTTGTCTCTAGCCCAAATTCAACTATATAATAAATACAACTTCATTTGACTTAGAATCCATCAATTAGAGTAAAATTGTATACACTAAAGCCAAATGACCCATTTGATGAGAACTCCATTGAGATTTTTCCATGGAACAGTGTTCAGCGGCTTAAAAGCTATCAGATACTCAGTAAATAAAAATAAATTATATAGAATTAGTTAATCTGCATTATGTATAAGAAAATAACATGCTTTAACTGTTGGCAGTTTTGAGCAGAGATTGTAGGAGTCAGTGTTCAAACTGGCCCCATGATTGTGGCCTCCTGGTATCGTGCCTTTGGATAGCAATCCTCCCCACCCCCGATGGTGCTGACCTGTATTAACAATATTATGTTGTGGAAACGGTATATGTGACTTCTGAGAATAGGACCTAAGTGATATTCTGGTTTTTCCCTTTTCTGTCTATTGGATCCCTTTTTGGGGGAATAACAGCTGCCATGTCATGACTATACTCAAGCATCCCCTACAGAGTGGTCCGTGTGGCAGGAGCCTTAGGTCTCTGCAAATAACCAGGGCTAATGTCAATATTCTGAGGTAACTTTGCAAACCGTAAAAAAATAAGAAATAAAACTTTGCAAGCTGCCTTGGACATGGCTCCCTCTGCTCCATTAAAGCCTCAGCCAACCAGTTGACAGCAACCTCATGAGACCTCAATATCAAACAACCTAAGTGACTCCCAGATTTTTGACCCAGAGACACTGTGTGATATAATAAATGCATATTGTTTCAAGCAACTAAATTTGGGGGCTTTTTTTACAGCATTAGATAAATAATGCAAGGTCTCAAACAGTGCACAGTTTTCTTTTGTAGTAAAGTGCATATCACAGTGCAACGTGGTACATTTTTATTAATATTCTTGGTGATGTATAATTTATATGTAACAAAATGCTCACGGTTTAAGTGCACACGTTGACGAGTTTTGACAAATGTATATACCTGCGAAACTGTCACCATGATTAAGATACAGAACATCTCCATTGCCCAAAGTTGCCTGTGCCCAATCCCAGTTAATTCCCACCCCCCAACCCAGATGCCTGGCTGATCTGCTTTCTCTCACAAGAGAAAGGATTTGAGTCTTCAAAATTTTTTTAAATTAATTTTTATTGGTGTTCAATTAACCAACATACAGAAAAACACCCAGTGCTCATCCCGACAAGTGTCCACCTCAGTGCCCGTCACCTATTCCCTTCCAACACCCGCCCTCCTCCCCTTCCACCACTCCTAGTTCGTTTCCCAGGGTTAGGAGTCTTTATGTTCTGTCTCCCTTCCTGATATTTCCCAACATTTCTTTTCCCTTCCTTTATATTCCCTTTCACCATTATTCATATTCCCCAAATGAATGAGAACATACACTGTTTGTCCTTCTCTGATTGACTTATTTCACTCAGCATAATACCCTCCAGTTCCATCCACGTTGAAGCAAATGGTGGGTATTTGTCGTTTCTAATTGCTGAGTAATATTCCATTGTACACATAAACCACTTCTTCTTTATCCATTCATCTTTCGATGGACACCGAGGCTCCTTCCACAGTTTGGCTATTGTGGACATTGCTGCTAGAAACATTGGGGTGCAGGTGTCCCGACATTTCATTGCATCTGAATCTTTGGGGTAAAGCCCCAACAGTGCAATTGCTGGGTCGTAGGGCAGGTCTATTTTTAACTCTTTGAGGAACCTCCACACAGTTTTCCAGAGTGGCTGCACCAGTTCCCACCAACAGTGTAAGAGGGTTCCCTTTTCTCCGCATCCTCTCCAACATTTGTGGTTTCCTGCCTTGTTAATTTTCCCCATTCTCACTGGTGTGAGGTGGTATCTCATTGTGGTTTTGATTTGTATTTCCCTGATGGCAAGTGATGCAGAGCATTTTCTCATGTGCTTGTTGGCCATGTCCATGTCTTCCTCTGTGAGATTTCTGTTCATGTCTTTTGCCCATTTCATGATTGGATTGTTTGTTTCTTTGGTGTTGAGTTTAATAAGTTCTTTATAGATTTTGGAAACTAGTCCTTTATCTGATATGTCATTTGCAAATATCTTCTCCCATTCTGTAGGTTGTCTTTTAGTTTTGTTGACTGTATCCTTTGCTGTGCAAAAGCTTCTTATCTTGATGAAGTCCCAATAGTTCATTTTTGCTTTTGTTTCTTTTGCCTTTGTGGATGTATCTTGCAAGAAGTTACTGTGGCCGAGTTCAAAGAGGGTGTTGCCTGTGCTCTCTTCTATGATTTTGATGGACTCTTGTCTCACATTTAGATCTCTCATCCATTTTGAGTTTATCTTTGTGTATGGTGAAAGAGAGTGGTCCAGTTTCATTCTTCTGCATGTGGATGTCCAATTTTCCCAGCACCATTTATTGAAGAGACTGTCTTTCTTCCAATGGATAGTCTTTCCTCCTTTATCGAATATTAGATGACCGTACATTTCAGGGTCCACTTCTGGGTTCTCTATTCTGTTCCATTGATCTATGTGTCTGTTTTTGTGCCAGTACCACACTGTCTTGATGACCACAGCTTTGTAGTACAACCTGAAATCTGGCATTGTGATGCCCCCAGCTATGGTTTTCTTTTTTAAAATTCCCCTGGCTCTTCGGGGTCTTTTCTGATTCCACACAAATCTTAAAATAATTTGTTCTAACTCTCTGAAGAAAGTCCATGGTATTTTGATAGGGATTGCATTAAACGTGTAAATTGCCCTGGGTAACATTGACATTTTTACAATATTAATTCTGCCAATCCATGAGCATGGAATATTTTTCCATCTCTTTGTGTCTTCCTCAATTTCTTTCAGAAGTGTTCTATAGTTTTTAGGGTATAGATCTTTTACCTCTTTGGTTAGGTTTATTCCTAGGTATCTTATGCTTTTGGGTACAATTGTAAATGGGATTGACTCCTTAATTTCTCTTTCTTCAGTCTCATTGTTAGTGTATAGAAATGCCATTGATTTCTGGGCATTGATTTTGTATCCTGCCACGCTACCAAATTGCTGTATGAGTTCTAGCAATCTTGGGGTGGACGCTTTTGGGTTTTCTATGTAGAGTATCATGTCATCTGCTAAGAGGGAGAGTTTGACTTCTTCTTTGCCAATTTGAATGCCTTTAATGTCTTTTTGTTGTCTGATTGCTGAGGCGAGGACTTCCAGAACTATGTTGAACAGCAGTGGTGAGAGTGGACATCCCTGTCTTGTTCCTGATCTTAGGGGAAAGGCTCCCAGTGCTTCCCCATTGAGAATGATATTTGCTGTGGGCTTTTCGTAAATGGCTTTTAAGATGTCAAGGAAAGTTCCCTCTATCCCAACACTCTGAAGGGTTTTGATCAGGAATGGATGCTGTATTTTGTCAAATGCTTTCTCTGCATCTAATGAGAGTATCATATGGTTCTTGGTTTTTCTCTTGCTGATATGATGAATCACATTGATGGTTTTACGAGTGTTGAACCAGCCTTGTGTCCCAGGGATAAATCCTACTTGGTCATGGTGAATAATTTTCTTAATGTGTTGTTGGATCCTATTGGCTAGTATCTTGTTGAGAATTTTTGCATCCATGTTCATCAGGGATATTGGTCTGTAATTCTCCTTTTTGGTGGGGTCTCTGTCTGGTTTCGGAATTAAGGTGATGCTGGCCTCATAGAACGAATTTGGAAGTACTCCATCTCTTTCTATCTTTCCAAACAGCTTTAGTAGAATAGGTATGATTTCTTCTTTCAACGTTTGATAGAATTCCCCTGGGAAGCCATCTGGCCCTGGACTCTTGTGTCTTGGGAGGTTTTTGATGACTGCTTCAATTTCCTCCCTGGTTATTGGCCTGTTCAGGTTTTCTATTTCTTCCTGCTCCAGTTTTGGTAGTTTGTGGCTTTCCAGGAATGCGTCCATTTCTTCTAGATTTCCTAACTTATTGGCGTACAGCTGTTCATAATATGTTTTTAGAATCGTTTGTATTTTCTTGGTGTTGGTAGTGATCTCTCCTTTCTCATTCATGATTTTATTAATTTGAGTCTTCTCTCTCTTCTTTTTAATAAGGTTGGCTAATGGTTTATCTATCTTATTAATTCTTTCAAAGAACCAACTCCTGGTTCTGTTGATGTGTTCCACAGTTCTTTTGGTCTCGATATCATTGATCTGCTCGAATTTTAATTAACTGTCTTCTTCTGCTGGGGGTGGGGTCTATTTGTTGCTTTTTCTCTAGTTCCTTTATGTGTAAGGTGAGCTTTGAATTTGAGATCTTTCCAGTTTTTGAATGGATGCTTGTATTGCGATGTATTTCCCCCTCAGGACTTGCTTTTGCTGCATCCCAAAGATTTTGAACGGTTGTATCTTCATTCTCATTAGTTTCCATGAATCTTTTTAATTCTTCCTTAATTTCCTGGTTGACCTTTTCATCTTTTAGCAGGATGGTCCTTAACCTCCAAGTGTTTGTGGTCCTTCCAAACTTCTTGTTGTGATTAAGTTCTAATTTCAAGGCATTATGGTCTGAGAATATACAGGGGACTATCCCGATCTTTTGGTATCGGTTCAGACCCGATTTGTGACCCAGTATGTGGTCTATTCTGGAGAAAGTTCCATGTGCACTTGAGAAGAATGTGTATTCAGTTGAGTTTGGATATAAAGTTCTGTAGATATCTGTGAAATCCATCTGGTCCAGTGTATCATTTAAAGCTCTCGTTTCTTTGGAGATGTTGTGCTTAGAAGACCTATCTAGTATAGAGAGAGCTAGACTGAAGTCACCAAGTATAAGTGTATTATTATCAAAGTATTTCTTCAGTTTGGTTATTAATTGGTTTAAATATTTGGCAGCTCCCACATTCGGGGCATATATATTGAGGAGTGTTAAGTCCTCTTGTTGGATAGATCCTTTGAGTATGAGATAGTGTCCCTCTTCATCTCTCACTATAGTCTTCGGGGTAAATTTTAATTTATCTGATATAAGGATGGCAACCCCTGCTTTCTTTTGAGGACCATTTGAATGGTAAATGGTTCTCCAACCTTTTATTTTCAGGTTGTAGGTGTCCTTCTGAAAATTTTTGTATAAATGGAATCCATACAATCTTTTGCATTCAGTGCCCATTTGCTCTAAATGTTTTTGAAATTCATCCATGTTGCCATGGGCATCATTACCTCATTATTTTTACTGAAAAATACGATTCTATCGTATGGACAAACCTGATTTTATTTTTTAAATCTTTATTGAGGTATAAGTGACATATAGAATTGTAAGACATTTAGAGTATACATTTGGGATGCCTGCATGGGTCGGTGGTTGAGCATCTACCTTTGGCTCAGGGCCTGATCCTGGAGTCCTGGGATTGAGTCCCACATTGGGCTCCCAGCATGGAGCCTGCTTCTCCCTCTGCCTATGTCTCTGCCTCTCTTTCTGTGTCTCTCATGAATAAATAAATAAAATCTTAAAAAAAAATAAAGTGCACATTTGGTGTTTTGATATACATATATACCCCCTCTTTATTTACATGACAAATGTTTTAATGGACATTTATATTGCTTCCAGGTTTTGGCTAGTATGGATGAGGCTGCATCAACATCTATATGAAAATATTTGAGTAGACACATATTTTTATTTATCTTGTGTAAATACTTAGAATGGAATTGCAGGATTGTATGGTTGGTGTACGTTTAGCTTAAAAAAAAGGCAAACTATTATCCAAAGTTGTATCATTCTTCACTCCCTCCAGCAATGTATGAGAGTTCCAATTGCTCCGCATTTTCACCAACACTTTATATTGTGTTAAAAAAAAAAATGTTTACCCATTCTAATGAGTGTGCAGTGCTATTTCATTGTGGCTTTAACTTGCATTTCCTGGATGATTAATGAAGTTGCATATCTTCTCATGTGCTTGTGGCCTTTTGCTTCGCTTATGCATAAACTGTGTATTCGAATATTTTACATTTTTAGTGGGTTGTTTGTCTTTCCATTATAGAATTATGAGAGTTCTTCATGTACAATGGGCATATGTCCTTTGTCGAATATATGTATTGTAAATAATCTGTCAGCCTGTAACTTGTCAATTCATTTTCTCAATGATGTCTTCTGATAGGACTAAGAATGTGAATTTTGATGTAATCTAATTTATCCTTGGCTATTTTATGTTGATTGCATTCTGTATCCCATCTAAAAATGTTTGCCTATTCCCAGTTTGCAAAGATATTGTCCTAAATTTTCTTTCAAAAACTTTATAAGTTTATCCTTTATGCATACATTACAGAAACTAATGAGTCCTAATAGCTAGAAATTAAAGAAAAGAGTGGCTCATGTATTAGCTGAGTGGCCTTGGGGAAGTCATTTAATATTCTAAGAATAAGATACTTCATCTCTGTAACAGAAATTACGATGTTATCCAGACCCACTTTGAAGAGTTTTTGAGAAACTCAATGATATACAGGACATATAAGTTTCAGTAACTTACACAGGCTATGTGCGATGATACACATAATACTACAATAAACAATATCAATACCTAGAATATGTCATTGACTAATTACAACATGAACATCATTTTATGGCATTTCTGTTTTATCTTCCATGTTTACTTGTGTATGTATCATATTCTTTACTATTGGATTCATTAACCAAATAAGGAGTATGATATAAAAAGCTTCGGGACCACAAGCATACTGGGTGTTTTTCTTTTTTAAATCCAATGAACTAACATATGATACATCATTAGTTTCAGATGTAGAGTTCAGCTATTCATCAGTTGCATATAACACCCAGTGATCATCACATTAAATGGCCTCCTTAAAGCTGGTCACCCAGTTACCTCATTCTCCCCACCTCTCCTCCACCGACCTACAGTTTCCTAGAATTAAGAGTCTCTCATGGTTTGTCTCTCTCTCTAATTTCTTCCCATTCAGTTTTCCTTCTCTTCCCCTATGATCCTCTGAGCTGTTTCTTATATTCTACACGTGCATAACCATATGATAATTATTTTATGTACTACAGCATATAAGAAAGCAGGAATCATTTCTTCAATAACTCTTATATATAAGACCCATTGTGGGTGTTAAATATTAATGCTTTCTTTTAGTATGCTCTAGAAACAAATGTACAAAATTGTGACATTACTTCAAACTAATGTAATAATAGAACATTTTAAATGATACTTAACAGTGTTATTATTACTTAAAGATTTAAAAAAATGATTTTGTCTCTGAGTAGATTAAGAGCATTTGTGACATCTTCCTACTCCAGGATTTACAGTAATGATTCTTAAACCCTTCTGATTCTCCAATTCAGTGAAAAGATGGAGCTTCTGCAATTGCAAGCAATGTTTCCATTCTCTGGACAAAAATCACGTATTTTATAAAACATCTTAAATTTGATTAGAACTTCATCAAAAAATTAAATTCTTCTTCCAAATCTTTTTTATAGATTTTTAAAAAGATTTTATTTACTTATTTGAGAGACAGAGACAGAGAGGGACAGCACAAGCAGGGACGAGAAGGAGAAGCAGGCTCCCCACTGATCAAAGAGCCCAAGACAGGGCTTGAATCTAGGACCCTGAGATCATGACCTGAGCAGAAGGCAGACACTTAAACAACTGAGCCATCCAGGCTCCCCTCTTCTCCCAAATCTCACCATGACTTTGCATTTATCATTCTGCATTCTTGATATTTATTTGTGTAAATAACAGAATTACCTTTCTAGATATTTGTTATGGGGAAAATTAACATTTAATATGAATGTTTAATATTCCCCCAATCTGGTTTTCCACTATTTCAAGTAGCCTTTGAGATTCCATAGGGTCTTGATTAAATAGTTTATAAATTCAGTAAACCAAGGTTGTTTGGAACCTTAGGTTCCCGAGGATCTTTGGTCTATTCACTCATTGAAAATGGGAATGGAAAACTCTGGTTCAGATTTGTACTCAGAAATTGAGTCTTTTCTGACAACACCGAATTCATATTAAATAGAAAAACACCAAAGCTTCAGTCAAAATGTTCTTTGTCTTTTTTTAACTCAACCTTTAATAAACTATGTATCTTCTATTAGCTGAGTAAAATGGAGGCTTCCTTTGCCAAGGCTTCATGGAAATGTATCTTAAGTAACCATAACTCTAGTTTCTTGGCCAGCTCCCTAATTACTGCAACTAACTTAGCCCTCTATTTCCTCTTTTTATGTTCCACTCCATTAGGAAAGGAGATCATATTTTCTGAACTGATGAAATTAAACTTGCCCATATTTTCCCAGTCATCATAATTTTTACAAAGAGCTCATCTAATCAATTTTTGGCAAGAGAACGACAATACTACACTAGATAGCGCCATTAAGATGAAATAGTCATGCTGTTGAATTAGAGATACTTAAATTAGGTAGACTAAAATTTAGTTTGGCTTTTATTGTCCTCATTCTTCTAACCCTTAAATACATGTTTTGCAAGGCTGGTCATTTAACTCCCATCAATATTTCTCCCAGTGCAGAAAGGAAATATCATTTTCCGGGCTTTTGCAGAGATATTACAGAGAAATTGCATTTGTAAGCTTAATGTCAGATTGTCAAAGGAGGCGATGACAGCCCTCTGCCTATCCTAGCATACAGAATTCCAAGTGCGATAGTTAAGTAGTAGCAATCTACCTTAATGATAGATATCTGATATTGACATAACCAAGACATGCCCAGGAGAACTTCTGCAGTTTTGAGCTGCTATTTCTTCTGGTAAACACGAATTGAGTACTTACTATGCATACGTACCTACTAAGTGTATAGTGTTTCTGTAGAGAAAGAGACTTAGTAGCTACCTTGGTGAGAAAAAACAGGGTTAAGTACAAATAAACCTTAATACCATATGAAATTTCATAAAATCCGAAGGGCAATGGCTGATAACAGCATTCTTGGGCAGTATCAATTCAGAACCACACTGTCTATAAGTGAGTCTTCCATCAAAAGAAGATGATTATAGAAATCAGGCAAGCCTATAAAACCTATAAAAACAATCACCGTCATAAGGTATAGGACCCAGGTTTGTTGGCCCAATTCTGGTTGTATGATGCATGGGATGGCAAGATGTGGGCTTGCATGTCATTGTCACCTATGGGATGAGAACCAAAGTGGGTGATCTATGTAGGAGAACCCAAAAGCAGAAGCCTGGCGAAGTATTGAGTGAGTTACCAGTCCGAAGGAGGTAGGAAGAGAGGGTATCCCTTGCATAATGTGAGACAAGAGTCCATCAAAATCATAGAAGAGAGCACAGGCAACACCCTTTTTGAACTCGGCCACAGTAACTTCTTGCAAGATACATCCACAAAGGCAAAAGAAACAAAAGCAAAAATGAACTATTGGGACTTCATCAAGATAAGAAGCTTTTGCACAGCAAAGGATACAGTCAACAAAACTAAAAGACAACCTACAGAATGGGAGAAGATATTTGCAAATGACATATCAGTTAAAGGGCTAGTTTCCAAAATCTATAAAGAACTTATTAAACTCAACACCAAAGAAACAAACAATCCAATCATGAAATGGGCAAAAGACATGAACAGAAATCTCACAGAGGAAGACATGGACATGGCCAACATGCACATGAGAAAATGCTCTGCATCACTTGCCATCAGGGAAATACAAATCAAAACCACAATGAGATCCCACCTTACACCAGTGAGAATGGGGAAAATTAACAAGGCAGGGAACCACAAATGTTGCAGAGGATGCGGAGAAAAGGGAACCCTCTTACACTGTTGGTGGGAATGTGAACTGGTGCAGCCACTCTGGAAAACTGTGTGGAGGTTCCTCAAAGAGTTAAAAATAGACCTGCCCCTACGACCCAGCAATTGCACTGTTGGGGCTTTACCCCAAAGATTCAGATGCAATGAAACGTCGGGACACCTGCACCCCAATGTTTCTAGCAGCAATGTCCACAATAGCCAAACTGTGGAAGGAGCCTCGGTGTCCATCGAAAGATGAATGGATAAAGAAGATGTGGTTTATGTGTACAATGGAATATTACTCAGCAATTAGAAACGACAAATACCCACCATTTGCTTCAACGTGGATGGAACTGGAGGGTATTATGCTGAGTGAAATAAGTCAATCGGAGAAGGACAAACTGTGTATGTTCTCATTCATTTGGGGAATATAAATAATAGTGAAAGGGAATATAAAGGAAGGGAAAAGAAATGTTGGGAAATATCAGGAAGGGAGACAGAACATAAAGACTCCTAACTCTGGGAAACGAACTAGGGGTGGTGGAAGGGGAGGAGGGCGGGTGTTGGAGGGGAAAGGGTGATGGGCAATGAGGTGGACACTTGACGGGATGAGCACTGGGTGTTTTTCTGTATGTTGGTTAATTGAACACCAATAAAAATTAATTTAAAAATAAATAAATAAATAAATAAATAAATAAATAAATTCAAAGTGAAAAAAAAAGGAAACAAGAAAGAATGTTAAGAAATCAGCAAGTGAAAACAGATTTATCAAAACCTTCACACAACGTTATTTTGTAGAATTGTATTGTTTGCTAGGAGGGAGAATTATGCAACATCATGCAAGGATACTTAGTGGGGAAACCAGAGTGATCCACAAGGCTCAGGAAGACTTCTTTGAAGATGTGACTTGAAGCCAAGTTCCCAATGCCAAGCAGGACATGATAAGTTGAACACTCGGTGGCCCTAAGGATCATAGCCATATTTACTGAAGAACAGATGCCTGGAGAATTCTGAGGGAAAGTGAGCTGAACAGAAAGGAGGTGGGAGTGAGATCATGTGGGCCTGAGAGCCAAAGTGAATGTTTGTTATTTATTGCCAGTTTGAGGGGAAGCTAATAGAGGATTTTTTAAAATGAGGATTTGCATGATGCACTTTATGTTTTACTATTATTATTCTGGCCAAAGTCTATAAAAGGAACTGAAAAAACTCAGGAGTGGTGGGCAAGAGACCACTTACAGGGCTCAGGCAACACAGAAGATGGTGAAAGAAGCCTGCGTTTGAGTGTTAGCAATGAATATAGGGAGGAATCAATGAATTCAAAAGCAAGATAGGAGTTAAGTTGATCAGAAATGAAGTCTGAGGGAGAGAAATCTGTCCTGGTTTCTGACTGGTGGTACATCTGAATTATAGCTAATTTGCAAAGTAAGGAAAAATATTTAAAAAAATGAAAATGAACAGAATCCACTAGATAATCACCATCAACTTTTTCCTTGTAATAAATATGTATTATTTTCTCCAATTGCAGTCTCATAATAAGTATAATTTTATATTCTGGTTTTTGACTTATGTTGTAAGGTTTTTCAAACATCATAAAGAATACTTATTGCAAAATCACAACTATAACGGCTTATGTTATTTATGGAAGTATTATCATATATAATCCTAGTCGTTTTTTTTGTTAGGTATTTTGGTTATTTCGAAATTTTACACTTATAAATAATGCTGCTATGAATATTATTGCTTACAAACTTTGTGAACATCCCTGGATGCTTCTTCTGTACATTATATGGTCTCATTCATTTGGGGAATATAAAAATTAGTGAAAGGAAATAAAGGGAAAGGAGAGAAAAATGAGTGAAAATATCAGTGAGGATGACAAAGCATGAGAGACACCTAACTCTGGGAAATGAACAAGGGGTAGTGGAAAGAGAGGTGGGCAGGGGGTTGGGGTGACTGGGTGATGGGCTCTGAGGGGGGCACTTGGTGGGATGAGCACTGGGTATTATGCTATATGTTGACAAATTGAACTCCAATAAAAAAATAAATAATAAAAATCACAGAAGAGAAACTACTGGACTATACAAGCATTTCTTTTATCATAGCACTTGCTATATTACAAAGTTTTTCTCCAGGAAGTCTGTTCCAGTTGATGGTTGCACCAGCAGCACATGAGAGCATGCATTTTCGCAATTTGGCCACAAACAGAAGTCTTTAGTTTTTCAATATTCTCTGTTAACTCACAGGTGGAAGGCATCAACAAGTCAGGGTCCCTGATTCTAGAGAGGAAGATTCCAGATTCTAGGGAGAGAGATTCTCAAGCCAATCTGAGGCCAGACATCTGCTCCTGCTCCTAGTATCCATGCACAGAACTCAGTCTTCTAGACGTGACTATGACATTCATTCCCATGGGTGGGAAAAGCCTTCAGGAGCAGAAAGATATTATGAACTTGACTGAAAACCCCAAGATAGTGGATACTGATGGTTAGTGATGATTAGTAACCATCTGCAAGATACCCTTTGATGTACTCCACAATAGAGGAAAAATACAGATTGTTGGAATATACCATTTGCTATTGTTATTAAAAGTTGTGTGGGATTTAAACAATATATTAAAAAAACAAATATGAAATTTTTTGATGAAACAGTTTTTTTTAAAGATTTTATTCATTTATTTAACAGAGACAGAGCACAAGCAGGGGAAACAGCAGGCGGAAGCAGAAGCAGAGGGAGAGGGAGAAGCAAACTCCCCACAGAGCGGGGAGCCCAGGACCCTTGGACCATGACCTGAGCCAAAGGCAGACCCTTAACCAACTGAGCCACTCAGACGTCCTGATTTTTTTCTAGTAAGGAAAAGATATTCTGATGGACTTGCAAGGCTTTTCAACGTTGTTTTCTAACATCGCTATTGTTCAAAATACTCTATTTGATGGCTACTCCCACTTTATTTGGATTTACAAAATAATCTCTGATGTTTACCTGTAGCAAAATCTATGTGGTTTTAATTAGAAGGTCAACAACTATTTTATATATGTTCAGATGAATAGGAATATTCAGAGAATGAGAAATTTATGATTTTATAAATATAGTGTAAGGTTGCTAAAATATCCTTCAAGATGGCCTTATTAAAAGTTATTCTTTCGTGACCTTACTTTTTCCTCCCCACCAAAGCCCCCACCTACCTCTCCTCAAATCTGCTAAGAACCGGGATCCCTGGGTGGCGCAGCGGTTTGGCGCCTGCCTTTGGCTCAGGGCGCGATCCTGGAGACCCGGGATCGAATCCCACATCAGGCTCCCGGTGCATGGAGCCTGCTTCTCCCTCTGCCTGTGTCTCTGCCTCTCTCTCTCTCTGTGACTATCATAAATAAAATAAAAATTTAAAAAA
Organism: Vulpes lagopus; assembly: GCF_018345385.1. Taxonomy (NCBI): domain Eukaryota; kingdom Metazoa; phylum Chordata; class Mammalia; order Carnivora; family Canidae; genus Vulpes; species Vulpes lagopus. The sequence goes on along the minus strand of NC_054832.1, from coordinate 5,321,694 downwards.
AAATCTGCTAAGAACCTACAGGGAGATCTTCCAAATCCCCAAGCCAATCTTAAAACTGGGCTGATCTGCCTGTATTACTCTTATAACAAATTATCAACTTAACAGCTTGAGACAACATACACCTATTTCTTCTCTTACAGTTTACGAGGTCAGAAGTTTGGAATGTGTCCTATACGACCAAAATCAGGTTGTTGGCAGAAGTGCATTCCTTCTGGAAGCTCTAGGGAAGAATCTATCCTTTGACTTTTCAAGCTTCTAGAGGATTCCCACATTCCTTGACTCCTGGCTACATCAGCCGACCTCTGCTTCCATTGTCACATGGTCTTCTCTGACACTAACTCTCCCTCCTTCTCTTAAAGGATTCTTGTGATTACTTTGGATCTTATCCAGGATAATCTCCGCATCTCAAAATTGCCAACTTAGTCACATCTGCAATATCCCTTTTGTACTGTAAGGTGTGGCCACATCCACAGGTTCTAGCAATTAGGGCAGGGGTATCTTTGGGGAAGGGCATCACCCTGTCTTCCACACTGCTTGGATACTGAACAGCTAGAACCACAAGGGGTGTGGTCCGGGCATGGACTCCCTTACCTACAGTCATGCTGAACAGGCCTCCCAAACCATGCTGCTCCTGTGGGTACCATGCTCTTCACTGTTTAATCTATCAATTCTACTGCTCTGTGATAGTCATTTCATTTTTTCCCCCTTTGGTCATTAGTTCATCTTCCCCAAATTACCTTCATGCTTCATCTCAGGGTAAACCCATAGCCTGTACCTTCCCCAGCAGATCTGATTTGAGCTCCATGATCAGATTGGCCATCATGACAGACATAAACATTAGAGCTCATCTCCCTTTCCTTGAGGGCCAGCCCGATGTGCCTGTGTGCCAGAGACTCTAGTGTCCTATATGCTCTACCACCGAAATTCTCCCACTTAGGCTCCACATTTTTACTCAGGTTTTCCCTTTGGAGAATTTGGATTATTTGAATTCCCAAAATAAACCTGTCCTTGGCCATCCTCTTGTGATATGACAAAAACCCTGTCATTCCTTGTGGTTATTGGTTTGAACTGCAAAACAAAACAAAAAACAAAAACAAAACAAAACAAAAAAAACAGGGGGAACAAAAACTTTATCAGAAACCTCACTTAGAGAATAAACACTGCCTGGAAATTTCTACCTGTATTTCTTGTTCCAAATGTCAGATCTCTGAGATAGTTACTCTTTCCTTAATCCAGCTGAGATTAGAATATCCCTATCTTTGGACACTTTGAGAAACTCTCAGATTTATAATCTACTTTTACATTCTCAAATTATACTGATACTTATGACTCCTCTTTTGGATTAAAGCAAATGTTATTCATTTTTTTCAAAAGATGATAAGATGGATTCAGAAAAAGTCTAGCTCAAAGTAATGTGGCTAATAAGAACAGCAGGAAATTGGACAGGATTCTTCATATACTCTTCTAATGAAAATCAAAAGCTGGTTTATTCAAATATTTCTACCAGAATTCTTATATAAATAATTACATAATCACATTATGATTAGCAGTGTATATGGGGGCGGGTTTCAAGTCCACTTCTGAATATCTGTTTCTGAATATGGAGACACATTATACAAAATGCATGTGCTTTGCTTTAGTGGCCATCATATCTGTAAGAAGAGGGTAAATATTTTTTTTCTAAACAGGGGTAGTGTTGGATTTGCATCGAATGCACATTTTTATAAAGTGCTGTGGAAAAAAAATCAAATAGTGCTGACATCCAGCCTCAAGTGAGGAATATTTCAAAACAATACCCACTTCTGATCAATGCTGACACACCCCGCCTTTATTTTTCTCCACCTCACTTTGGGAATCTTCTCCTCTGTCAGCTGTTTTGGTAGCTATTCTGGAAATTCAGATCTATGTGTCAATGCTATTGACCTGATGTTCTGGTTCCCAGAATCTGATGCTTACATAGAAATGTGAAAAGTCAAGGCCTGAAAGGCAGGGCATGGCTTCCCGGTACCCATTCCACCCCACAGAGGAGCATCAGGAAATAGGCCAATGACATTTTATGGCCTCGGCCAAGTGCAATCATCACATGTAGACGTACCCGGGTGACACATTTACAGCTTAGATGGAAATGGCTTTAGGCCTACCGTCTCAGTCACACAGTCAATGTGGATCAGAAATATCAAAGCTAGGTTGCATCCCTGGGTTGTCTGAATCCAGGGTGAGGTCTGTCCACCCTCCAGGCTGCATATCCATGACCATATTTCTAAAATTCATTTTTATGTTATTTTACCAACCACCATGTTGCCTTAGCGTTTAGTCTAAAGACGAGTTGTTAGCTCTCATGTTCCTTTCAAATATAACTTGATGTTCATTCTGTGTCGAGGTTAGTGTGGTAAACTTGCAAGAATGCCAATTTTGGAATTAGAAAAAAAAAAAAAAAAAGAGCTTCAGATCTGACCTTGCCACGAACCTGGAGACTGTCCTTCCACTGATCTCTGCCTCTCTGAGCCTAACACTTTTTTTTTAATGTGTCGAATAAGAAAAATAACTATTCTCCCTAATTTTACAAGTATATCAAACAAATCAAAATGATTAATGTACCAATCATCTATAAGCCATAGGGGCTTACATGTGTAAAGACTGGTGCTTCAGAGGAAAGAACAGCTAATTAGGAAATAGAAAACTTGGCTTCTAGAATTTGCTCTGAAACCATTTGGGGTGAGCCCTTCAGTAAATCCCTTGGGGCTTATTCTTCTCCTCCATAAAAAGAGAAAGAAACATTTAATAACCCCCGGAGTGGCTTTCAGCTCCAATACTCTAGTGTTCTAGTATATACGTTATTACTTTTTTGTTAATGTAAGTTCTGCATTATCTATTAGCACTTCTACTACTTTCTTCTAAATGACTATTTCCCAATTATTTCATACCTTCCATGCACATATGTTTTATCTATTTTCCTGGAGCATATTTGTCCATGAGGAATAACTCTTGAGAAGCAACTGCGAGCTTTTTTTTCCCCTTGAAAATCTATTCAATCCTCCTCTATTATTTTTCTCCCTTTGTATTCATAACCCTTCCAAATTAAATACCATTGGCACATTTAATTTAGTAGGCATCTACTTTACTCTTGGTGATAAGCTACACGAAAGAGTACATGAGATTTCAAAGTGAGAGTAAATAGCATGTTAATGAAATTCACAAATTATACTAAATTGGAAGATATCGTGAGCAACAGAGTGAATAGAGACGTGATACAAATGGACTTTGAGGGGTGAGAAACCCAGGCAGATAATAGAAAAATTGGATTTGGTTAAAACAAATTCACTAAGAAACAAATGTCCTAAGAATACTTGCTGGAGGGAATGGCAGGGTGAGAGGGTGAGGCATGAAGCAGTACTTTAATAACCTGTAAGTAGAACAGATAATTGAGAGGGTCTGGAGGAAGAATGTAAATGCATCATGATATTTTCCTCACTGCATGCAGAAACGTCAGTTTACCTGTGCACTGAGTAAGTGTCCGTTGAGTGCCCACCCCAAGCCTAGCACCATGACTACTCTAGGTCTGGGAATAAGAATTAAATAGGACACCACCTTCCCTTTCCTAGCACCCAATCTAGAGGGGTCAGGTGACAGGTGCACACCACATGTTGTGCTGGGGATAAGGACAAAACCAGAGGCACCTGTAACATACAGTAGAAACATGGGCAAAGAGTGAGTGCTTTAGAATTTACATCATCCTGGAATCATGAATCTTGACAGGAGGACAAATTGCAGAGGAAGGTAGAAAGCACTTTGGATGCAAGAAACACCTGAAAGCAAAGAGGGAGGCACGGATCAGCCCCGGCATCTCCCATATATAGTCCCCATCCCACTATCCATCCAGTATCATTATAACTCTCTTCTAATAACTGAGTTCCGTTAACACGAACCACAGTTTCCAACCATCAGTGTCCATCTGTCCTCTGAAGGGCCAAACTTGTTCTGAGAACCTTTCCATCCCTACACATCTGGAAGGCTTTGTTTTTTATTTAAAATATGGTCTCAGGATAACTTCCACAGGCCTAGCTACCACCTTCACTGCATCCATAAGTGGGGCTGGGTTACCTTTCACTCCTTTCAACTCCCATCACAACTGACCCTGGTTTTTACTGAAACACCTCTCACGCACTATGGCAAATAATGATTTCCTTTTCTGGATTTTGCACTAGTTTGCGAGACTTTCTAGTGCAGAGCTTGGTGGTTACTTACTCTGCTCCTCTAGGTAGGTAGCCTCAGGCAAAACCCCTGGAAGTCCCCAATCAGAATTCATTGGATAAATTTGTGAAAAAATGGGCATGTTCCTCCCACAGAAGCCAGAAGAGTAGGAAGCATGCTGGCCAGAAGCATGGTTACACTGGCAGACTGTGTGCTTGAAACTGCCTGTGTGAATCAGGGGAGACTAAACTCCAGATCTGCCGTTCACTCCCCGCATGACATTAGGAAACTCACTTCATTTTACCTCATTAATGGAAAGTAAAATGAGAAATCCCCTCAAAGTTTAGTTAGAGACTAAAAAGGACACTGGAAAGGGATACTAGTATTTTTAGCTGTCTAGCACAGAGCCTGATGTGTTACAGGTGGTAAATTTAATTTTCTTCTCTCCTTTAGTCTTGATGCCAAAAAAGCCAGGCTTTGAAGATGCCATTTTCAGGTGACTGAGCAGAGGCTTGTTCGTAGAATCGTGGGGACATAGTCTCAGAGTTGTTATAAGCACAAAACAAGACAACGAGGGAAGATGCTGTGCACGGTGTGGAAACCCCAAGACTAACAGACACTCCACCATGGTAGGATGAGACAGCTATTTGGGAAGCTGAATGGGTTAGTATCGTTCCTATTTCCTGTGATCAAGCAGTGTTTTGTTCACACTTGGCACAGCTTCTTGAAAACACTGCTGTGTCCAGCTGTTGTAAGCAGAACTGAGGGGAGGGTTCTCTGTACCCACTCAAGGGCACAGGTTACTGATTTTCTATTCTGCTGGTCTCATGCCTGAAGGCAGTGTACAAAGGAAGTAGTTTGGTCAGGGGCAGGGGGGTGGGCGGTGGACCAAAATCCAGGTCACTTGGTCAGTTTTCTCCGCCTCTAAGGAGAGTGGCTTTCCAGAACATAATGTGTGGAATTGTAATTAGAATCAGCTTTCATTCAATTATCGGGAGGATAAGAAAATAGCATTGAAATGTTCCTGTTGTAGCATCAAGTAATTTCAATTTTGAACTTTTAAGAAAAGGGGAAAAAATAAAGCATTCTGTAGAGCTATTGTAATGAATTCAGTATCCTCACTTACAAAGTATGTGATTAAGAGAATAAAAATAATATATTTAATAGCTTGCTTTATTTTATTATGACTGTTTTATTAGAAAAGGCATTAGCTACTCATCTATGAGTGATAGATGTCGAATAAACTGAATTAGGGTTATTATTAAAGCTTCATTAAGTCAAGCCATTTCAATCACTCATTTATGCTCTCTTTAAATTTAGCATGCTAATTAAACTAAAAGAGTGTTAATATTTGAAAACTCATCTGACGTTTGGGAACCAGCTCAAGCCTCACCTCTTCCAAGAAGTCTTCCTTGTCTACTTCGACCTTTCCAGACTGGATTAGGACCTACTGTATACTCCCTGCCCCTACCCAGGGGGCTTAACAGCCTTTAGGAGATATCAAAAGTACTGTCTCATGAGAAATTAATAATATTAATGGATTTTTGTTTTTTCCCATGAGGGAGTAAAATTGTCCAGAATTATACTGCTATAAAACACAACCAGAAAAAAGGACAAGACAACATGAGAAACACAGATAGTCATATATTGGACAACTACACCACAGGAATGCAATCCCTCAGAAAGGAAACATAAGCAAGGAGAACCCAACCATCACCCAAGCTTTCTACCCTAGGAAGTAACACAAGAAATTTGGCATGTAAGGGAAAATTTAAATAACAGGGAGACATATTGCTGAGGTGAGGAGACAGATGAAAGTTTGAGGAGGCCAAGCTAGCTACAATCTGTGGATTCAACAAGGACCTCTTTAGGTCTCTGGTGAACACCAATGTGTGCCTTTGTAGAGAGAAGCCCCAGAAAATGAAACAAGAACAATTTTCAAAAATACTTGCCAGAAAGCAATAACTGAGGACTCAGTTATGTAACTTACATAAAACACAGGGAGGCATAAGATGAACATCTCCCATTGTTTACACAGATAGGAAATTATTGGCATTCCTTCCAGCTCGAGTACAAAAACTTTGTTGAATACATTGGACTTTCCACAGAGATCCCAGAATGACCTTAGGATTATGGCTCAAATAGCTCTAGAATAAGGGTGAATCTTGACCTGCCTTGAAATACTCTGAAAGAAGAACTCAAAGAATCAAATAAATCCACAAATAACTCAGCTTCCTGGAAGTAAAAGTCCAACATCTCTGAAGGAATGCATCAAAACACTTCACAACATAAAATGGACAATGTCTGCATCCAATTAAAAGTTACTAGACAGTAAAAGAATTAGGAAAATGTAACTCAGAAAGCAGAGATGACAGGATTTGCAGGAAGCAGCTTTTATAAATATTGTATTCCCCATATGTTCAAGTGTATGATGGACAACATAAATATGATGAGGAGAAATTGAAGATCTTAAAAAATACCCAACTGTAATTCTAAGGATGAAAATTAATATTTTTTAAAAGATTTTATTTATTTATTCATGAGAGACACAAAGAGAGAGAGGCAGAGACAGGCAGAGGGAGAAGCAGACTCCCTCTGGGGAACCCGACGCAGGACTTGATCCCAGATCCTGGGGTCCCACCCTGAGCCAAAGAGAGACACTCAACTGCTGAGCCCTGGGGTCCTGTCCTGAGCCAAAGATAGACACTCAACCCAGGCATTCCCAGAAAACAATATTTTTAATACCAATGACTACTATTATCATTTGTCTTTTACCATTCTCCACAAATTCATCCAGAAGGATGTTGAGAAACTGGGCTCTGGGATGAGATGTGTAAGTTTGTGTACTGAATCCACCACACAGAGATTGTGTGACCTTGAGCAAGAAATTCAGTATCTCTGTTTTCAAATTTCTCATATGTAAATTAGAAATAAAATAATGCCTATTTCATAGGTTTGTCATGATTTTAAACAGGGCAGCATATAAAAGTTTTTAAAAAGTGATCACATAGTTAGTAAGCACCAATTTTGGGACTTGTAGTGAAGTGTAGAGAGCATAACACCATTTCCATGAGAGTAATGAGAGCTTGGAGAGGTAGAGGACAGCCTTGCACCTGGTCTAATAGACCTCAGATCCCACGTGCATAGAAGAGGGCTCATCTTGTGCTGTTCGTCAACCATTCTCTGGTGTTGGGTTCTTGAATTTTGAGATGCCAGATCATCCCAGAATTTTCTCTCTGCCCAGCCTCTTCACTTTGATGGCTTATTTTTAAATATCTGATGCTTTCATCAAATATCCAAACTTGATCTCCAGGATTGCTTTCTTTGGCTTCAGGGTGTGCGTGTTATAGGAAGTATAGAAGGCGATGCCCTGCCCTGCCCCAGACTGTCACCAAGATCAGCTCATATCTCAGAAACTCAGAGCAAGAGAAGCTGGCAGGAGAAGCAGTCATGATGATGATGACAGTCTTGTCTCTTCAAATGTCTATAATACTGGAGCAGGACTTGATCATGTAATTGAAATAGAATAAGGACAGTATTATCCAGTATTATCCTCAGAGTCATACTCTTATCTTTGAGTTCAAAGGTGACAACTACATGCTGGCATGCCCCATGAAGATGGGGACAACTAACTAGCTTCCAGAGTTGGCCTCACTTAGCAGAGTGTCTCCTTAATGGACTCCTTTCCCCTAAGAAAGGAGAAGCAGCTGAAGCTGAAGGATGGAGTTATCTGCTATGAAACAAGCTTCTGTGAATACTAAATAAATGAAGTCCTCCAACTGATCTCTGGATCATGTCTTCTGGACTCTACTTGGACACCTACCCTATTGCTGTACAGTCCAGACACCGGGGAATTTGCAAATGGCCTTGGGCTAGAACATTTCACTGTGTAAGGTTCAGCAACTTGTATTTGGCAAAACCAATCATTTTAGAGTCTTTAAAAAAAGATTTATGTATTTATTATTGGAGAGAGAGAGAGGAAGAGATAAAGTGAGGTGAGGAGGTTCAGAGAGAGAGAATATCCAACAGACTCCCTGCTGAGCAGGGTGCCCATTCCAGTCTCGATCTCATGACCCAGAGATCACAATCTGAGCCAAAATCAGGAGACAGATGCTTAACCAACTGAGGCACCCAGACCCCCCTTTTAATCTTCTAAAAATTTTGGTAAGCAAACATACACATTTGTTACCTTTTGCATTCTAACAGTTCTAATACAACTCCACTCTGAGCTTTTAAACTCTATGCTTGAATTAGAAAAAATGAACTATAGCTCTCTTTCTAGAAATGCCCTGAAAGTAGAGGTGGTCCGCTCTTCTATCTCCCTTGCCTGCCTTCATGTTACAACTTTCCTAAGAAATGTTGTCTTTCTCCATAGAGATGGTGGGAGAGAAATGGTTCCTTCTACCTGGTATGTTTCTCCCCTCGGCCATCACCTATCCAAAAGCATGAACAAATCTTTTCTAATTCACAGAACCTATTAAGTGTAGCAAGACTCAGATTTTTCTTTAAACTAATAAACTTGGAATCCATAGACCAAAGAGAATTCCAAGCAAGAATTGCAGTGTTTCATTATATGTCATTTATTTTCTTAAACCTCTCCAGTGAGTTCCTCTTACATTTAGAACACTTCTTGTGACCTATAGGCTCTGCCTTATAAAGCTCTTCTATTTATGGCCTCCCCTCTGCCACAATTTATACAACTTCCTTCTGTTTGTCTACATGGTAGCCTTACTATCTATCCCCTTTTGCAGCCTTCAGGACTGTTATTATCTTGCTTGATTCGAAGCATTCACATTTCTGCCCCAAATTCTCATCTCACGCTCTCTTCAGGACAGACTCTGGTCCATCTTTCAGGTGAGGTTTGGCTTTAGACAGGTCTTAACAACAGCGTGTAGGGAAGACCCTCCTTTGTCCATCCCTGTTCATCACTCCTTGTGCAGCACAGCGGTCACACAATGTACACTCATGTTGCATGTGAGTCTTTTATTTTCTCTCTTTTTTAAAAAGATTTTATTTATTTATTCATGAGAGACACAGAGAGAGAGACAGACACAGGCAGAGGGAGGAGCAGGCTCCATGTAGGGAGGCCGACGTGGGACTCGATCCGGGTCTCCAGAATCATGCCCTGGGCTGAAGGTGGCGTTAAACCACTTGGCCACCGGTGTTGCACTGCATGTGAGTCTTTTCTTGTTAATTTTCTGCTTGTCACACCACATGAAGGTTCCTTAAGAGGAAACATGTCAATAATTTTTGCCTGTGCTCACATAGCATCTCCCAGAAAGGGGTACCAGTAATGTCTGTCACATGGAATACTGAACAGGAAGTTCCAGAGAGAAGACACAGACTTGGAGGCCAGCAGAAATAGGCTCTACTACTCAATCTTTTACAGATGGGCTGAGTGACTTCATTTTTCTTATCTGTAAAATAGAGATGCTTTATAGCTTGGAGGTTATGGTAGACACTCAACAAGGGGTAGCTGTATTGTTATGAATTGTTTCCCCCAGTTATTTTAGGATGGAAACTGACTAGAATCAGATTCAGTGTCTACAATGAATTTGGACAAAAATTCTGAAATGCGATCCATTAGATTTTGAATTGTGATTACTTTGTGTGGCTCCACAGACAATAGAAACTTCAGATAGCGAAGAATGGTGTGGTCTTGGACAAAGTCAATAGAGTATCTCCTGATCTCAATCCATGCAAGGTAATTTAGACTAATTCTGACCAATGTATTTTTTTTTTTTTTGATGCCCAAATGAGATGATGGTCATGTGACTGCCTTCCAAATGGAAAAGCACTAATGAGAAGCAATATAGCATTGTTTTTAAATATAATAAGGTCAGGTGACAGATGAGTGTGATTCCTTAAAACCCAAGCGCTTTGTAAGAAATGAGATAGCCCCAATCAGCTTTTTCTTCACTTCATTGAAAATTCCTCAGGAAAACTAGAAATGAGACCCATGTTTCTGTCACTCCCTGTGTTTGAGAGCATCAGGCACATCTTTACTGCGAGACCGTGCGGATTCTCTGGGTGAAATCTCTCCACTTTGGGAAAATGACTTTATTGGATTTATTGGCTTGAACAGCTCATCCTTACAGTGCACGGTAAAAACTCAATGCTGGAATGGATAAGATTATGGTTCAAATTAATGGACCGAGAAGGAAATGAGAAGGTTGCATATGAAGTGCTTTCCCATGAAGGTTCTAGAGATCAAAGCGGAATGCGATGAGACTAATGAGCAGCTACTGTGGGCCAGCAGGTCAGTACCAGCTCTTCTCTTAAAGCCATGCCCTCATCAGACCTTAGAAACCAAACACCCTCTCAGAGAAAAACAGGTTTGTGGTGTGCATATTCCAGGATACAAATAGATTTAGGACACAGTAAAAGGATAGAGAGACATAATAACTTTCTGAAGCTAGCGTTATACACACACACACACACACACACACACGAGAGTTATAGTTGTATGTCATATACTAATTACAATAAAGAAAACTAAAAGCAGCTACACATATGTGGTCAAATATATAAATATGTAAATATTAAGGTGGAGAGAGACAGATGGACCTAATGCCCAGGATAATTAAATTTCTAAGTGAGACCATTGCATTTAACTCTGTGATTTTTTGTTGGCTGAGGTAAAGAGGCAGCCTTATCGGGCCATTTAGTATGTTTTGTGCTTTCAGGATTCCTGCTAGGAAAGCTAAAAATAATGTTTTTACCTGTTTTTCTGACTTCCTAATTTTAGAAAAATCCTATTAAAAGACAGGTGCCCATGTAAAAAGAGATTCAACCTGGTTTAGATGCCTATGTCTTTGCTTTTAGGATGCAGTCTGCTTCCCACAAAGTGGCACCCCATCAGTTCACACCACCTCTTTCACACATGGTGATTTTTGCCATTCTTGTCGCCTGACTCATCCAGAATACTCCCTGCAACATAAAGGAAATCTCACAGATATATTTTGAATGAAATAATAAGATTTGCAGATCCTAGGAAGGTTCCTTCATCAGAGCTACCTACATGGCAAAATTAAAGCCTAAAATCTCACTGAAAGGGATACATTTCTTTGGATGATGGATGGTGATATTTTGCTTTGTAAAAAGATCAGGTTTTAAAAAATTTATTCAATTTTTCATTGACTAAACAATTATTTTAGGAATTCTAAGGACACATCCAGATACAAGATTCTGCTCCTTTTATTATTGTTAATGCCTGTAATTCGGGATCCTTCATAAGAATTTTCTGTAATTCAGGTTCTTTTTAATCTTCATTACATTTTATTTTTCAAAATGTTCATCATGACACAGTAATAGATTTTGAAGTCATTTTAATGGTTTAAGACTAGAACTTTTTTTCTTTTAATGAAAGGAAATACAAAATAAATCAATGTGCATCAAGTCTAGAAGGATTGAAGTATTTTCTGAGAATCTCTTTTATTATAATAAATAATATGGATGCATGTAAATAATGTACAATAGTTCTGGGCTCTGTATAATTTGAGAAACACCGCCTTGAAATATTTCCACATTGCTGCATAGACCAAATCTAGCCTGCTGCCCGTTTTTGCAAATAAAGATTTATTGGAACACAGATATCCTTACTCATTTACATATAGTCTGTGGCAGCTTTCACACAGAGTTGAACAGAGACTCTAACAGAGTTTCAACAGAGACTGTATGCACCCCCTGCCCCCCCAAAACTGTGAATCATTCTAACTCAATCTATCATGGAAAATACTATCATCAGAGGCTCTTAAACCCGTGGTTAAGAACACAGACTAGGGATGCCTGGGTAGTTCAGCTGGTAAGGGGACTGGCACTTAATTTCAGCTCAGGTTGTGAATTTAGGGTCCTGAGATCGAGCCCCACATCAGCTCTGAGTTGGGCTAAGAGCCTGCTTCAGATTCATTCTCTCCTTTCCCTCCCCCTACCCATCCCTCCCAGGCACCCCACCTTGTGTGCATGCATTCTCTCTCTCTCTCTCTCTCTCTCTCTCTCTCTCTCTCTCTCATAAAAACAAAACAAAACAAAACAAAACAAATAACAGACTAGAATGAGACCTAAGGGGTTATAATCCTAAATCTTTGACTTAGTGTATACATTCAGAAGAGTGATTAACATTTCTGAGTGGTAATTTCCTCCTCTGTAAATTGAAGAAATAAACATTAAAGAAATAATGGGTGCAATGACTTGCTGGCCCAAAGTAAGTGTTGATGCATGGGAAAAATTACACACAGTGGCTTATTGAACGGGCAAAGCTCCTTTGGTTTATTCGAGTATCCAATAATGACATGTTGGGTATTATCTCAGGGAAATGATTCTTTTGCTTTGCTTCTTCTCACTGTCCACCAGCTTCTTTGCTTTTACTCAGCTCATCTGTATTTATTTTTTAAGACACAGTCGTTAATCAAATGTAGGATAAAGACAATGCATGCCTGGAAAGTGGATGAATATTTTTAAATCTAATGTATCTTCAATATTATACAATTTGGAGATAAGAATGCTTCACAGTTCAAGAGTATGTTTAATAATCAAAGGTCATCTTTAATTTCATACTATCAGATCACTGGAAATGACATAGATATAAAGTATGTTTTAAAATGATTGGCCTTTGGGGATTTACCCCAAAGATTCAGATGCAATGAAGCACCAGGACACCTGCACCCCAATGTTTCTAGCAGCAATGTCCACAATAGCCAAACTGTGGAAGGAGCCTCAGTGTCCATCGAAAGATGAATGGATAAAGAAGATGTGGTTTATGTATACAATGGAATATTACTCAGCCATTAGAAACGACAAATACCCACCATTTGCTTCAACGTGGATGGAACTGGAGGGTATTATGCTGAGTGAAGTAAGTCAATCAGAGAAGGACAAACAGTGTAGGTTCTCATTCATTTGGGGAATATAAATAATAGTGAAAAGGAATATAAGGGAAGGGAGAAGAAATGTGTGGGAAATATCAGGAAGGGAGACAGAACATAAAGACTCTTAACTCTGGGAAACGAACTAGGGGTGGGGGAAGGGGAGGAGGGCGGGGGGTGGGGGTGAGTGGGTGACGGGCACTGAGGGGGACACTTGACGGGATGAGCACTGGGTGTTATTCTGTATGTTGGTAAATTGAACACCAATAAAAAATTAATTTATTAAAAAACAAATAAATAAATAAAAATAAAATGATTGGCCTATTATATTGTCTCCTGTTGCACCGTGTGTTGTAGGTCAAGGGTACCTGGAGGGGGGAGTAGAATTATGCCCACACAAGATGGTTCTGGCCCCCTTCTAAGGCAGAGTTGGAAGGGAATATGTAAGATGTTTCTACCCACTGTCATTTGTTGAGTTATTTTATAGTACATACAACTCTCTAATACCATTTGTTCTTTTGATATTCACCTCACAGCAATCCAGTAAGGCAAAGCAAAAATAATGTTCTCTTTTGTAAAGGAGATGTCCTTAAGGCTGAAATCTGTTGTGAGTTGCTCTATTTGATACAGTGATTAGTGTCTCTGGATCACGTAGCAGTTAGATGAGGCATGGGCTATTCTATAGGTATTTTAGCTGAGGATTTCAGCTCTGTCCCTCTCTAAGGCACTGGGGGCTGTGGACCCCAACAGCCAAATGTAATTCCACTGTTTAAGGACACCAAACATTAGAAAATTAAAGATAGACTCATTTATCCAGTCAACAAGAACAACAAAATACTTATGATCTACTGCTTGCCAGCTACTCTGCTAGGCAATGAACATATAAGAATAAGTGAGACATAATTTCTATATTTAAGAATATCAGTTAAGAAGGATGGTATTAAACTACAGTAACATAAGTGCCAAAATAAAGCTAATCAGAGAGGACATCTGGAGCACACTGAATGTGTGCCTGTTTAAAATAAACCTAAGCCTTTACTTATCCACTTACTCTCTAATAATGTGACCTGGGGCAGTATAAGTGCCAATGGGAACTTTCTGGAGGAGGTGACCTCTAAGCTGAAACCTGAGGGATTAGTGGGCCAACAGGTAGCAGTGCCTTTTACTCGGAGGAAACAACGCTTAAAAAGCTTAAAGTCATAGAATGAACAACACAAAAAAGTGAACTTACTGTAAACTATGCACTTCAGTTCATCAGAGTGTATAAATATTGGTTAATCAATTGTAACATTAAACTCTAATACAAAATATTAATAATAGGGGAGACTGTGAGGGTTGGGGCATGTGAAGAAGAGTATAAGAGAACTCTCTGTATTTTCTGCTCAATTTTTCTATAAATCTCAAACCACTAAAAGAAATACTAAGTCTTTTAAAAGGCTAACATTAGAGATGCCCTGGTTTAGAGAACATAAAGTAACAATGCAATGCACGATTAGAATATGTAATATCAACAGAGAGGATGGAGAAAGAGCACCTTTGGAGATGAGCAAGAGCTGGATCATGGAAGCCTTCAAGGACAATCTGATGATTTAGGCCTTCATCCCTAAGAAATTAAATTATTTCAACAGTGAAGTAATACCATCAAATATCAGTGTGTGTGTGTGTGTGTGTGTGTGTGTGTGTGTGTGTGATGTTGTGTTGTGTTGTGAGATCCTTCAAGGAACTCTTAGGAGAATAGATTGAAGAGATTCAGAAATCAACCAATCAAATGATGAGGCATCACTTAGAAGGATTTGGTGGGCAAAAGCAAAATTGATATTGAGTCCTGAGAACTTGGGTCAGTTGGAGCATAAAGAGGGGAAGCAGATGTTTTGCTATCTGAGGCCTCTGCAGACATCCTACATCGTGAGCAAATTAAATTCCTCCCTCATTTTGGAAGAAGGAGATCCCTATTTGCTATATGTAGTTGCAAACCAGAGCTCTTGGTCTGAGTAATAACTTCCTTAAGCAGTCTGTTTACAGTCAGGAAGAACTGAACTCTTCCTTTCTCTGCTTCTGGGGAGTGAGGACATTGGGGAGATCAAATTGCATGTAGTTTGGTGTCAGACCCTTTCAGTTTTATTCATATATTCAACAGAAATATTCCCCATCGCCCCACACTGGGGATGCCAAGATACGTATGGTGAAGCTTTCAGTTTAGAAATTCACCTTATGCGGAATGCAGCACGTATAAACAAGTGACTGTGCTCCATTAGTAGAGAAATTGACAAAGCACAAACCTGGGAGGTTGTGCCTTTTTCACAGACAAAAGGAAGGAGTCACAGAGGTGTCACCTAAACCCAATATTGAGGGGTCAGCTGAGATGTCTCTAGGGTGACAGAAGGACATTCAAGCCAGACAAAGTGAAAGGAAAAGGAACACACACACTTGTAAAGCAACACCGTTGGATTTACTCTGGAGCTAATATGTGAAGATCAGGAAAGATCCAGATCATTGTCAACCCCATTGGGGAAGGTTAGCCTTCCTTTTCAGGATCATGGGACCACTACTGGAGTAAAGATACTGGGTAGACCAGAAGGATACTCAGGGAAGTGGCAACAAGAGTACAAAAGGTAACTGTTGTTTTGTGGCAAGCAGATGTAGGGGCCACTGAAAAGAAAGAACATCCACATGGTGCCTACAGTAAAAGCCTAGATATCTGGGGGTGTCAGCATGTTAATCAAGCAGTTTAATCAAGGCCGAGAGGTGATTTCCTAGAGTACAACCTCTGCAGCTTGACAGAAGAGGAAATAAGAGTCTAATGTCCACAAATAAGTCCACTTACCAAGCTGGTCTAGATATATATAGACAGATATATCATCTATATCTATATCTATATCTATATCTATATCTATATCTATATATCTATATATCTATATCTATATCTATATATCTGTGTCTATGTGTATATATATATATATATATATATTAATATAGACATTGTAATAATAACCATGACCTTGCAAGTCAGATGACTTAATAAGCCCTCTTGTCTACATACTCACTAAATATGCAGGGAGCAAATTACTGAACCTCAAAATATTTTTGTCTGTAAAATGTGATTGGTAACACCGACTCTCAATCTCTAAGTTTGTTGTTTTTTTTTTTTTTCTTTTTTAAACAACGAGTGAGATACTTGTGAAAGTATCTGACCCAAAGTAGTCCCTCAATCTCACTTGCTACACGTCTTCTTATCAAGGCCCAATGTTTCAATCCTCATTTTCAAGAACATGCAGGCAGCATACAGAGCAGGTGTTTTTTCCTCCTGCTTTATTGAGATATAATTGACATGTTACATCGTGTAGGCTTGAGATGTATAGAGAGACATATCATACACACATGTATTGCAAAAGGATTACCAGAGCGGATGTTAAGTGTAGGTTTGTTGAATAAATGAAGGGGCGAACTTCAGAGGACTCTTGCAAAGTTTGACTTTTGCATGAGAAGGCCTTGGTTTTCTCCAGTTTGCTTGTCCTTCTCTTGACATTCCAAGGGAGATTTTTAATTCCTCAGATGTTCGCTTACTTCACACTGTCACTTCATTAGCACCATATCTGTTTGTGAGGAAATCTGGCAAAGTTGATTCCTCTAGGCAACTAGTTTGTACTCTTTGTCCTTTGATTGCAATTAATGAGATTAATTGTTTATCTACTTCCCCATTATGCTTTGATGAGGCCCACGTGAGTACATTTTCCAAGAATATAAGTATTTAGTATTAGTGTGTTGTCTTATTGGGAGAGCAGTGTTATTATACTGCTTCATTAATGCCTGTACATGTGGTTCAATTAAGATTTACAAATTAGGTTTAATTAAGGTTTATAAGTAGTGAGGTGAACTCCTGGCTGCGTTCACACTGCTGATTCCTCTTTTTAGTCTGCTTTCTTTCTTTCCTTTTTTTTTCCCCCTTGCGCAGTCTTAATTGTTATTAGAAAAATCAAGTGGTACTGGAGTTGGACAAGGAAGTCTCTCCCCAGGGCATCTGATTCCACCTACTGCCCCTATTTCTTCCTATAAGCTACATCTAGAACATAGGTACCATATAACCCATTATATCTGAAGTTTAACCCACTCACATTACCAAGGAAAGTGTAGGAACACTGGAAGCAGACTCCTCGCACCTGCTATGTGACTTGGGGCCAGTTACTGAGGCACTGTGATCCTTATTCTTTTCATCTGAAAACACAGAGATAATAACACTTTCCTTGATGTAACAGACACGAGGTGAAATCATCTCGGTAGTGTCTGAAACTTATACCTACTTCTATCACGGATCACGCTCACTTTTGTTCCCATACCTGCCCAAATCCTCCTCCTGGATGAGGAGTTGTGATTTTTGTCCTGTTTGTTTTTCTTTCTTCTCTGCTCAGTGTCTGACACCTTATAGGTATTCGTTATGTACTTGTACTTGTTGGGTAAGAATAGAACTGAGAACAGGAATGGTAGGGAGAGTGAGAGAAAGATATATTAAAAAAAAAAAAAGAGAGAGGCCTGGTTGACACCCTGAAACATTACAATCACATCATGTAAGTGGTAAATATTGGCCCAAATTCCCTTTGCCTTCTTCCTTTATTTATATATTATATATTACATACTAATTATATATGGTTATTAATGACAGCTGTGATACTCTATTTTGTAAGAAATAGATATTTGGTCCCTTTCTTAGCCCAGAACTCCTAAGCATCCTTGGAATTTCCTGTGATGGAAGCAGACAGGTGCCTTTTGCTGTGGAGATGAGGTGGCTTTTGGAAAGCATGCAGGGATGAGGGCTCATGGTCAAGGCAACCAACCCTGTGATTAGAGGTTGTAGCTTTCAGTTGTATCCCCTGATTTCTGGGGACAGGTGTGGAGCTGTCCAATCACCAATGGCCAATCAGTTAATCAATTATGCCTATGTAATGAAGCCTCCATAAAAACCCAAAAGGACATATATGTTAACCTGAGGGCACCTCTCTGGTGTGAGGGACCTGCTGTATTCTGTCCTGAGATGTAAACACACAGCATAGAGACAAAATGATGGTGAAAATTGACTTAAGAGAGAGAAACTCAGACAATGCTGGCTGTCTAATTTTGGTGACAGGGCTCCAAAAGTGGCAGATCAGCTCCAAACATTTTTAAGACAATACAGAGATAGAGTCAGAGGTTCAGGAAAGCTACAGCATAGAGTACACCAATGTCCATTTGTCTTGGCACACTTGACCACACAACATCGTTGGAGATAATTGGATTGTTATTTGAGGGACAATATAATAACAATAATCCCATAATAGTCGTACTTAATTAAACTTTGCTATGCAATGCATAGCATGAATTACTCAATTTAACTCTTCACAACCAAATATGAGAGTGGTTCCATTAACTCCTTTTTAATCAGTACTGTTCAAGGAAATTATATACTTTCAATTTTATAGGTAAAAGTAAAACCAGGGTTCTGACCATGCTCATCCAATTCCTTGCTCTTCTTAATAATTTCTGCTTATAAAACAGTCTACACAATATAAGATAATGACTCCAAGGACCTGACAGAGGTCTCAAATCTCCAGCTATTTAAATGACACTGTCAGATTTACTAAGCATGTCTCTAGAAACCCTCCCTTAGTGTGTAGATTGTTTTCATACGAGGGGGTCACATAAAGGAATTATACACATTTTTGGTTTAAATAAATGAAGACAATGTTTGGCTGACATCTGGAATGTCTTTCAACTGATACCATAGTCTTATCTCATCATGAAATAGCAAGAAAGGACAACGATGTTGATGTGAAGTTGCCTTAAACAACACCTAGAACAGCATCGAGAATGAAAGTTTTTGAGGGAATTGACCTTCACATGGCTTTGTCTAACTCAAAACTTAGCAGACTAGGGGACTAGGGACCTAATCCAAGACCCAACTATGTCTCTCTTTGAACCTCTATTTCCCTCTCTTGAAAATATGTGGAGGCATCCCTCCCTGTCCTGCTTTCCCCTAAGAATCATTAACAAAATCCAGAGAGACGGTGTATATAACATTATAAAGGATGGGGAAATGCTTGGTAAATTGTATATGGCTATATAAATATAAGGGGTTATTATGATGTTGATGATCATTGATGACAGCACCAACGAATGTGCTAATTACACTCATAAAATGAAGATGCAAATGCTTTACTCTGGACTTTCAAGAGAGGCTTATTCTTCTCCTAGAAAGAGAGATTATAAGCACAAAATATTCCTTTTTATTAGTACCGCAATAACTGTTCTATGTAATATTAATAACAATAATAAAATGTAAGACACTTCTGCAGTATTTTCAGGGAGAAAAGAACACAAGAGCTAAAAAGTGGAGTGCGCGGGAATGCGTCCCTTTTAATGGCATCTGTAAAAAACCAATGTGCGCTTCCACAAATCTGTGTCTCACTCCAACCCCCTCTGTGTTGCATTTACCCTGATTCATGTTTGCATCCCTTTCTGGTTTGGCATCCTTTGTACCCTCAGTGGATGCATTAATAAAAATGACCCTGATGAGCCCTATAGCTGATTTTCTCTATTCTCAACAGACACGTCTCTACTAAATTGTCCCAGACCTGTCCACTGGTATTTATCAGTACATTTGGCCAGAATCCTTGGATGAATGTTGATTGCATATGACAAGGTTCACTTCAGGGGCTCCTGTTGCATTTGGATTGTACACGCACACATGCTACCCAGAGAAGCTATGACAACTCCGTGTTTCTACATCATTTGTCACAAACCATGCTTTTGTAGCTGGTTAAAGTTCGCTTAGGAAAACATATCTGCCTTGATTTTCTATGACTACTTCTGAGAGCCATGCTGGGCTTTATACCTTTCCGTAGGCTTTAGAGTGAGGGTCAAATTTGGGCCAGGTAACATTCTAGGTGCCATGAAATATAGGAGGAAATATCTCGGCTGCTGACCAAATAACTTCTACTTTAGCTGAGTAAGTGCATAGTTTCCTATCGTTGTTGTAACAGGTTACTATAAATTTAGCCTTAAAGCAACACAAATGTATTATCTTACAGTTCTGGTGACCGGAATCTGAGAGGGATCTCACTGAGTTAATATCAAGATATCAATAAAATTATGTTCCTTCTCAATTTATAGGAAAGAATCTTTTCTCTGTATCTTTCCTGGAAGCTTCCTGTATTTCCTGGCTCATGGCCTCTGTCTCCATGTTCAAAGCTGGAAGTGTAGCTTCTTCAGATGTCTCTGTGACCCTGACTCTGGCTCTCTTGCCTTCTTTCCTTCATAAGGATTACATTGGGCCCGTACAGGTAACCGAGGATAATCCCCCATGTCAAGGTCAGCTGATTAGCAATTAACTCCATCCTTAATTTCCTCCTTTCATATAACATGACATATAAATCCCTGGGATTATAAGATGGATATCTTTGGGGCCCTGTATTCCGTAACAACAAGGATATCACTTAGATTATGGAACTGGCACATATAGCTTGAACTCAAACACCATGTTCCATTTTTAGCATTCTGACCCTCTTTCTGACGTCTCAGCTGATTTCCCCTGGTACTTATGTGTTATTATGTGAACAGCTTAACAATGTGTATTGTTTCTACTTTTGCTTATATAAAGCCCATTGACATTGTTTGGGGTTCTAGGACCTTGGCCCACACCAATCCTATCACAGCAGACACTTAGAGGAGAGAACAGTGGGGAATACTAAGGGAATCCTTTATGGAAAGGATCATGATTTAAATCAAAAGTAGCAATGGAAACAGAAAGGACATGTGGTTCTGATCAATCTCTATTTTGTTGCTTTCTCAAAAACAGATAGAAAATTTAAGGAAGCTCATTCTCTGTCATTGTCTATTTGTAAAATAAACATAATCCAGCCAGTCTTGAGGGACACATTGGATCGATTGTGATAGGGTGTATAAAAATGTTTAGTCTATGCTTAACACATAGTAAGTAATAAATAAAGAATGCCATTAACACTATCAATATTTATATTGTTTTGCTAAAATTGTCCTCCACTTCTTATAACCTCCATTTTGAATGAAAATTAAATTTGAAAGATTAGCCAGATTGAGCTAAATAAATTTTTTCCTCTTGAGTCAAACCATAAGTTTTATCTGTGACTTTATTGCTTATATTTCTGAATGGATTTTTGTTGTTGTTGCTTGGACTATGAGAGAACAAATCAATGCAGCATCAATAATTAAGCCGACAATATTCATTTTGCAACCATCTTCTTGGCAAAGTGAGAGATTGAGAAATAGCTCCTAATACAATCCTTTAAGCAGTGGACATGAAAACATAAATTTCTACATGCAAATGCCATGGTTTATAAATAAACCTCCTGCTAATGTGATCCCTAAGTGTAAATTATATCAATATTATACAGTTTCATTACTTCAGAGACAAATGGAAATATGTCTATAAAAGAATCTTAGATGATACTGAATTTAATTTGCAGCTCATAGACTCACAGGCATGAAAGTTTGGGAGGATTGAATCTATACTTTCATAAGCGATCATCTTGTTACACACCTGCCAGGTGTCATCTAATATCTCTCTTATTAGTGAAAGGAGTTTTACTATTTCACAGGAAGCGGTTTTATTTATAGACAGCTCTGGATATTATCAACCTATCAATTAATCAATTAACTAATTCAAAATTAATGGTTTCCTGTTTCAGGTTAGTTGTGGGTTGGTGACAATAACATATTTTGAGTTCCATATTTTGAGTTCCCTCTATAAGCCATGTACTATGTGCTGTTTCATTTAATCATCCCAAGGAACCTATAATTTCACAATATTATCAGCCCTGTTTTAATATGGAAAAAGTGATGCTTTAAAAGAATTTGCCGGAATGCCTGACTGGCTCCGCGGTTGAGCGTCTGCCTTCGGCTCAGGGCATGGTCCTCGAGTCCCAGGTTCGAGTCCCACATCAGGCTCCATGCATGGAGCCTGTTTCTCCCTCTGCCTATGTCTCTGCCTCTCTCTCTCTTTGTGTCTCTTGTGAATAAATAAAAAAAAATATTATTTTAAAAATAAAAGATAATTTGCCTATAGTCATACCACTACCTTGTTTTGGGGATGGAGACAGAGTCTTAATCCCCATGACATACTAACTCCTAAGATGAGTGATGCCCACAGTCCCTGAGAATTGTAGAGTCAAGAGGAAACCACAAAAACAAATGCCTTGAGGTATAACTTGGGAACGGTAATAAATGGCATATGTACACAGTATTATGAGAGCACAGGAGCACGTACTATTAGATTTTATTTCTGTTGGTTTTGCAAATTCAATTTCTTTTAAAAATAAGGATCAATATTTACTACTTAGGATCAGATAAAATGCCATACATTCCTTAACAACAAACCTACATCTCCTTAAACTTTGAGTACTGACATGATGATGATAGCAAAATTGTCATTCACTCAGTTGGAGACCAGACACGTGAAGTCTTCTCACCAATTCCTTTTTCCATGTGTCAGGCCAGCTCAGGTACTTGCCCTTAGGATTCTTTCTCCAACATCAGTCTCTTCACTGATTCCTCCCTTACACGTTCATCTAAATAAAATAATTACAGAAAACCAACTGGTCCACCAGAGGCTTGATGTTGCAGACTGATTCAGGCAAACTGCCTAGATATTCTCTGAGATGGAATAGCCTTGTGTTTAAGGATGTGGGCTCTGTGGTAACAGAGGTCTGGTGCCATCGCTCGTCACCTTCATGAGCTTGAGCAAGGAACTTAGCCTCATGAGTCTGTTTTGTCTTTGGTGAAGCGAGCATTAAAATATCTTCCTCAAATGTTTGTTATGAAGATTACATAAAATAATCTCTCTAAAGCGTTTTACAGAGTGGCTGGCAAACAGGATTACTTAATAACTGTTGACTATTTGTGATCTTTGCTGAAACTGTGATTACTGTTTTGGAAATGCAAAGTGAAGGGCTACCTTCCTCCAGCCAAGCCCATCTTGCCTATTGGAATAATAAGCAATCCTTCACAGGTATAAGGTGTTTGATTATTTATAAACACTTTCCCATTAATGATTTCATTTATTCCACACACTAACGTAGGAGATAGGCCCTGTCATTCTCAGTGTGATGATGAAAACTGAGATTGAGGGAAATTAACAGACATTCCTGGAATATTCTGGTGGTTTACCAAGGCATAATGTGATGTAAAATGGAAGCACTAAATTATATTAATGGTGTCTTCTTAAACTACAAAACTTTCTTTACTTTGTGTGCTTAAACGTTTTTAAACAATAAATTTTGCTATCGCCAATTTATTGAGATTGATTTTACTAATTAATATTTCAAAGCATTTGCTTCATTTAATAAGACAAAGTCATCCCCACTGCATTTCAAAGTTAGCTATAATTAATGATGATATTATGAAAATTAATGCTTTTCCATTACCCATTATGACATCATCAGTGCTAATGATCTGTTTATTGCTGCTCTGCTGATGGCAGTTAAAAGAAGCCACAATTTAAAGAGGAGAATGCCTAGATCTTGTTCAAAACCAGTGAAATCCTTCACATTTAGAGAAGATTTTATTCTGAAATCACCCAGCAAACATGGCATAAGAAACAACCAGTATTCCAAAAGTACAAGGCATATTCAGGCTACTGGTCTGACAAAGAAGCAACGTTGTCTAAGTATAATCCTCCCTAACCCTTTCTTCCAATGGAATGTCATTTCTAACATCTAAAAGACTCTTTTGTGGAACTTGAAGAGGGAAAATGGAAAAGAAAAACATTACTAGGGATGATTAAGACCCATTAAGTCCACACCCCCACACACAAATAAAATGAACACCCTCATTGAATATCCTTGAAACCACAACTCCAGATGCCAGTTTTACAGCATCAAAAGGTAGAGTCTGAACCTCTTAAATGTAAACATTGCTGGGATGTTGATAAAAAATTCATGCATTGCCAGAAACAACTAAACGGGAAACTTTTCTAAGGAGATTGAGTAGAAATATTGCCCAATTTCACCTGTGGCTTAGATAAAAGATTTGGGAGGTTTTTATTTATAGCAGCATTGATTCAAAAGATTTTATCTTAATAATTGATGGATAAGACAATGATGAATTTGCAAACAAAGCAGATGGAATCAGAAGGTTAGAGCTGGAGAGCGTCTCTAAACTCTCTTTATCCTCAGGGAGAAAACCGGGAACATGAATATTTCAGGGACACGTTGAGTGAGTCGTGTGTCAGGAGTAACACTTAGACGTCCTCACTGCTCCAATCAGCCTACATCCTCTCACCACCCCTAATGGGTACAAAGGTGAGAGGTCAATAAAACAAAATGAGTGGGGTAGGCAGAGGCTTTGTCTTCTTTGCAAAAATAAGCGAATGAGAATGGTATTATTTTTGTTCTGCAGGAAGATTATGGCCTTTGTACCTTCCACTTTATGGTTTCCAGGGTTGATCTGTCTCATCTCATTGACCTGTGGTGAGTCCACTCCCACCTCACTGCTTTTAGTAAGTCAAAGGTAAAATGTCAACCCCACGTGGCCTCTCAAAGAAGGGCTCCCCTCTCTTCAATCACAAATGTTGATTCTCTGGGCTCTCGTGTGGCAGAGCGCAAACACACGATCATATCTCTTTGTTGGAAGGTATGAACTGTTAAGTCATCCAAGACCCCTCAGTCTCACTGTAAATAATGCCCACGAGAGGGATAGAGCCCTTCGTTTAACCTGGGGTATATTTTGCTGACCATTAGTACAATAATCTAAAATGTCCATTATCTCAAATTCTTAATGACAGAATTTTCGGTTTCCTGAAAAGTCCTCATGCGTAACAAATATAATAGGACTAAATAAAGACATCTAGCTAAGACATTCAGCTAACTAAGCTGAATATAACCCAGGGGCCTAAGCCATGGATTGGATTTAAAGTGACACAGTTCCAATTAACCAGTGAATCATGGAGAAGATTTTGTGAGTGGAAATGTTTAGAATACTTCTCTGCTCTACCCACATATCCAGGGCAGGGCATTCTGTGCTCTGTAGGGGCAGAGCTTTGTCTTGCTCATCATTAGTAAGTGTCAGACACATAGGGGACCACTCATAAATACTTGCTGAATAAATCAGAAACTTAAAGGCAGACCCACTCACCCAAGACCTACAAAAACGGAGTATCATTAGGAATGTATTTATTTTGTTAGTTACAAATATAGTATGATACTCAACCAGTCCTAAGAACCATGGCTTTAGGGACATCTCATCTTGAACAGATCAGCTTTTCCCCCCCCCCAATTCCAGAAGCCAGATGGCATACAACTCGGTTCATGGGCATCAGGATTCTAAGGGAAAGGACAAAGATGATGATTGGGCAGCTTTTCTCCCTTGCCTAGTCCTTTTATTTGGTAAATAATACAGAAAAAGTTTAGCCAGATGCCCTATTTATTTAAATCAACATGGAATCTACACATCTGCTAAGTCAGCCAGTCCCAAGCCATAATTAACACCAACAATAACTCCATGTAATGGCTACCTAGGACTTTATATTTCACCAACACTTTCATGATATCTGTTTTAAATTTTCATGCTAACAATAATCCTAGAGGTAGGTATTATCTTACACTGTGAGGAAAAATACTCTCCTGTTACTGTACTATTCAGAACAATTTGGTAACAAGTGAGATAATTCTAACTTAAACTCATGAAAGCAAAGGCAGCCATTCATTGGTGCCAAGACTCTACAGGGGTAGAGAGATAATGTGTCTCCTGGTTCCAGAACTAAAGAGCATTTTCTCATCTTCCTCCTCTAGCTCCTCCTCCTCCTGACTCCCTCTACCTATCCTAGGCTAATGGACAGTGGACAGGGAGGGGATGGGGTTTTCTCAATGACAGATCTCCAGAATCCAATGTAGTGAGAGTATAATATAGCAGCTCTCTAGTGGACAGGGGCAAAATCCACAGATTATTGCAGGAAAAAATATAAGAAATATTCATTAAGTTAAAAAGCAGATGTTCTTAGAGTCTTGTGGGATTCTTTGGAGCTAGAGGAATCCTGAAATTATAGGTCACCCACATAGGCTTTGAGACATGCTTTGGATATTTTTGTTTTGTTTGTTTTCTGGAAGTCTCATAGCATCCTCAAATTTGAAAGTATTATAGAACATATCAATGGCCAGTGGTGACACAATCTACATAGAACCTTCCTTTATGGTGTTCTGGGGGGAAAAAAAACAATAACTTCCTACTTATCTATACTTTTCGTTATGGCTATGCATATCATTATGCTTCTGAAGACACTGGTGGTACCCCTATGTATTAGACCATCAGTGGAGCCTTCTATACAAAATTTAGACATTTTCTTTGCAGAAAATTTTACCAACATTTTCACGGTGTCCAAATAGATGACATTGTGATTGCAGAAAGTTCTACTAATCCAAATCTAATATGTGTAAGAATACTTGGTTTGGAAGGAGACAAAATACTCATCAACAGTCCTCCAGATTTCTTTACAGCCATGATTATGTGCCAACAGGTCATGTTTGGTTAGAAGGTGATGATCTACAAGATTCTACAGAGTTCAGGTAGTATGGAACTATTCCATATGGACTAATAAGACAACCTGTCTTCTTAAGATGTGGCTTCTGAGCAACTTTGAATTTCCTAATGGCAACAGATTTTGTGATGATTAGAAAGCGTTGTTTGACCTGACATTGTCTCCTGTTCATGTGGTTTTATTGTTGCCACTGAAACTATGCACTTACCAATAAATGATTGACTGTTCAAAACAAAGCTTATAGCCATCTGACACTGAACAGAGCCATATTGCCACACTGAACACCTGAACTACTCTACCGATGTCTACTATACTAATTAACTTTAACACAGAAAATAAGACCCCAGACAAAAATTTACTTGTGAACACTTCCTGGGGCCCAAAATGGAAAATATTTGCTCAAATGTTGCAGGGGGACAAGTGTTCTGAGTCACTCTGATTCAGGTTGTTGAGTGAGAGCTAGGATTAGATGAGACTGGATTTGGAAGGCGGCAGGATCAAGCAGGGCATGAAGTACGGACAGTGGGAGAAGCTTGAATTCACACAGCACACTGAATGGCAGAAAGTAGTGGAGACAAAGGGATACATCAAATCAAGAAGGCCATGCCCCAGATGCCAGGGTCATGGTTCCTTGTGGCTTTGTCTGTGAGCAGAGCTGAAGGAGGGTGTTTAGAGTGATGGCTAGGATTGTCTGTGTCCTACACGGAGTTCCAGGGTAGAAATGCTAGGCATTTGTTACCATTTTTTTTTAAGCAAAGGCAGCCTTGATATCCCTTGTCCTTAGGTACTGGTCACAGAGTTAACAAGAGACATGATTTAACAAATGCTATCAATCTCACGGTAACAGGTGAATCCTGATAAAATAAACAAGGTTGAGGTAAAAGCATCCACACTAACCTGCCACTGTTGGAAAGATTATGATCTTTTTTCCCTTTCTTCAACTCATGGAAAAGATGAGTTTCATTCTAACAAGTCCTCAAAAGATTCTCAAGTCTTTTCTTTCTTTTTTTTAAATTTTTATTTATTTATGATAGTCACACAGAGAGAGAGAGGCAGAGACACAGGCAGAGAGAGAAGCAGGCTCCATGCACCGGGAGCCTGACGTGGGATTCGATCCCGGGTCTCCAGGATCGCGCCCTGGGCCAAAGACAGGCGCCAAACCACTGTGCCACCCAGGGATCCCTCAAGTCTTTTCTTTTGTTTTGTGTGTTTCTCAGAACACCAGGGGTTGGAGGTGACCAGGGTACCTGTCAGACCTAAGACCGTCTTCCATCGTATGTGGCATGCCCATGGTAAATTGGAAACCCTCTTCTGGTTGGGTGGGTGTGTGGGGTGGGGTTCACAGAATGCTTCCACACTCCTGTGATATGCCACCCTTAACCACCACACCAGTGATGTCCGTGGTATCTGTCCACACTAGAAAACATGCATTTTGCATAACAAGGGTTTTGCCTTAACATCTAGCACACAGTAGGCGTTCAAGACATGTTTTGGACAAACGAAGAGAAATCTTCCATGTTGGGAAAGACCAATGATTTGTGTGTGGGATTGTGAACCCTGGCAGAGTCCACATTGACTTTGACTCTTCCTCCTCAAGAAAGTGTTGGATTAGGCAGGAAACAAGAGGAAAGACTGACAGACAGACAGGATGCAGATGGACAGGAGAGATAGGAGGCACACTCCACTGGGGTTCCTGAAGAGATACTTAGGGACTCTTTAAGAGGTGAGGTTGGATGAGGGAATGAGCAGGTCACGCTGAGATGCTGGTGAGAGAAAATCATTGTCCCCTTGAGTCTGTAAGGCCACAGGGGAGGAGGATCATTACAGGAGCCTGGGTGGAAGCTGAGTCTTGTAAAGGAGCTGCCCACCAGACTGTAGACACAGAGGGCCAGCCTGAAGTCCCTCTGCTCTCTCCTCATTGGATGTACCCCTTTGAAGACCCTCCTGAATATCAGGGGGAAGGGAGCCACGTGATGTAGTCCACGGTGCTCAGTGCACAGATAGGGAACAAAGGGATAAATGGGGACTCACCAGCTTCCAAGTGTCCCTTCAGGAACCGGGAGAGGTGGTGGGAGAGACAGAGGTTGCTCTCTGGGTGGGGCCAGCAGGTCACAGTGGGCCTCCACTTTCCAAGAAGTGACCTAAAGTGTTAAAATAAGGTGAATCTTAAAGAAGATGCCATAAGATTGTTTTTGCACTCGAGTTCAAGGTCAAATCCAGTTTTTATCCTTTACCACTGACAAGACATATGCATGACTTAATGTTTGATGCCATTTCAAATATTTTTTTTTTGGAAAGTAGATAAATGCACAATTATTCGATATTCCACCAAAACTTAGTGAGTGCTTACAATACACCAGACTCTACTCTTAGTTCCTGGAGATGCATCATTGAACACACCAGACAAAAACAGTTGTCTTCAGGGGTGCACCTGTTAGTAGGTGAAGACAGATAGTAAACATATGGTGTGATGCCCAGTGTGCCAGCTAGTGGTGTGTGCCATGGTGGTTAAGAGCAGGAAAGGACGTAGGAGCACCTGCAGGGTGGTGTCTCAGGGTCCTAGGGAGGTCTGTAAAGGACCCATGGAGCAGGGGCCTCCTGAGCTCACAGCTGATGGAGGTGAAGAAGTGGCCGGTGCATATATATCTAGAAGAGGAGTGTGTCAGGTAGAAGGAATAGAATGTGAAAATCCTGTGTGAAAGCATGCCTGGAAGCTTCAAGGAAGGAAACAGGGAACAAAGCCAGGCGGCTGGGGCAATGTGAGATGAGGAAGCCATTGAGAACCTGAGACACGGGGCAAGGCATGAGATTGCGAAGGTCGCATGGGCAAGGTGACATTATCACAGATGGGAAACCTTTGCAGGGTTCCAAAGGTGGAGTTACCTGATCTGACTCATACTTTTATTTTATTTAATTATTAATTATTTATTTATTTATTTAAAGATTTTATTTATTTATTCATGATAGTCACACAGAGAGAGAGAGAGAGGCAGAGACACAGGCAGAGGGAGAAGCAGGCTCCATGCACCGGGAGCCCGACGTGGGATTCGACCCCGGGTCTCCAGGATCGCACCCTGGGCCAAAGGCAGGCGCCAAACCGCTGTGCCACCCAGGGATCCCTGACTCATACTTTAAAAAAAAAAAAAAATCCCTCTGGCTGTGCTTTAATTTCTTCCTGGATCCACTAAAAAGTTTGCAATGAATTTTTTTTTTTTTTTAATCTCGGACACTTCCCATCTCTTAAATGGCTAAGTCTGCCTTTTTACTGAAGCCTCTTCCATCGCTAATTTTGTTACATGGTGATTACATGGGCTGTGTGAGGAAAATGAGGCAGAGCATTCCTGTCATGTAATTATATTTTAAAAGCCAAGTAATAGCAGCTACTTTTATTAGCATTAACAATTAGCAGACCTCTTAACTTTGGCTGTGATAAAGAAATCCCTTGTAAGGATTTTGTAGTGTCAGTTTTATGTACCTGTCATATGCACACGAACAATAGAATTAATGTCAAGGGGAGTTGATGCAGGCAGCCTTCATGAAAAAATACAAAGAGAGGAGAAAAAAATAATAATTTGGCAGATAATCAGGAAAACACCACCCATGATCCTTAGACCCATTATATTCCCAATCATTTTCTTGATTGATTGAAAATACATTCTGGAGAGCAGAGGTCACGTCTTATGCTTAGAATAACACAATTTTAAAGTTGAAAGGATCCTAGAAATTATCTCAACAGGCAGAAACTCAGAAGCTTTAGGGGCTGGGCAGATGATATTAATGAGTAATAATGCATCACAAGAGAGGCAGCCGGGAAAACACAAACGAGGTCAAAAGAAAGCAGCTGCTCACATCCAGGATCTGATGCTCCAGGAGGGGCGGCTGACCCAGTGTTGCCAGGTCCACTGACTCCTCATGATATCCTCTTTTACAGATAACTTTTACAATTATATTTTTAAAAGATTTTATTTATTTATTCATGAGAGAGAATGAGAGAGAGGCAGAGACACAGGCAGAGGGAGAAGCAGGCTCCATGCAGGGACCCTGCTGCAGGACTCGATCCCCAGTCTCCAGGATCATGCCCTGGGCTGCAGAAGGCACTAAACCACTGAGCCACCCAGGGATCCCCAGCATTTATAAATATTTATAAATAGTTTAACAATACTTGGTGTTTGCCATCACACACACACACACACACACACACACACACACACATAGTGACAGGACTAAAAACACATATATATTCAAGAGGATTTAGGGCCCTGAGCTACCAGTTTGCATCTAATTTAGTCCAGTTGAGACAACTGAGTCCTAGAGAAAGGACATAACTGACTTATCCAATAGCGTTCTGACAAGTTAGTGGCAAAGCGAATTACATTTTCATAGGGCTACATTCTATGCTAGAAAAAAATCACAGGATCACTGGTAAGTGTGAAACAAATTTTGAAGACTCATTCTAACTTAGCTTTTTATTTTTCCCAGATGTAATGATTGAGTCCTCGAGAATCGAAGGGACTTCTCCGAGGATGCACAAGACAGTGAGACACAGAGGCAAATCCGGAAGGTGGTCTGGTACTCTGCTTTCTAATTGCATGTGTCGTGCATGCAAGGAAATGACACCTGATTATCAACAGTCAAGACCTTGGTATGTGCTCTGTGTTCATTTCACTCTGTATTTCAGGCCCTGAGCCCAAGAGCCATGTGCCACGTCTGCATGCAGGTGAAGGTTTGACCAGGGTACCTATGCATCCACAGAGGAAGCCCTGGAGATGCTTGGCCTTTCTTGCCCCTAGAGAGTTAGCGACTTCAGATTAGCAGAGAACAGCTTACTATCCGGAGCCCCTACCTGTGGCCAGTCTGCAGTGCCTCTTATCCTCACTCAAGTTCATCTCTAAAGCCCAGACAGCTCCAGGCTGCAGCAAAACCCTCCTATCTGTGAAGTTAACTATCCTAAGACATGTTCATGGCCGGGAGAAAATGAAAACATATTTCAAGCTTAAAATGCAGCGAAGGAAGGTACTGCAGATCAAGGTAAATTTTTTTTTTCTTCAAGGCTAATCGTGAATAGTCTTCACAGTCAAGCTAGCAAGTGGGCAGCAAATGGCTCACAAGCCACAGAATGGGGTGGCCCAGTGGCCTGTAAGAGGATGCATCCAGGAGACACATGCGTGATGAGACAGAAGAGCACAAGGCTGTCCCTAGGTGATACCTGCAGAAGGATGGAGATGACCAGAATTAGGGATCAGGAAAGACAAGATTGTTTGCACCTCTGGTTATTCTGAGATCATTTTCCAACAGGGCCATTCTGCACGCAGCACTTCTTCAGAGCCCCTTGGATCACAGCGCGGCTCTGATTTCCCCTGTATGTGTTTGTGATATGCACTTAACCTGCATTTGCTCCAATCCTGTCTCATAATGTGCCCCTGTTTTTTGTTTTTGTTTTTTTTTCTTCTTGATGGATGCACGTCCCTGGGGCAAACAGCCTGGCTTTCTCTAGGAGGCAGCCCAGGAAGCCAGGGCATCCTCCTCGAAAGGCTCAGATTCTCTCTGACATCATGCTACCACTGGAAAACAGAAACTATATCTCCAACTTGCTTGAGTAAGTTGGGTTGCCCACCTCCCTAAATCAGGGTGATGTAACACCAGGAGATCGTGATTTGCTTTAGAGACAGTCCCACACTGGGTAAATCAACCTGGCAAACTTAATTTGTTTTAGAGCAAGACAACTTGCGGTCTTGACAAAGAGAGCCGTGAGGCCACAGCCCTCTATCAGAGGCCCCTCTGTCTCCATCCTTCATCCCTTTGAACAGCCATCCCCTTTTACTGTGCCCGCTCCTATCACTGTGCTTGACAGAGTGGAAAAGACATGATCTTTAGAGACACACCAACCTGGAATGGATTTCCAGCTTAACCACCAACCCCATGGCCTTGGGCATAGTTTCAACCTTTAGAAAATGGAGAGAAAACATTAGATGCCATTGCACGCTCCTGGGGTGAATTACGTGAGCTCAAGTTTGCCAGGTGTGCAGCCCACTGCAGTTGTTTAATTGAATTGAATGTTTATGTTTCATCGTATTTTCCTGGGTTTTCCTGCACTTCCCACCTGCCTTTTCTCCAGCCCTATCTCCGTTCTCTCTGCATCTGCATTTGGCTTCCATTCAGTCTCTTCCTGGAGACCTTAGCTCTCCAAGACTATGTCCCCTTGTTTCCTGTCCCCTTATCCTGCTAAACTCTTTATGTTCGGTTAGTCCTGCTCTCTCCCTGCCCCTCTCTCCGAGCACAGCTCTCCTGTTCTTTTTACAACTTGATAACTGTTCTGCTTTTTGGCTCAGTATCCTTATTTCTCCGTGCATCTCTTGTCAGATTCTCTCCCTCACTGCAAATGTATTGACCTTGATTTTCTGTGCCTTTTCCCATGGGTGTCCATGTGTCCCAGCCTATCTTTCAGGCTTTGCCTCCTATCCTCTCCTGCTCATTTGATTGTTACACCACCTCCCTATTTGCCCCTCTTCCTCTATCCTCCTTTCCCTTCCCTTCAAATGCAGCCTCTCCTCATTAGTATGTGCTATATGCTCAATCTATACAATGACACCGAGGTTTTGTTGTTTGAGAATGACACGTGATGATTTCTCTGGTTTGTTTTTAATTTTTTTTTAATTTTTATTTATTTATGATAGTCACACACACAGAGAGAGAGAGAGAGAGAGGCAAAGACATAAGCAGAGGGAGAAGCAGGCTCCATGCACCGGGAGCCCGATATGGGATTCGATCCCGGGTCTCCAGGATCGCGCCCTGGGCCAAAGGCAGGTGCTAAACCACTGCGCCACCCAGGGATCCCTCTCTGGTTTGTTTTGACCTTGACTTCCCCTTGGATGGTCTACAGGCAGCTGTTTCATTTGAATGAGTCAAGTCTCTGTTGGTTTGATGCTTGTGCTCCAGAACATTGCTCCTCGGCTCGGTTTCATATTTTACACCCTATGAATATCATGCCCAGAAGCCCACAATCTTTCACCACAATGTAGCAGGTGACACAAAGAGAATTTGTTACAAAAGAAAGCAAACCTAAACACATGTCATTGTTGGATTAATAATAAAAGGTCAAAAATCTTGTGGGAGAAAGATGAAAACTTGTAGGTTGGAAATATGAAACATGATAGCGTACCTTCTAGACAGAGGTCACACATTTTATGCAATACTAGCCTCACTTTCTGTATGAAAAGACTGGCACTCAGGGAGAAGTGCTTGTCCAGAATTGTACACAGTGCTG
This sequence comes from Vulpes lagopus, assembly GCF_018345385.1. Taxonomy (NCBI): domain Eukaryota; kingdom Metazoa; phylum Chordata; class Mammalia; order Carnivora; family Canidae; genus Vulpes; species Vulpes lagopus. The sequence continues at coordinate 5,287,841 of NC_054832.1, read as the reverse complement.
ACAAGTGCATGAGTTGGGATTCAGATCCAGGTTTTCACACCCCTATTTCTGAGTGGGTAGACTAACTGTGGCTGGCTGTCACTCACACTGCAACCACCAGAGATAAATATACAGGAAGACAGATAAATGATTAAATGTGCATGTTTGCAATGATTGGATACTTATGGAAATAGACTGTATGAACTAAAATTCCAGAGCTAAGACCTCCTGCGCTTTTCTTTCGTGGGGGCACATGCTAACTCTGACTCTGGGCTTACAGAGGTAAGGGACTCTGCATGACAGAGGTCAGCCAGTGGGGGTCCTGAGGACAGCACTTGCTGCCATGACCAAGCAGAGCCAAAACACCCTCATCATGTTCTACAGCTGCCAGCAAGCTTGGGCCTGGGCTGGGAATTCAGAGTGAGATCACAGATTACCTAGGAGAAGAACATCCCACCAGAAGGAGGGACCCACAGTAAGCTCATGCAGATCCTGCCCTGAGGAACTTTGTCAGAATTGGATCCTGCATGTGGCAGAGGACTAAGAAGATGAAATCAAAATCTCTGAACCACAGAATTATTAGGATTTAAGATAGAGGCAGGCAGTGCTCTCAAAAAAAAAAACCAGAGTGGATGGCGCTTGAAGAAGGGGCTGGGTTAAAAGAGGCACACACTTGAGACTCCCGAAAATTGAGAATCAATCTTGACTCAGCTCTCTTCCTGAGCAGCCCCTAATTTATCTGGGAAGAGAGCAAAATATGACTGCAGTCAAATAATATTAATTCTGCCCAATATGTTTCACGTATATACCATGCAAGATGTATATATGTTTGTGTGGAAGCAGAAAAATGTAACTGATAACCAAGGAGAAAAAGACACGAAGGCAGATCCACTTATGGCCCACTGAATGGCACAAAAGGATTTTAAAACAGCTCTGAAAAATGAGACAATAACAGACAAATAATATTTTAAGAGAAAATTCAAATAGGTATTCTACATCCCAAAACTACAAAACCAAAAATAAAAAAACTCATTGAATGGAAAGACAAAGAAAGATCAATTGAAACTATCCATATATATATATATATATATATATATATATATATATATATATATATATTATTTATTGGTGTTCAATTTGCCAACATATAGAATAAACCCAGTGCTCATCCCGTCAAGTGCCCCCTCAGTGCCCGTCACCCAGTCACCCCCACCCCCCGCCCACCTCCCCTTCCACCACCCCTAGTTCGTTTCCTAGAGTTAGGAGTCTTCCATGTTCTGTCTCCCTTTCTGATATTCCCCACTCATTGAAACTATCCAAGCAAACACAGAAAGGGGAAAAAAAATAAAAGGAAGAACACAGAAGAGCTTAGGAGACATGTGGGACACAGTTCTCATGTTGATGTGGAATATATGTTAGAAGTAAACTTTGTAGAAATAATATCCAGGAATGTTCAAAAGTGATGAAAAATATCAACCCACAAATTTAAGAAGCTTGATAAACTCCATGCTCAAAAACATAAAGAAGGAGCCCCAGGGTGGATCAGTTGTTTAAGCATCAGACTCTTGGTTTTGACTCAAGTCAAAGTCATGATCTCGGGGTCATGAGATTGAGCCCTGTGTCAGGCTCCTCACTCAGTGAGGAGTCTGCTTAATATTCTCTCTCCCTCTCCTGCTGCCCCTCACCTCTTAAATCAATACACACATCTTAAAAAGAAAACAGCAAGAAAAACCCTATTGAGGCACATCCAAACTTACCAAATTATATACAATAAGAAAAATCATTAAATCAGCTGGAGAAAAAAACACATTATATTTATTAGAACAACATTAATGCTGATGGCTGACCTTGCAGCAACGAGGAAGAGGTAAGCCAGAAAAGAATGGAATGATGTCTTTAAAAGTGAAGAACAAATCCAAGATTTCTAAGCATAGACATTATATTTATTTGACTATTTAAAGATTGTGAGCGGAAAAATTTTTTGCTTTCTTCTGTTGAAGGACATCCCAAAGAGGCTTGATCTTGTGTCTTTTATTGCATAACCCCTGGGTTTGTGTTCATAGCAGGGATAGGAATCTAAGAGGATACAGACTCTTCACCATATCTTCATTCAGTATTTCCCACAAGAAACAAATACAAGTGCAGCCTGGCAATTAAAGGTACTTTTCTGGCCACATTGAGGGTAACTGGGGTTTCAGCAATTGAAAAGATGATGCACACATGTGAGTGTTTTATTTCTTTCTCTCCCAAGATTATTTCCTTTCTGTCATCTGAGCTTAAAAATATATAGTTCCAAACCTACCTCCTGGACTGCTGAGTACATGTGGGTTGTTCCTGCTTCTTAGTTTCATTCATATTGTCAGAATAGAACATTGGTTTGGTTTTCTTGAGTTTAAGATATGTGTTCCTGAATCTCTTGCAAGACATTTTCAAAAATGAGGAAAGTATAAGGAAGAAGAATGAGGGGGAGGCATTGCAATCACATGGAAAAAGACATAGAAGTTGGTTATTATTTTTTCCCTTTGTAAAAAGACTCCTGGATATTGAAATGAAGCTATCAATGTCACCTTCAAAGAAATTGATGGAGCAGAGAACAGAGCTGCGAGCAGGAGAGCTGGGCATGCAAGGGATGGTGACAATCTGTGAGCAAAGCTCTGGGATACATGAGAAAGCAGATTGCATGCACGTCTTACCATGTGTGACTGCACATCCGAGGGACATTCCAGGTCAAAGCCAGGGAGACTCACTGGCCCTCTGTGTCTGTGATTGGGGAAGAGCCATTCAAAAGACTGAATGTATTTCTTTATTTTTGGTTTCTAAGGATTTTCTTTGATTGCTTGATTCTTCATTTTGGGGAAAGGTACAGATGGAATTTATCATTTGAAGATTTCTTATATTTTGTTCTTTAAACCTCTTCATATAACTTCATGTTAAATTCTCCTTACTGTGGAGAGCCATGAACTGTTGTTATTAGTCTGATACGGGACATATTCTCAAGAAAGCTATGAGGGTCTATGAGAAATGATGTGGGATTTCCATCATATCGATAATGTGGATGCATGTTTCCATGAATGAAAAATTCTGAATCTGATCTCCAATGTGTGTGTGTGTGTGTGTGTGTGTGTGTGTGTGTGTGTTGGAGGTGGGGAGGTGTGTTTCCCACACTACCAAGCAGTTCTCTGACACCAGCTGGGTGTACTACAATTCAACTCAATTCTGATAGTGCCTACCTAGAGATGCATCAGATTCCACAGGTTCAGGGCTGGGTCCTATTAAGACTGCCCTCACTTGAGATGCCAATTTCAAGACCAGGTTGCTTCCAGGGCTTTTGACCAACTGGCTATAGTTTGGAAGTTCCCATAACCCCCTTCTTGGGTTGTGTTAATTTGCTAGAGTGACTAACAAGACTCATGGAACCTGTTTAGTCACTGGATTCCAGATTTATTATAAAAGATAGTAAAAGATATGAATAATGCCAGATGAAGAGATACATGAGGTGTTGGCCATTGTTGATTTAACTCAATCCCCAGCTCCTCTCCTCCCTGGAGGTCAAGGGGTGGAAGTTCTAACCCTCTAGTCACAGGACTGACTCCACTGGCAACTGGCTCTCCATCCTTAGGTGCTTCCAAAAGTCACTTCATTAGCATAACATAATATATCTTTACTGCTTTCCATACTTAGGAAATTCCAGGGGTTTTAGGAACCCTGTGCCAGGAACTGGAACAAAGATCAAATACTTATTCAGTACTATAAGTAACAATATTATAATCTTTTACCCTCCAAATGATAAGCCAGGATGAGAAGATGCAAATATTTATTAAAGGGTGGAGGAGATCTAGCATCTTGCTAGGGGAGAGGACAGGGATGAGATTAAAGTGTCTGGGGCATAGGGAGGTCAGCAAAGGTCAGGGGAAACCTTGAAAGGAAGGGGTTTGTTGGTGGTGAACCTGCCACCTACTTAGCATGGTCACAATCACCAGCCTGGCTAACAGAGATGTGTGCTTAGAGACAGCTAGACCAGACAAAATCCCTTTAAAATAAGTAATTTCCAACTCAGTGTTCAATAGCATACAATTGTGAATTCAGTGGGGTCATCTGAACTACGAATGAACTATGGGGATTTATTTGGCCTGAACTAGAAAAAGGCCAACCTTTACTCCCATTTCCCTCTCTCTAAGCCCAACTGTTCCTGCTTTGACTTACAAGGATGAAGAAACTACATCTCCCAGCCAGAAGGAGGCTCCAGCCCTATTACCACATATTTTTGGAAAAAAGGAGGCAACACCATTATTCTACATAATCTGCCATAAAAATGCAAGTGATTTTAAATTTTATCTAGCTTTGTCTATCTCCATTGTCCCAGAAGCTTGGCCTTGACCAACATCTGTGTTTCTTTACCCACTTGTGGGAGAAATCTGGCAGGAGTTTTGAGAGCATTCAGAAGCTAGCATGTGGCTAAGTGTCCTAACCTCAGGACCACATCTGTCTTTCTTCCTTTGATTTTACTTTGTAGCACTTGGAAATTTGCATATGATAGACATCTCCACCCTTGCAATTCCCTGGGTTTTCATATCTTCCAAATGAAAGGTTTAAAACACTTTGTGGGTTTTATAGCTACTTTCTAACCTAGCAGTTCTACAGGTGCACGAAGACCCAGTTTGGAAGAATTTGCAGTCTCCCCAGAGAAGGGATGTGCAGGATGGATGACAGAAGTTATGGTGCCAAATTAGGATTTGATAAATCTCTGGACCAATGAAACAAAATGACAACCACACCCGAATAGCACTGAGCAAATGGAATTTAAATTTTAAGATTTTTTTTATTATTATTTCTCATCTCCAGAAGATTGCTCTGTCAACTGCAGATAGGTATTGATTGTGAGGTCAGCCAGGATTATGATTCTCCAGGCTGTGTTCTTGTTTGTCTGTCTTAACAGAGACACAGAGGAAAAAATATCTGTCTCAATGAATAATATCAGTTGATAATGGTAAAATCTGACGTCCCTTTATCCAAATTCAGTACATGCATGATCTAAATCTATGTTTCCAATTTCCCATTGCATTGATGCTACTGTGTATAGTACAGAAGTTCTTTAGACTGGTTACTGCTTCAGCAGCTGGCCTCAGATGGCTGGAGTCCAATAAAGCTGCCAGGAATAAAAGTCTTCATCCATTAAGACGCAGCCTTCTCTGTTCTGTGACCCTTTCAAACTAATCCTTGTAATGTGTTCGTGTAAGACCTGGTTTTTGTTTGCCTGTCTCAGACTAAATTTGCTCATGGTGAGATCTTAGGTATGTACATACCCTAGAGCACCATTCTCCTCTATAAACCCTAGATCTGTCCTTGATTACATGATTTAGTCTCTCCTTCGAGTGAACTCAAATTCTTCACTGGATCCGAAGTTCTGTCCTCTGTCTTAGTCAATGTGATTGGGGCTCCTTCAGTGGCTCCATGGACTCTTGCCTTGGGAGTCAGTTGTCCCCTACTGGGCTGGCTGGGTCTTGTGTTAACTTAAGTGAACCTACCCATGTAGAACAGAGAGGATATTATGGGCCTAAGTTTAACCATCTTAATACAGCCACTCCTGCTGCTGAAGCCCTCACTCAGCAGCTTGGACCCATTGGAGACATGCCAATCTCAACTGGTTAATCATGTGGCCATTGGTTACTATGTTCCAAGTCAGTCAACCCTATCTTTGAGACTCAGTCTCATCATGAAACATAGTCTCATGAACAATCCATTATATCCTAGAAATAATAATAGACTATCCAGATGTCCTTTGAATATCTCCTTGCAAATATATCCTTCCTGGCTCCACTTGAATCTTGATTCTCTAGGGACTATAAACTCAGGATTGTTTGCATGTAGGAGTGAATTTATCATTTATCCTCTTTTATCTTTTATATATGCATATATAAAAATCGATCTGTTGAAAGAGAGGTTTTAAGGAATTGGCTCATGCAAGTATGGAGACTGGCAAGTCCAAAATCTGCAGAGTGAGCTGGCAGCCTGGAGACCCAAGGAAGAGTTGAAATTGTAGTTCAAGTCTAAATCCTGTATGCTGACATTATTCCCTCTTACTTCAGATCAGCCTTTTGTGTTAGTGAAGTCTTCGACTGATTAGATAAGGCCCACCCATATAAATGGGGGCAATCTGTTTTATTTGAAATCCATCAATTTAAATTGTAATCTCACCACCAAAAAGCCCTCAATAATGTTTGCTCACATATCTGGGCACCATGGCTCAGCCTAGCTTACATATAAAATTAACCATTACATTGTCTAAAAACATCCAGTCTAAGGTTAATGATATAATTCCTTTGGACTTTTGTTTTCTGAACTGTAGCTTAGGAATAAAATGTCTTTCTCACACAGCTGTTTTGAAAATCAAATGAGGTAATATGTTTGAAGGCACTTCAAAAATTCTACAATATAGGCCTCAAATTAATTATATCAAAGAGGTATGTTAATTTTCACTAAAATGTCTGCTCACACCACTAAACGTGAGCTCCTTAAATTCAGGTAGGGTAGCTTATTCACCAACACATACTCAATACAGAAACAATACCCTTTGGTCCATATACATTTCACATGTTTATTAATTCAACTGGCACTTACTATGTATCTTCGATGTTGCAGTCACTTTGTACAGCTTGGAGATGTTTATAATGTATATAATGTAATTAGCAATATTTTCTGAGATTTTAAGGAAGTAGATGAAAAATGAAGTCTGAGTTTTCTTATCAATGCATGCTGACTTTTTTGTTGGATTTTTGTTGGATTCTTTCTGGGACTTGAACTCATTCTTCTCAACAACCCAGAGTTGGGGGAGCTTGGTAAATAAGCATCTCTACCTTCATGATGGTGGTGCCCATATCATAATCTAGACACTCTGTTTATCTGACAAAAACCAGATGCCTAGTACTGACAACTGAGCCTCCCCCCTCTCTTTGTCCCAACTACCCCCATGGAGCCTGGATTTTGACCAATTTGCTGTGTTGGATTTTACCCTCAATGATTTCTTCTGGTAACTTGCCAATATATCTACTAACAGATGAGGTAGGTTTTGCTATTTTGTGCTCCAGTTGAGATGCCAATACTCCATCTTACAGTCAGAGTATGTCCCTCTGTGTGATGATATAAGACCAATAGTAGTTGGTGTTCATATTTCATATTTATTATTCTGAATGGCAGGTATTATTCCTACGTGTACCAGGCACTATGCTAAGGACTTTACGTATGAGACCTCATTTAATCAATCTAACAACTTAGAAGGAAAAAACTAGGGACACTGTCATCATCATCATGATCATCATCACGATCATCATCATCATCATCATCATCATCATCATTTTTAGGTAAGGGATTCAGAAAGTCAAAAAATATTCTTAATTTTTTTATTTATTTGTGATAGAGAGAGAGAGAGAGAGAGAGAGAGAGAGAATGAGAGAGAGGCAGAGACACAGGCAGAGGGAGAAGTAGGCTCCAGGCACCGGGAGCCCGACGTGGGACTTGATCCTTGGTCTCCAGGATCGCGCCCTGAGCCAAAGGCAGGCGCCAAACCGCTGCGCCACCCAGGGTTCCCAAAAAATATTCTTACAGATATAACATTTATGTGATAAAGCTGTATTTCAACTCAGACTCATCTGAATCTCAAACCCATGCTTATAGGCCAATATGGTTTATCTGTAATAACCTCAGCTTCCAAAGCTCTGTCAATCTTTTGCTTGGATGAGCTATCACTTTCCCTATAAATCAGACTTAATCATGGACCAAATAAGCAACAAAGTTGTCTGGATGTTCCAGACCATCCGACTGGGTTGCTTTGACTACAATTAACCTCTTTTCATATTCGCAGCTGGTCTTCTCGTGCGTACTGGAAAGACAAGCAGTACAACTAACCAAATTTCGAGATAGACTGTTTTTTTGTTGAGCCATTATACCACAAAGAGAAAGAGCAGAACACCTATTTTCCCCATTTTTTGCTGGTGAAATCACTGAGAAAAATAAGTCCAGTCTCAGGGTTGAATTGTATTAGAAAAAAAATGGATTTCTAATAAAAAGAAAGTCTGATTAAAATCCACTGACCATCTTGTTTTAGGTCAGAGTTTTGTAAACTTCATCAGCTTTTTGAATCAAACAATTCTTGTGTCCCCTGTGCTCCCACTTATTTTTTTTTTTTTCTGAGAAGATCAAACTGCCTGGATGCCAACAAAGAAAAGGTGGAAATATGAAACCTAAAAATTTGGAGGGAGAAGAAAGAAGACCATGCATCAATCAGACAGAGCCCTTGGCCAGCAAAGTATTTGTATCAGCAAATGAAAATTCTATTCAGAATCCAATAAATGTAACTCATAAATGTTTAATCCACAAAAAAAGAAAACAAATTTGATTTCAATTGGGAAGGATTTTTTTTTTTGTGAAGCACAGCAGTTTTAGACATTTGTGGAAAAATTCATAGTTAGCAAGTTTGAATTTTCATAAATCCTTCATGCAATTTATGGAGCATTTTTAATATAATAATATCATCACTTCTTTACATCTTTATTCACCAAATTCCTTCACAAGAAGATTTACTTTCTAATGTAAGCTGCATCTCTGATTAGCGATATGCCTAAAGGCATAAAGCACAAGTTCTCAGGGTCTCTGCTGTCCTATTGGTTCAAAATTTATGTTTGGATATATGGAAATCTCTTAATATACTGCAAAGTGGAATTTGGCAAACTTTTCCTGTAAAGGACATGATAGCAAATATTTAGGGCTTTGCAGGCCTTGCAATCTTTAACACAACTACTCAACTTGGCTACTGTAGCATCAAAGCAGTGTGGACAAGGAGTAAACAAATGATCTTGACTGTGTCCCCACAAAACTTTACTTATGGGACACTGAAATTTGAATGTTTTATAATTTTCATATGTCACAAAAATTGCTCTTCTTTTTTTTTCCTTAAATAATTCTAAAGCTAAGAACCTTTCTTAGGTTTGAGGGCCATATGGAGACAGGTGGTGAATCATATTTAACCAGTGAGCCATTGTTTGCTGACTTCTGTTGTAAAACGGTACTACTTTAATCTTAAAGGTATGTAAAAAATATAACAAAATTGAAAATACAAAAAAGTACTTTAAGATGATATTTTCATAATATCAAATACAAATAAAATTTTAAAAAATAATAGACAAACATACTGATTAGTACTGCTCTAGAAAATCTCTGATATTTCATCTAGATGCAGAAACTATTCCACTTTCATCAGGAAGACAGCTGTGGAAATAAAACTTAAAATCATCTTTTTAATTGAAAATATGATTTACTTAATCTTACAAGGCAAGGAATAGCCATAGATCATTATGGAGTACACATCAGGAAATAAGCATGATGTTCCCATTTCAGTCTTCATTGCTAATTCTCTTTTGATACAAAGTTTGTGTAAACTGTGTAATTGAAGAGTAGATCTAAATTAATTAATCTGTACCAAGGTGAGATGTATTTTTTTCAATGTTTCTTTTATGAAAAGTGCTTATACTCAGAGAAGAATTTTTCCTTCTAAATATTAGGAAGAACAAAGTCTAAGTTTGGCCATCAGCTTAAAAAAGGCCAAAAAACAAAAAACCCAATGACTCAAATTTCATTTATATGTGTTGAGTGCCTTCTCTTATCCAGCTAATGTAACATATAAATATAGTATTCTAACTTCAGTTCTATAATACACAAAACAACTTTGTGGCAGATTATACAATTTCAGCTTGATACCTGAAGAAACCTAGAGAATTTTATTAACTTGTCATTCCTACCTCAATATTCCCACAACTGTGGGAGTGAATACACATGAAGACAGTTATTAAAGAAGAGGTATTCAATGGGAGAGGAAGAGGAGGGGGCACAATCTGTGGGTGTCTACTATGTGCAGGGCATTATGGGAGGTACAAAGCATATCCATTCATCGATCTCATGGACTCATGGATGATCTCTCAAGTGCCAGTGTCATCAAACCTGGTGTGACCCTTTTAAAGTAAGTGTATTAAATGGAAGGAGAGATAAAGAGCTTCCAAGACAGGCAGGAACTGAAAGAATATGTAACCTCCAAACCAGCTCTGCAAGAAATTTTAAGGGGGACTCTTAAAATTCCCCTTTAAGAAGAAGTTCAGTGGAACAATCCACAAAAACAAGGACTGAATAGATATGATGACACTAAACTCATATCTATCAATAGTAACTCTGAACGTGAACGGGCTTAATGACCCCATCAAAAGGCGCAGGGTTTCAGACTGGATAAAAAAGCAGGACCCATCTATTTGCTGTCTACAAGAGACTCATTTTAGACAGAAGGACACCTACAACCTGAAAATAAAAGGTTGGAGAACCATTTATCATTCAAATGGTCCTCAAAAGAAAGCAGGGGTTGCCATCCTTATATCAGATAAATTAAAATTTACCCCGAAGACTATAGTGAGAGATGAAGAGGGACACTATCTCATACTCAAAGGATCTATCCAACAAGAGGACTTAACAATCCTCAATATATATGCCCCAAATGTGGGAGCTGCCAAATATTTAAACCAATTAATAACCAAACTCAAGAAATACTTTGATAATAATACACTTATACTTGGTGACTTCAATCTAGCTCTTTCTACCCTCGATAGGTCTTCTAAGCACAACATATCCAAAGAAACGAGAGCTTTAAATGATACACTGGACCAGATGGATTTCACAGATATCTATAGAACTTTACATCCAAACGCAACTGAATACACATTCTTCTCAAGTGCACATGGAACCTTCTCCAGAATAGACCACATACTGGGTCACAAATCGGGTCTGAACCGATACCAAAAGATCGGGATAGTCCCCTGTATATTCTCAGACCATAATGCCTTGAAATTAGAACTTAATCACAACAAGAAGTTTGGAAGGACCACAAACACGTGGAGGTTAAGGACCATCCTGCTAAAAGATGAAAAGGTCAACCAGGAAATTAAGGAAGAATTAAAAAGATTCATGGAAACTAATGAGAATGAAGATACAACTGTTCAAAATCTTTGGGATGCAGCAAAAGCAGTCCTGAGGGGGAAATACATCGCAATACAAGCATCCATTCAAAAACTGGAAAGAACTCAAATTCAAAAGCTAACCTTACACATAAAGGAACTAGAGAAAAAGCAACAAATAGACCCCACCCCCAGCAGAAGAAGACAGTTAATTAAAATTCGAGCAGAACTCAATGATATCGAGACCAAAAGAACTGTGGAACAGATCAACAGAACCAGGAGTTGGTTCTTTGAAAGAATTAATAAGATAGATAAACCATTAGCCAACCTTATTAAAAAGAAGAGAGAGAAGACTCAAATTAATAAAATCATGAATGAGAAAGGAGAGATCACTACCAACACCAAGGAAATACAAACGATTTTTAAAACATATTATGAACAGCTGTACGCCAATAAATTAGGCAATCTAGAAGAAATGGACGCATTCCTGGAAAGCCACAAACTACCAAAACTGGAGCAGGAAGAAATAGAAAACCTGAACAGGCCAATAACCAGGGAGGAAATTGAAGCAGTCATCAAAAACCTCCCAAGACACAAGAGTCCAGGGCCAGATGGCTTTCCAGGGGAATTCTATCAAACGTTGAAAGAAGAAATCATACCTATTCTACTAAAGCTGTTTGGAAAGATAGAAAGAGATGGAGTACTTCCAAATTCGTTCTATGAGGCCAGCATCACCTTAATTCCGAAACCAGACAAAGACCCCACCAAAAAGGAGAATTACAGACCAATATCCCTGATGAACATGGATGCAAAAATTCTCAACAAGATACTAGCCAATAGGATCCAACAACACATTAAGAAAATTATTCACCATGACCAAGTAGGATTTATCCCTGGGACACAAGGCTGGTTCAACACTCATAAAACCATCAATGTGATTCATCATATCAGCAAGAGAAAAACCAAGAACCATATGATACTCTCATTAGATGCAGAGAAAGCATTTGACAAAATACAGCATCCATTCCTGATCAAAACCCTTCAGAGTGTTGGGATACAGGGAACTTTCCTCGACATCTTAAAGGCCATTTATGAAAAGCCCACAGCAAATATCATTCTCAATGGGGAAGCACTGGGAGCCTTTCCCCTAAGATCAGGAACAAGACAGGGATGTCCACTCTCACCACTGCTGTTCAACATAGTTCTGGAAGTCCTCGCCTCAGCAATCAGACAACAAAAAGACATTAAAGGCATTCAAATTGGCAAAGAAGAAGTCAAACTCTTCCTCTTCGCCGATGACATGATACTCTACATAGAAAACCCAAAAGCCTCCACCCCAAGATTGCTAGAACTCATACAGCAATTTGGTAGCGTGGCAGGATACAAAATCAATGCCCAGAAATCAATGGCATTTCTATACACTAACAATGAGACTGAAGAAAGAGAAATTAAGGAGTCAATCCCATTTACAATTGCACTCAAAAGCATAAGATACCTAGGAATAAACCTAACCAAAGAGGTAAAAGATCTATATCCTAAAAACTATAGAACACTTCTGAATGAAATTGAGGAAGACACAAAAAGATGGAAAAATATTCCATGCTCATGGATTGGCAGAATTAATATTGTAAAAATGTCAATGTTACCCAGGGCAATTTATACGTTTAATGCAATCCCTATCAAAATACCATGGACTTTCTTCAGAGAGTTAGAACAAATTATTTTAAGATTTGTGTGGAATCAGAAAAGACCCCGAATAGCCAGGGGAATTTTAAAAAAGAAAACCATAGCTGGGGGCATCACAATGCCAGATTTCAGGTTGTACTACAAAGCTGTGGTCATCAAGACAGTGTGGTACTGGCACAAAAACAGACACATAGATCAATGGAACAGAATAGAGAACCCAGAAGTGGATCCTGAAATGTACGGTCATCTAATATTCGATAAAGGAGGAAAGACTATCCATTGGAAGAAAGACAGTCTCTTCAATAAATGGTGCTGGGAAAATTGGACATCCACATGCAGAAGAATGAAACTGGACCACTCTCTTGCACCATACACAAAGATAAACTCAAAATGGATGAGAGATCCAAATGTGAGACAAGAGTCCATCAAAATCATAGAAGAGAACACAGGCAACACCCTCTTTGACCTCGGCCACAGTAACTTCTTGCAAGATACATCCACAAAGGCAAAAGAAACAAAAGCAAAAATGAACTATTGGGACTTCATCAAGATAAGAAGCTTTTGCACAGCAAAGGATACAGTCAACAAAACTAAAAGACAACCTACAGAATGGGAGAAGAGATTTGCAAATGACATATCAGATAAAGGGCTAGTTTCCAAAATCTATAAAGAACTTATTAAACTCAACACCAAAGAAACAAACAATCCAATCATGAAATGGGCAAAAGACATGAAGAGAAATCTCACAGAGGAAGACATGGACATGGCCAACAAGCACATGAGAAAATGCTCTGCATCACTGGCCATCAGGGAAATACAAATCAAAACCACAATGAGATCCCACCTCACACCAGTGAGAATGGGGAAAATTAACAAGGCAGGAAACATCAAATGTTGGAGAGGATGCGGAGAAAAGGGAACCCTCTTACACTGTTGGTGGGAATGTGACCTGGTGCAGCCACTCTGGAAAACCTTGTGGAGGTTCCTCAAAGATTAAAAATAGACCTGCCCTACGACCCAGCAATTGCACTGTTGGGGATTTACCCTAAAGATTCAGATGCAATGAAACGTCGGGACACCTGCACCCCGATGTTTCTATCAGCAATGGCCACAATAGCCAAACTGTGGAAGGAGCCTCGGTGTCCATCGAAAGATGAATGGATAAAGAAGATGTGGTTTATGTATACAATGGAATATTACTCAGCCATTAGAAACGACAAATACCCACCATTTGCTTCAACGTGGATGGAACTGGAGGGTATTATGCTGAGTGAAATAAGTCAATCGGAGAAGGACAAACAGTGTATGTTCTCATTCATTTGGGGAATATGAATAATAGTGAAAGGGAATATAAAGGAAGGGAAAAGAAATGTTGGGAAATATCAGAAAGGGAGACAGAACATAAAGACTCCTAACTCTGGGAAACGAACTAGGGGTGGTGGAAGGGGAGGAGGGCGGGTGTTGGAGGGGAATGGGTGACGGGCACTGAGGTGGACACTTGACGGGATGAGCACTGGGTGTTTTTCTGTATGTTGGTAAATTGAACACCAATAAAATTAATTAAAAAAAATAAAGTAAGTGTATTACCTCAAACTTCCAACAACCTTACAAACTGGAAGTTATTACTACTTTAAGGAATAAAAAATCTAAAACAAGAATTCAGGAGCTTAAGATCATGGTACGAGAAGGAGAAGGTGTTGGTGCCAAGATATGAACTTGCATTTATTTGACGTAATAGGTTCTGCTCATTTAACACCACGCTTCCTCCACGGCCATGGAAATAACAGACTCCCTTCGTTAGGTGTCTCCAAGTGCTTTCCACACTTTTAGCTCTCCACGTGTTTTCACTTTGACATGAAAGAAAGAGAGAATTCTGCTTAGAAGGTTCCCAGTTTTCTGATAATTGGGGGGAATAGTTTGCTTTGTTTCCTAACTGTGTCTGTCGCAGAGAGGGTTATGGATGCTTGAAATGAGTTGGAAGTGGGTTTTTATTTGTTTGAAATTATTTCACCAGCCTTCCCTGACATTTGCTGTTAATTATTCACTGGGAAATGGAGAAATATGTCAACACAACATTTGTCACTGGTTATTTAGAGACGCTCAGGTTGACAGATCTTGGCAGGATCTTTGAAAGATGTATCTGACGTGGTTGCTTTTAGTCTCCTTATTTATTTTCTCTTCTCAAGACTGTAAAATAAAATCTTCAGCTAGTGAAGCCATGAAATAGCTACTCACAACAAAGACAAATATTTTGGACATGATAGCGGTCCTGCAACCCTGATTGACAAAGTAGACAGTCCTAACTTGGCCCCTCTTTCCAGGAAAGAAGTCAAACATTGGGGGTAGAGGGAAACCAGTGTGTTTCAGGTCTGAAGAAAGTCACATAATAAATGGAGCTGTTAAGTGTTTCTTTACCACCACCCCCACTACCACACCAAATGGCCATGAGGAGACTCCTTACAACTGTTTATCCTCTAAGGACCAGGATAAACACAAAATTGCATACAAAAAAAAAAATTCTAAAACCCACTAATATGACATCATGAGATCGATTGTGACCAGTGACTCCTCTTTCTTGCCAAACTTGAACTCATCTTCTCTCACTTACCTGTGTTGTCTCTGTCCAATCTACTGGATTCCATTTGATGTGGTTATTGAAATAGAGCTGTCTGACATTCCAGAAGACCAGCATTCCAGTGCCTGGCCCTGTCCTACTCACCAAGTGAACCCAGTCTACTCATCCAACTTCCTGGACTCATATTCTCTCATTCACGGTTTGTTATTATTTATTTTTTTTAATATTTTATTTATTTATTCATGAGAGACACAGACAGAGAGGCAGAGACAGAGAGAAGCAGGCTCCATGCAGGGAGCCCGATGTGGGACTTGATCCCGGGACTCCAGGATCATGTCCTGAGCCAAAGGCAGATGCTTAACCATTGAGCCACCCAGACATCCCGTATTCTCTCATTTTTAAATAAAAATTGGATGTTTAAATCAATTGATGATTCTTCTGCTCAACACTTCCTATCGCTTTCAAAAGAAAATCCAAGTGTTCCAACTTTTAAAATTATTGTAGGATCTATGATGTTGTCATTTGACCTCAGCCTGCCTCTTCTTTTCTGTTCTGGCAATGTGCTGACCTCCCTGCTTCTTCTAGAGCCTGCTAAACACACTCAACCTTAGGCCCTTTGCACTTGATGCCCTTCTGCCCAGAGTTCTCTTCCCCCCAGCATTCATATAGTTTCCTCCATCACTTCACAAGGTATCTGTTCAAATGCCATATTGTCAGAAAGGCCCTCCTCCTCCACCCCTTCCAAATGTCCCATTCCCCAATCTAACAGTGTCTCATGTCTTTACCATCTGAAAACATGTGGGTGCAAGACCATGACAGCAGGGACCATGCAGACAGCAGATGTTCCTAATGCTTTGCACTTTGGCTTCCCCTTCCTGTGAGCACAGCAAAAAGGAGTCTGTGCCACTGTCACTACATTGTATGGTGAATGGGATCATGGTGACTTAAAGGTCCTGAGTTTGGGCATGGTTTCTTTTTTCTCCCATTCTTCCATATGAAAGAAACAGGACCACAGTAGCATAGGGAGACAGGGGCATCTCTACCTTTCCCTGTCTTTTGGTCTTCCTCCTTTTTCTCATTCATGTCTCTCTTCCTATGGCACATTTTTTTAGGCTTAGATGAGTAAAATAGGAACAGTGACCACATTCTGGATGAGGTGCTATAGCCCCAAATACCAAATGTTACCCTGGGACTGTATGAATAGGGCAGGAAGCATTCAATTGCTACATCTTTTCCTTTCCATTGTGGCTTATACATGCATCTGTTTTGGAGGCCTCTGGGGAAAAGCTAAGTGATTGGCAGAGATGAATTTAGTCATCCCTGGGTCCTCTGGTGATAAAATCATCTTAATGACATCAAAGATTTATTTATATCAAAGATGCTTTGATTAGGTACTAGAAAACACCTGTTACTGAATGCAAAGGCATGTGATAAGTAACAGACATGGCTCCTAATAGTATAAAAATGCTTCTAATGATATTACCCCAAATAAATCTTCAATCATAATTTATTCGTGGCCTTTCATGCTCGGGCCCCACGTGAGGTGCTGACATGATAATGGAAAACAAGCTCAAAAAGAGTGGTGCCTGGATGGAGTTTACATGCCAAGAGAGTAGAGGACAGAACACAGGTAACTACTAAACACATGAATTAAGTAGATGCAAATTGGAAAGCAAACTATAAAACAAACAGAACGTCCTGATGCATGATAATTAAGTGATCTGTTTTAGATAAATACTTTAATGCCAAGTGTGGAAGGCCATAACAGCACCAGAAATACAGTGAGCTGAGCTGTGAGAGCAGCATCCCAGGAGGGGAAGCAGCAAGGACAAAATGGGGATGGAGCTGAAGAGGAGGCGGGTGTAATTTAAACGGGCCCTCATTCATCATGGAGAAGCATCTGAACTTTATTATGAGTGCAATGAGAATTTATTGAAGGATATTTAGACAGAGGAAAGACATAATCTGATTTATATTGTTAACAGATTGTGCTGGTTACAAGGTAGAGAATGGGTCGGAAGGTACAACAATAAAAGCAAAGACCGTGTTTGGCAAGCCCTGGAAACTGGGGAAAATTTAACCATCCTGACACTTAGCTGATTCTACTCAAGTCCAGATGCTGACAGGCAGAACCAGTTCTAGTTAAACAAATGAGTACCGTGGGCTGAGATGAATGTCTACTGTGTCCGTGGTATATGGCAGCTGGAATAAGCTAGGAAAAAAATAGATGATGAAAACTCCAGAACTTCCTCTAAGCCTAATTTAGACTAATTTGTATTTATCTCCTTGAAGGGCTAAGGGAATTCCATAAGGGACACATTCCAAATATTAGTGCCAGAATCTGGCCTCTTGGCCAAGGCTTGATCAATTTGGACAGCAATCCAGCCAAAAGAGAAAGAAGACAGAAGTATATAATTGAATGAAAGAAGATAAAAACACAACTCATTTCTTTTTTTTTTTTTTAATTTTTATTTATTTATGATAGTCACAAAGAGAGAGAGAGGCAGAGACACAGGCAGAGGGAGAAGCAGAGGGCTCCCATGCACTGGGAGCCAGATGTGGGATTCGATCCCGGGTCTCCAGGATCGCGCCCTGGGCCAAAGGCAGGCGTTAAACCGCTGCGCCACCCAGGGATCCCAACACAACTCATTTCTAAAACAGTGTGCCTGTCACCCAGGAATAGTTAGTACTCCTTAAGGGTGTCTGTGGGTCCTGGAATGACAGAGCCAAAAATACAGCAGGAGAACATTACCACAGGAAGAGAGTGACAACAAAGAAAAAGTCCACTTGAGACACAATTTGGGCTTTGTCCAGCATTAGAGTACTCAAAAATGCTCTGTAATCAATAACTGAGACATGGCAAGTGGAGATTTTATTCTGGCCTTAAAGCCTAAGTTGGGGCACATGGCTCTGAGATACTTCACTGCACTTTCCCATCCATCATCTCAGCAAAGTCAACAAATGGGGTTTGGTTCACAGGAACAAGTCCCCCATAATATGGGGCTGAATACAATGGACATGGTTACCGCTGTGTGATGTCACAATTTCCTGGAGTTAATGGGTTTTAAACAGAGAGTCACAGGGGTAAGAGACTATGCGGTAGAGATCATTACCACATTTACCAGTTATGGAAATTGACAGTTCTTAAAAAAAAAAAAAAAAAAAAGGAAATTGACAGTTCTTGACAAGGGTAAGATGACAACCTAGAGTATTTCAACTCAGTCTACTATTCTTTCCTTCCACTCTTAAAGTTTGTAATCTTTGGCCAATGGGGAAAATAGCAGTTCACTATGTCACTTGCTAGATCAAATGGGATAAATGATTGCTACTTCTGAAACTCTTCAGTTGGCCATCAGCGTTCCTCATGTTTTTGAGGTAGAATAATACTTTCCAAAAATGAAAGATAAATTGTATTAAGAAGTACACTCAAAAAAAAAAAAAAAAAGAAGTACACTCAAGAAGGGGCACCTGGGTGGCTCAGCCAGTTAAGGGCTGGACTCTTGACCTCAGCTCAGATCTTGGTCTTAGTGTCTTGAGTTCAAGCCCTGCATTGGGCCCCACACTGGGCATGGGGCCTATTTTAAAAAAAGAAAAATCCTTACTCAAAAAGATAGCATTCCACCAATAAGAAAACAAAACAAAACAATCCTGGCTCTTTATTAGTTACCAGTTATGTAACGTTGACTGAGTCACTCTACCCTCTTGGACTTCTCTTTGTTCATCTGGACACAAGAAAGGAGGTGTGAAGGAGTAAAATACATAATGTTTGCAGTCCTTTGTATTGTAACATGGCGTGCCTCTATGAATTTAAGCTAAGAGAGAGCGTGTGTTCAGATGTGTGGCACTGTGTCTGCAGGCACTTATCAAAAGTTGAAAGAAGAATTGTAATGAAGCAAGGAAAGGCCAGTGTGGTGGCATCAAGAAAATCCTAGTTCCACTTTATAGGAGAGGACTCAAGTGACCTGGAGCCTGATATCTGTGGTCCCAGGCCAATTTTAGGTTGTTTGTTAAGTGACCTTTGTGCCTTCATACATCAGAAAAGCTACCACCTGGAAGAGGTGACAGGTTCCTTGAGTGAGACCCAAGGGAGCACAGGGAGGTAGAGTGCACAAGTATTTGGAGGGAGAGGGTCGCTCTCATCACAGGGAATCCTCTTCTAAAAGCAAAAGCTGATTGAGACAATTAGTTTTCCCCCCTCACTGGAAGTTTCCAGTGACCAAGTGACTGCTATCAAGAATATGATAGTATCAGGGTGATAGGCAGGGATTAATTATATTTAGAGTAACCTTGAACCTGTAGTTTTGTGTGTTTGTGTTTTTTGTCCACTATTTCTTTCAGTTTTCTTTAACATTCAGCCAATATTTGAAAAGTCCCCCTATGTACTTACATTTTTGTCGATGTCCAAGAATACAAAGACTTAACCTTCTCTCCACCTTGGGGGCCAACATGCTTAGATATGTAAGAGGACTTGAAAGAAACAACTGGAAGAGTCAAAGAAAGGGGAGGTAATGTGGTATCCTGAAAGTCAAGGAAGGGCTTCATTTCCAGAAATGGAAGTAGTGTATAAATGTTAAACATTTTAATTAAGCCATGATGTTAAATAGGAACTCATTTTTCTTAGCCTTCCCCAGATGTGGTGCTGTCTCGCACAAGAAGACTGGGGTGTAGGGCAAACATGGGTTCGCCTCCTGATAGACTTGAGTGTGAATCCTGATGCAGCCAATTCTGCAGTTATTTCTGGGCAAATATCTGCATATTGTAATATTTTCTTCAGTGAGTTTCTTGTTGGAAACAAGGTTATCTATTTCTTCATGAGAGACAGAGGCAGAGACACAGGCAGAGGGAAAAGCAGGCTCCCTGTGGGGAGCCCGATGCAGGACTTGATTCCAGGATCCTGGGATGAGGATCTGAGCCAAAGGCAGATGCTCAACCACTGAGCCACGCAGGTGTCTCTGTAGGAAACAAGATTAAATAATAAATGTATGAGTCTAGTGTGTGGTTAAGCAATGGCTATCCAATATGTTTTGGTCACTTTCCTGAGCAGTTGAATATATTTTCTAGAAAATGAGTAGAATTGACTGCAGGAATATCACAAATCCTAGCACTGAAGGAAAAACAAATAAATTCATACATTTGTTTATTCTTTCAGCAAGCTTATATAGGATAGCTATTGTACATCATCATGCCTGTTCAGGTCTCAGCAAACAAAAACATAAATAAAATGAGATTTACAATCCCAAGATCTCCAAAGCTAGTGAGAGTTTTTTCCCCATGTATTTTTTGGAGGGTAAATAAGAAATTTTTATAACCATGGAACTGAATTCTTGGTATGTACCTTACCCTGGATTCTGCAGAGAGCAGCAAATGGTATTGGGGCTGGAATAGGACTGCCCCATAGAATCTTCTGTGATGATGGAGATGTTCATTTGGGACTCTTAGCTATGGAACCACTGAAATGTGGGTAGTGCAATGGAGGGACAGAATTTTAAATTTTACTTCATTTTCATTCATTTAAATTTTATTGTGAATAGTCAGATATGACTAGCGACTGCTATACTGGACAGGCAAGAGGAAACCTTGAGTTCCCTCGAGCCTGATGTATTTAAGGTGTATCATCTTATCTTGATGGAAAAGGAAGCCAAAAGTCACATCAGACAAAGAAAACTGACTACATCTTTTGGCCATAAAAATTGCTCCCAGAGAATCCCCAATGTCATACTTGTCACTGTCTGTTTCTTTCAATAATACCTTAAATGCAGCATGAAGCTGGCGACAGAATTGAACATACTGGAGATTTTGCCTGGTAGGCAGTTTCTATTAGAAATTAATCTGAGGGGGACTCTGCCTCGAAGAAGTCCTTGTTTTTCATTTCCTTCTTCTCTCTAACCCCATTCCAGAATTTGGGTGAAATGTTGGCCCAGTGTTCCCCTTACTTGCATTTGTTGACTTGAGAAGAAGTTTGGATGCACAGAACTGAGCTATATATTTGCAGCTGGGAGACCTAACTTCAAATCCTTTATTTGCCATCTCAACAGGCTCAGCCATTCTACCCAGAAAACGGAGACAATAACGCCTACCTGAGTCGAACATGTTCTGTGACAAGGCACAGGTAACCGCTTGGAGAAGCAGGAGTTAATGCTTGCCCTTGTCGTAATAAAATAATAAAATAAGCCTTGAACTAGAAGTCAATTTGAAGACACTGAAGTCTGTATCATAAGGAAAGAGGTGAGCTATGAAATTCCATTAACTCAAATATTTTAAGTGGAAATAATATTTATAGAGGTAGCAAGAATCTCTTTTTCATCCTTCATGGCAGTATCCATGGACTATGTACGTGATATCAAGCCCAAATATCAGGAGTTTGCAAATGCAGAAAAGTCATATGAAGCCAACCAAATCCAGCACTGGTACACAAGCCGGTCTGCAAACCGCACACCCTAAGCATCATTGAGTGAGCCATTCAGAGTGGAAATTTCAATTTTAGCAGATGACTCTTTCTGTTTTCCTAAGACTGGCAAGCCACGTGACTGTTCTAAGCTGTGGACTTAATTATATTCACTTAAATGTTACCTTTTAGTATAAATTCACCATATATTCCACTGAGAATGGAGACACAGTACTACTTAGTTCACAAAGAAAGGAAAAGGGGAACAAGAATGTTATCATTTTGTTTCCTTGCATCAATAAACATATACTGGTCATCTACTAAGTGCCGGATATTCGCTAAGCTCTGTAGATAAAGATGTGCACAATCTATGGTCCCCATTAAGACAGAGCTGCTGGTGGGAAACAGGGCACCATGTATGTAAATGGCTATGACATAGCGAGCCTTCTGGAAGCTCAGAGGAAGAGTCAGAGTGTGAAGAACGTGTCCTGAGAAAGACTTTCCAGTGGAATGCAATTCTCCAGTTATTTTTAAAGGTAGAGTCAAGGCTTGCTGGCCGCATGAGATATGGGAATGGAGCCAAGGCCTGGTGACATGGGGAGCAGCTCCCCTGTATCTCAGCAAGTAGTCTGGAGTGTACCAGGAGAGAGGCTGAAGCTGCAGGGACAAAGCTGCTTGGGAGTGGAGGAAGATGCTGAGCTGTATGGTGCAGGCTTATTGCATTTCTCTTGCGGGGAAAGAGGTAGCTCAGCTACTGATGTGCGCACTGTTGTGTTCTAGCATGGACATCAGAACAGGAAGAGAACTGAGACGCAGATGAAACCTATTTGAGTTTAGGTAATAGCAACAGGAATGGAGGAAAGGGAGTGCGGTTACTAATTAAGAAGAGATACAGAAGGTAGGAGTTAAAGATCTGGTGACATTTGTGGGGATTTTAGGGAGGCAGCTATAGGAAAGACACCATTTGCTAGTTTTGTCAAATTGATTCCAGATACAGGATGTAGGAAACGAACATACAGGGAAAATGTGGGTTTTTTTTTCTCCTTTCCCTTTTCTTCTTTTAAAACATAGTTTTTCTCTTTTTTCTCTTTATTTTTCTTCTTCCATGAGTTAGGCACTGAGGGTTTGAATGTAATTAGTTCAGTTTTGTACATTCTTTGCTTGAGGTGTCTTGGTAACGTCTGGGTGATATCTGTCTTGAGAGCTTCTGAAAATATGAGCATGGAGTCGAGGGCGGACGTCTTGACCAGAGATGCTTTTGATACAATTTTAAGGCTGTTGAAGTTACAGAACTTGTTGTGTTCACCTTGGGAGGTTGTTAGTGAACAGGAAGATGTTTGGATGAAAGAAAAACACCTATGTTTCCAGGTTGTAGTGGTAAAGATGAAGAGTAGCCAGTGGAAAAGACAGAAAGGACAGAGGGAAGACAGAAGGGAAGACAGAGGGAAGACAGCTGAGTGGACTGTCAATGGCCATCATGTCAACTACAGACTCTATGTTAGACACCACACTCGTCGGATGCTGTGCAAGTGAACAGGCATGGACCGGGGGTCACTGAAGAGCCCCAACAGCTGTCATAAGAAGCAATCACTTAAAACAACAATGAGGGAGAAATTAGATGCATGTACAGGATCCAATGAATTATACACCAGCCTGGCAGAAGATTCAATGCCAGAAAATACATCAACTTAGAAGTTAAAGGAATAGGGAATTGTATAAAATGTGTGTGGGTAGAGAACTGGTCTAAAGTTGTATAATTTGCAGAGGCTTTGTAAAACCAGAGAAATTAGAAGTCTCCACAGGATTTAGCAAGAGGGAGGCTGTTGGAAATGTTGGCAAAATAATCCCGGGAGTTGTGGGATCAGAAACCAGGATAGACAGGACACAGGGTGCACACATGGGCATTAAGCGTAGCTCCTTCTTGGAAGCAGAAGGATCCAAGAGTGATGGTCCGGTGGCTAGGGGGATCACAAAGTCAAGGCCATTTGGTTTGGGTTTCTTTTGTATAGTTTTGCTGTTGATTTATTTTTCACTAGGAGTAACAGGTGTGGCTTTGTGTACACCATGAAAGGAGGCAGTGGACATAAGGATGTAGAATGGGAAAACAAATCATAAATATGGAATGAAATAAGATGCTTGGGACAGCAAGAGAGGACAGTTATAAAAGAGAGAAGTCTATTGTGGTACTTCTCAAGCAAGGGGAGATCCCCCCCCCCTTCCCCAGGGGACGTGGGGCCAAGTCAGGAGTCACTCCTGGTTCTTAGAGCTGTGTTGGGACCCCTGGGTGGCTCAGCAGTTGAGCATCTGCCTTCAGCCCAGGGCGTGATCCCTGGGTCCTGGGAGTGAGTCCTGCATCGGGCTCCCTGCGAGGAGCCTGCTTCTCCCTCTGCCTGTGTCTCTGCCTCTCTCTCTGTCTTTCATGAATAAATAAATCAAATCCTAAAACAAAAGCTACGTTATCAGCATCTAGTAAGGAGAGGCCAGGATGCTGCTAAACATCCCACAGTGCACACAACTGCCTCTCACAACCAACAGTTGGATGGGGCTGACATGGATTGTCCTAATCCACCAGAAGATATGCATTAATAGGAAGCAGTAGGATGTAGAGGCAGCCTCAACTGAGCCCTCTATTTCCTGAGAAAGATGAGGAAGGCTCTGGGACTGAGGAGTGGGGTGGAGGTTTGAAACATGCCTCAGGGAAGCCTTGGATAGAGAAATGAGGGCCCCGCGTGGTACTCGAAGAGCTTAGTTGGTTGCCCACTCAATGCACTCCAACTGGCATCTCGCTTAAAACCAGTCTGAACCAGAACCCGTATGTGTTTCTCACTCACCAACCCAAACACTGGGCTCCCCTGCTGCTGTCTTCTGGGGTGCCTGCTGCCTCCTCCCTGGCAGAGCAGTAGCAGGGCTGTGAAAGCACAAGGATCACCCACCGCCTTCCCTGGGTGCAGGCCCGGTCCACCTGGTCGACCAGTTTTCCAGCTGTGACTGCAAAGCTGGACTTCCCCAGGGAGAGGGAACTGCACTCCTTTGACACTGCCGGAGGAGTGACACTTGGTCACGCTCCCCAGGGCAGAAAAACCACACTCCTCCCCAGCTGGGCACCAGGTCAACCCAAGTCTATAAACCCCAGTTTATAGTCTTGGCTCTAAACCCCCAGACTGTTGAAGCAGCGCATGCAGGTGGCGCAGAAACAAGGCAGTCTGAAGAACACGCTTATCCTTCTCTTCGGGAGTTTCATTGCTCGCTTGGCGAGGGGGTCACAGAGATGCCAAAGCCAACATCTTCACTCCGAATCTTGATTTATGCTACTTCATTTCAAATTCCACTGAACTTCAGCTGCTACTATCTTCAGCACCTCACACAAAAGAGAGTAGGGGAGACATAGATTCTTAAAGTCATGACGGAGATGTTAAAATTAGGGAAAAACGGAGGGAAGGGTATCCAGGATCTTTCTGGATTGTTTCTTATGACCGTATGCAAATCTCCTATTATCTCAAAATTTTAAAAAATTAAAATAAATATACACACCTGCATAGAAGTTATAGGCACTGTCAGGTGGCCCCATAAAGTGTTTATACATTCACTAGTTTAGTCAATTAACAAACATGCAGCCCTAACTTGCTATTTTTCAGGTCCTAGGATACTGACAAGTGTTCAACCTTTTATAAGAATAATGAAGTTGACCTTTTTGTTCCCTCCATTATAAAGAAGAATAAAATGAGGCTCAAACCTGAGTTTCAGAGTTTTGTTGCCAAGCCTGCTAAGAATAAATATTCTTTGATATATGTTGGTCATTCTTTCTGCTTTATGCATTTGCTTTCAGGAGCTTGCTGACAGGATGGACTGTGGGTTTGGGCAGGATCAAGGCTTTTCTGCAATCTATTCTCTAATGCTACTTCAATGTTAGTAATCATTCTGTAGGGATACGTGGGTGGCTCAGGGTTTGAGCATCTGCCTTTGGCTCAGAGCATGATCCCAGGGTCCTGGAATTGAGTCCCACATCGGGGTCCCTGCAGGGAGCTTGCTTCTCCTCTGCCTATGTCTCTGCCTCTTTGTGTCTCTCATGAATAAATAAATAAATCTTAAAAAAAATAAATTGAATAATGCATCTCTTTGCAGATATAATTTAACCCACAAAAATTGATGAAATTCATTAATTATTATTAATATGTTTGCAACATTCATCAAATATGACTGCTAGATGACTGGTATTGAGCTAAATCCTCTCATGACCCTGATAATCCCAACTCAGATGGAGCTCACAGAGATGACCATTGTCAATCTATTTGACTGGGAGACCAAAAAAAAAAAGAAGAAAGGGAGAAGAAAGAAGAAAAAGAAGAAAGAAAGAAAGAAAGAAAGAAAGAAAGAAAGAAAGAAAGAAAGAAAGAAAGAAAGAAAGAAAGAAGAAAGAAAGAAAAAAAAGAAAAGAAGAAAGAAAGAAAGAAAGAAAGAAAGAAAGAAAGAAAGAAAGGAAAAGAAAAAGAAAAAAAGAAAGAAGGAAACTTGCCTTTTATCACAGTTATACTCTGCCCCTGACAATTACCGAACTTTACGAATCTCGACCTCATTACATTTGGATGGGAGCCAACTGTCCTCAGGAAAGAGTACTAAAAATTAATGATGGTGAATTGCTAGGAAAAAAGTGGTGGAAAGAAGACATATGGTTAATGATGACATACTATTGCAGAAAAATGCAGCAGTGTGTGCAAGTGCTAGGACAGCAATTACATAGGGGGTGCTGGTAACTCAAGGAGGCAGAGTTGGGACCATGCAGGCACTCCCAAAGCTGCTTTTGTGCCACTGTTCTTCCTGCAGGATCATATGTGATACGTGCCATCACTTCCTGGTTGCTGAGGTTCATCACGTGATGAGACTTTTCAGCGTGTGATGGGATCGAGTCCCCACAGAGAGCCTGCTGTGGGACTGGATCCCAGGACCTCTCAAACCCTGAGCCAAAGGCAGATGCTCAACCACTGAGCCAACCAGAAGTCCCTCATTATTCAATTTTAATCAACAAGTATTTATCAAATTCCTAAACTCTGACAAATACTGTACTAGACTCAGTAAAAACAAAGCATTCATAAATGTAGGGTCCTGTGTTGGAAAGATGTCTGATCATGTTGGGGAGATGAGTTACACCAATGATACAATTGTTCTCAGCTCAGGAAATTCCCGGAGGGTTATACAGTGATTGTCTCTCTTTTTTTTCTTTTTTCTTTTTTTTAAAGATTTTATTTATTTATTCATGAGAGACACACAGAGAGGAAGAGGCAGAGACACAGGCAGAGGCAGAGGGAGAAGCAGGCTCCATGCAGGGAGCCCGATGTGGGACTCGATCCCTGGTCTCCAGGATCATGCCCTGGGGTGAAGGTGGCGCTAAACCGCTGAGCCACCTGGGCTGCCCTCTTTTTTTTTTTTTTTTTTCATAGCAAGATCCACAGAGATCATTTTCAGTGTAGCACGATACCTTGCATTTTAGCCTCTCATAGTTACTGAGTGCTTGATGTATGGCATGTGCATTCGAAAGGCTGAAGTGCTTTGTTTTATGTCATTGTAATTATTTTAAAATTTAGAGAATCTGGTACTCAATCAGTTACTGGAAAACATTTATGTTGCAACAACTTGGGTATGTAGATCTACTTTTGCAACTGCAAGGAGTATGAAATCCTACATATGGATCACGTATTTCCTATAAAAGCATAGTAAGTGGATTGAGATGGGCTAAAAGTATAAAATACACACTCATTTCTACAAGTTAGCACAAAGGAAACAGAAGGTAAGGGCAGCCCTGGTGGCGCAGCGGTTTGGCGCCGCCTGTAGCCTCGGGTGTGATCCTGGAGACCCGGGATCGAGTCCCACATCAGGGCTCCCTGCATGGAACCTGCTTCTCCCTCTCCTTCTGCCTGTGTCTCTGCCCCTCTCTCTGAGTCTATGAATAAATAAGTAAAATCTTAAAAAAAAAAAAAAAAGAAACAGAAGGTAAGCTATCTCATTAATAAGTGTTTTATGTTGATTGCATGTTGAAATGACATGTTAGATACACTGGGTTACCTGAATGCATAATTCAATTTAATTTACCCTTTTCTTTCATTTTTTTAAATACAACTATTAGAAAAGTTTATGTGGCTTGCATTAGGGTGGTGTGGGATCATACATGTCAGTGAACATCATGCATCTCCTTCCCTGTGATGGATCACACCCAGACAAACCCATCTCGGCCTACCGGCAAGATCTCCACACATCACATATCTCAGAATTCCTGGTACACGAGGCCAGAGGCAAAGCCTGGAACTTGATTGTAGGTCCACAGATTATACCTAAGAAGTGCATGGCCTTCAATGAAGATGCCTGTCACCTTATATAAACCAAACTCATCTTTACACAGAGACAGCCAGAACCCAGACTTATCAAATACCCTATTTAACAGGAGAGGAAAAGTTAACGGCAATCTAAACACCAAGGCATTTGTGTCATATGCCACCCTTCACAAAATAGATTAAAATTTCACATCAAAATGAACTACTGATTTGGGGGAGGGGTGTGGGGGGGGGGATGTATTTCCCTTGGGAATATCCCTACACTTCATGTGGCAAGGACTGGTATTTCTGTGTCCAAAATCCTCTGTAAAAATGTGGCATCCTTATAAGAGTGGAAACTGCTGATTGATTCACCTGTTTGGACAAGAAGTAATGCACTTACTTGCAAGGGCTTTATCGATTGATTTTGCACTAACAATGGTGGATCTGGTGAGCATGGACCCCGCCCTCGCCCTAGAATGCAAGGCAACACCCCCACCTAGTGGTCACTACATCAAGTTGTGCACAGTCTGACAGACTGTAAGCAGCCCTGAGCGTACACAACTTTGCACACTTGTCCCTGGCCATTACTTATATTCCAGATGTGGTCTTGCCAACAGGGAATCTGCATCTAAACAGACTAATTAAAGACTACAGCGTGTATTCAACATGGTTAAAGAGCCGGAATATTATGTTTTTATTACAGGAAAAATTTTAATTGAGATTTCATATGTTTGGAAATTATCTCTGGTTAATCTAGGCAGGCTTCCAAGAGGAGGGTATCCTAGATTTGTGATTTTTAAAATGAGGGCATGGAAGTAGATATTGATGAAGGAGGCATTGTCTTTGCATCAGTTTAAAAGCCCAGTTATTTCTGGATGAGGCATTTACCCCCTTATGCTGTACTACATATCAAAATTGGATTTGGTTAAAGGGATTGATAACCAGCATGATTAAAAAAAAAAAACATGGTGCATAGGTGTTCAACTCATTCATTTGATGTTACATGAAAGTATGAGGGATTTATTATTTTTAGGGTCTAGAGTGGAAGAGAAAGAGACTGGCTAGGAAGACCACAGTGGTCTCTGACCAGTCAGATGCAATATGTAGAGTCTACGTATTTTATGGAAACATTCAAAGAAGAGCTGAAATCATAGACCTTCAGCATGTTAAATTTTAGATTAACACACTTTACAAATTTTAATCTTTATGATCACAGAGTTAGAACCCGAGGGCCATAAAATTATAGGCTGTCAGATTCTTAAAATCATTTAGCTGTAAAGCTGGTTTTAGAAAGCTCTGGAAAGCAGATAATCATTTTTCCTAGTGTCAGCTGCAGGGACAGAGTTCAGGGACATATTTCCCCCAGGGACTTTCACAAATAAATAACTCTGTCATTTTCTTAGGAGGACTCTGTTCTTCCTGGATCACAACCTTGCAAAGCTCCCTATCGGATGAAGCCACTACCGTTGAGGGGTGTCTAGGGATAATTTCAAAAAGAGAAAGCCAGATTAGGGGAGCAATAGGTTCCTCGAGTTATGAGAACATAGGAAGGTCAGTGCTGTCGGAGTTATTTCATCTGGGTTGGGAAAAGGGGTACTTGGATTAGGAACCCCCTCAGAAAAAGTGAGTCGGCATTCACATTTGCAGTAATAAGATCTATCTTCAAAAAAAAAAAAAAAGCTTCCTGGTTATTCCTCACTGCACTTACCCTCTTACTGTGAGCATCACCCTCCACTCATTCTCTGCACAGGCTGAAGAAACGAGGAAATGCATTCGAGGAACCAGGGAATGAGTTAAGGTCTCGACGTTGACCATGCACCAAGCATTTCATTCCCATCTCATTGGACTCCTGACAACCTCGCAAGTGAGACTTATCATCTCTGGTTTTCAGGATGGAAAACTGAGATGCAGAATAATTAAGTACGTTGCCCTAGATTAAGGGGATAGCAAACGCAGATCCAGGATCTTCACCTAGAGCACTCTCAACTTTATCAAATATTAGATACTATTTGATGTCAGAAACTATGAACTCCTGCAATGTGCATGTACTCTATGTTGCAACTTTGCACATAATAATGAATTTCAACCATATTCAACTATATTGCCCTAACAACGTCACCCTGAGGTGGCCACGTTCCCCCTCGTTGTAAGGATGAGATATGAGGGTCAGAGCATCTAAGCAGGCTGCACCCTGTGGTCAAGCCCTGATTCGATAACTATGCTTCTCATTTTAAAACCCTGTGCTCTGTTCACTAAAGCCCCTTCTGATAAATAAACACTGTATAAACCTGTTCTCTTCTGTTCCTGACTGTTCATCTTGGTCTCTGTGAATTTCCCTCATTTCCTTCAAATCTGACAAATTAGTGGAAAAGAAAATGTAATGAGGAATAATCTCCCTCTGATACTGTTCTTGAAAGCCAACAAAATTGAATTGAAGAAAGAACTGAATGTGGTCTAAGCTTTGCAAAGCCTCCTCTTTTGGTTCCCTGTTTCCATATTCATAGAGCCTTACTGGAACCCCAGTGAGATTATAGAGAACGCTGGCCTTTTTTTTCCCACTAACAGTTGTTGGTTTTGTCATTTTCATCCAAACACCTTAGTCATAAGTAATTGGATTTCCTCACTACAGAAGAACTGGCATTTTTATGATAATGAAGTTGAGTACAGGAACTCATTTGACATTAAAGGTGCTTTGCAAATATATTATGAAAATCTGCTTTACAAGAGTATATTAAGGAATAGAGTGAGGGCTTAATTTTCAAGAAACATACTGAAATGTCCAGAGGATACCAGCTCTCAATCATCCCTGCTTACCTGAAATGCAGGTATTCTTTCCTAAAAGTTAGCCCTTGTTTTATTTTATTTTTATTTTTTTTTAAAGATTTTATTTATTCATTCATGAGACACACACACACACACACACACACACACAGAGACACAGACACAGGCAGAGGGAGAAGCAGGCTCCCTGCGGGGAGCCCAGTGCAGGACTCCACCCCGGGTCTCCAGGATCACACCCCCAGCTGAAGGCAGGTGCCAAACCACTGGACCACCTAGGGAGGGATCCCAAATGGCCCTTATTTTAAATTTCAAATTCAGGGATACTTGGGTGGCTCAGCGGTTGAGCACCTGCCGCTGGCTCAGGGTGTGATCCTTGGTCTCGGGGTTCGAGTCCCACATCAGGCTCCCTGCATGGAGCCTGCTTCTCCCTCTGCCTATGTCTCTGCCTTTCTCTCTGTGTGTCTTTCATGAATAAATAAAATCTTAAAAAAGAAATTTCAAATTAATTCCACATTTTCTTTGTTTCTACCACATATCAGAAAAGCAGCAAGTTACTTTCAGATACAACAAAACCCCAGGACACAAAAATTAAAACGAAGCAAAACTGAAATATGAATTTTGTTTGTTTTTTAATAAAAGAAAAGGGCTCATCAGCTAGAGGGTCAAATATGGGTACAGATAAAAGAAGGGAAAGACACATAATGCCTAACTGCTGGCTTTATTTAAATAAATTATTTCCAGATGTCTAGTATTTTCAACAAAAGATACATAGCTAACCCGGCCACTATGTTGGGGTAGAAATACCAGGAAACCCTGGCAAAATTATGAGTTAGGGTCTGGATTGAATAGGATATTAGGCCACTGATTTATTCACAAGTTCACCTATATGCTTCCTTATCTGAGTTAGGTGGTAAAGGATAGACAGAACTTGAGTGGAAATAATCAAGGCCACTAATTGATTATTTTAAATGAGTCATTTTTGGTACATTTATCATTATCAGAAACAACCAAGTCTAGGTGTCCTCTGAGAATACAAGATTTTGAAGGAATTTAGGATGGGCTCATTTAGAAGCATGTGTGTATAGGAATGTAGAGAAATTATTGGGGGAATATAGAAAAAAGTCCTAAAAATGGAGATAGAGAGGAAGGGGATTGGTACACTCAAAAAATGAAAGGAAATGGTACACCTTCACATTTTATAGTTTTCAATTCTGTAATCTCTGAATTTTTACAAAGATATATGGATTATATTGGAAAAATAATTTTGGGAATGTTATAGATCTTTCAATCTACAAAACATCTTAAAACATACCCAGTCTACTCATACACATGTAAATTCTTTGTTTCTCTATTATCTCTCTATCCTTGATTGTCTGGTGTACTTACCAGAAAAAGCAAATCCGTCTAGAGTCGTCATTTTAGGAAGGTTTCGCTAACAAATTCAACTTCTTCAATAAGAGAGCAAATGTCTTATGCCAATTTTTTAAAGAAATTTGTCCATATGATCTAAATCATCAGATGTGCTGATATAAAATTGTTGGTATATTGTCTTATTACCCTTTTCCTATTCACAAAACATGTAGTAATTGCTTCTTTCTGACTCTTGCTATAGATGATTTGTGTTCCTCCTTTCTGTGGTCAGCTTAGTCTAGTAATTCTTGATGTTTCCAGGCTACTGTTGACTGTTGGCCCTGTTTGTTCTCTATATCATCAAATTATTATTTTTATTATTTCTCGTCTTCTGCCTCAGTTTAATTTCATTTATTTTTTTTCTTTTGCTAGCATAGATCCTTAGGGCACTGATTTTATGTCATTATTTTCTCTTTTAATCATTTTAAAGCTCTGTTTCCTCCATGTTAGGTGTATCGTCCTTCAGTTCAAAGTATTTTCCAATTCTCTTTGTGATTTTATTCTCAATCAAGAAATTATTTATAGATGTGCTGCTTAATTTCCAGATGTTTGAGAATCTTCTAGATATCTTGTTTCCAGTTTCTAAATTAACTCTATTGTGATGAGAATATATTTGTGTGATTAGAAAAGATGTCGATACTTGTTTTGTGGCCCATGAATGCAACCATCCTGGAAAATGTGCCATGGGCTGGTTAGAAGGGTGTGCATTTGATATGGGTTGGGGGTAGTGATCCATAAATTTCAATTATACCTAAGCAGTGGATAGTGTTCCTTGGATTTTATATGTCACTACTGATTTTTTGTTCTTGCCTTATCCATCACTGACAGAGTGGTATTATGGTCAACTACAGTAATTGTGGGATCCTTCTCTGTCTGCCTTTAATTCTATCAAGTGTGTTTTATCCAATTTGAGGGTTTTTTTTTTTTTATTAGGCACATGGATAATTATAATGCTTATAAATTTCTGATTAATTGTTCCTTTTATCATCATGATATGTACCTTTTTATCTCCGGAAAACAATTTCTCAGTGTCTGTGTTACCTGATAACTAAAATAGCCAGCCACTCTGTACTTCTATGCTTACTACTCATGGTGTACCTTTTTCTGTAGATCTTCTTTCAACGTATTGTGTCTTTGTAATAAAAATCTCTCTTGTAGGCAGCTTATAATAGGATCTCGTCTGTTCTCCATTGTATTTAGAATTATATTTAGAATTTTTAGAGAATTAAAATACCATGTAAATGTTGATATGCTTGGATTTCAGTCTGTCATTTTATTATTTGTTTTCACTTTGTCCTCTCTGTTTTGTTTTTTTTTTTTTTTCTCTTTATTCCCCATTGTCTTCCTTGTATTGGATTATTTGAATCATTTTTAGTATTCCATTTCAATTTTTCTATTGGTATTTTGGTCATTTCTGTATTTTTTATTGGTTGCTCTAGAGATTATATATGCTTTGCATATTTAACCTTTTACATTCTACTTATAGAAAATATTGAAATAAAATGTTGAAAACTTGAAGTGATATAGGGCCTTTTTACCCCCCTCACTTAAATGTGTTATACTTATAGGCATTAAAAAAAATCACCTGAAAATATTATAATATTTGTTTTAAGATGCATACGTAAGTTTAAAGAATGTAAGAGGGAACATGCAGTTTTTTATATTTACCCAGATGTTTACCCATTTCTCCTGTTCTTCCATTCTCAAAGACTTGTGTTACCCTTGGTTATTTCTCTTCAGCTTGAAGAACTCCTTTTAGAATCTCTTTTTGAAAAGGTGATATATTCTTTAGTTTTCCTTTATCTGAAAACTTTTTTTTCTTACTTTCAGTCTAGAAGAATATTTTTGCTTGATACAGAATTCTGGTATGACATCGCTTCCTTTGAGTAATGGCATTATATATTTTTTTCACTATCTTTTTAGCCTCCATGCTTTCTGATGAGAAATTCACAATCATTCAGCTCCAGGTCTCCTTCCAGTAATATATCCTTTACTCTGGCTACTTTCAAGATTGACCTTATAGTTAATGGTTAGCACTTTAATAGAATATGTCTAAACATGATTAACTTTGATTGTGTTGTGTTTGAGGTTTACTGAGGGTTTTTTTTTTTTTTTACTGTAAGTTTAAATTTAAATCTTTCAGCAAACTTGGAAATTTTCAGCTACAATATTTTTCAAATTTTTTCAACATTGATGTATTTATCTTCTGTTTCAATGTTCCCATTGACATATATTTTGAAAAGCTCCCATAAGTCCCCCTCCACCTGTTATTTTTGTCCTATATTTTTCTCTAAATGGTTGATACACCTGTTGTTCTATCTTCAATTTCACTGACTTTTCTCTCTATTATAGCCATTCTCTTATTGAACCCATCTACAGAAATTTTATTTCAGATTCTGTATTTTTTAGCTCAATATTTTCACTTGATTCCTTTAAAAATAGTTTTTGTTCCTGAGCTGAGAACTTTCCTTTCTCCCTTAAATTTGAGTGTGTATCTCTCTACCTCATGGAGCATGGTATTAATAATTAGCTTAAAGGTTTTTTGGAGGGTGCTTTGATGTTGTTTTTGATAATTTCATTACCTGAATCCTATTGGGATTAGCATTTATCAGTTGCTTTTTTCATTTGAAAACTGGTAATTTTTCCTCTTTTTCTCTCTCTCTCTCTTTCTTTCTTTCTTTCTTTCTTTCTTTCTTTCTTCTTTCTTTATTTCTTCTTTCTTTCTTTCTTTCTTTCTTTCTTTTTTTCTTCTTTTTGTATATTAAGTAAATTTGAATCTAGTGTGGAAATTGAGAATTTTTTGTCACTTGGATACTGGTTTCTGTTGTCATCCCATGGGAAATGTTGTTTTTGTGTTGGCAGGCAATTAACCCAGACAGGCTCAGAGCACAGAGGTCGTCTCATCTTCCATCTATGGTAGTTCAGGTCCCAAAGTTTCTTCTGCAGGTGTGGGGCTTATTCATACATACCTATAATGGAGGGGTTATCTGTTTGTCAAGTGTCTAGTTTTGATACCAGTTCAGTTCTCTAAGCCTGTGATAACATTGGTTTGGATCTTTTCCATGCATGTATATTTCTGGAGTCAATTTGGAACAGAACAGTGGTCCAGATTTCTGTTCAGCTCCATAGAACTTTGTTTTCCCAATTTGTTAGGCGGAAAAATTGATAAAAACTCAAGAAGCATGAGAGGCAGGTGAGGAGTTTATCCACACAGTTACATAATCACCTGGGTGGGCAGGAGGTGGCAAGAAAGAAAATAGAACCCATATTATGCTGAAAAGGAGTTTGAATTTCATTTTATAATCAGCGGTGAGTGACACTGTGTCCTTGAAGAGTTAAAGGAATAGACTTTTTGAGATGAAACCTATAATACATTTCCAAAATTTTCCTAATCACTTAGCATAGGAATTTTTCCTAGAGTCATTCAAGAAATATGTACCAGCTTCCTTCTATGTGCTCCATAGGCTCCTAACAAACACACTGTGGTTTATACCCTGACACCACTGATATACAAAGTGAGGAAGGAAAATGTGGAATCCATAAAGCAGAGCTTCTAATGTGTATCATCATGATATGCTTTGGGCCTATCTTATTTGTTGATATTATGTGTTTATGAAACAATGCTCTGGCGTAGTATTGCTTCCTGCTGTGAAATTCAAACTTACTTGCAGAGAAGAAAAATAAAGAAAATAATTTCCCCCCAAGAATATCGATGGGTTCCAGGTAGGCCTGAGCATTTCATAGCAAGTGCACAACTGGTCCTGGAATGGAACCTTAGCAATAGCTTTCTGCACATTTGGCACCAGTCTGCCTTCCCTGTGGATGCTAGCCTCCCTTTCACCTTTGGCCATGGCCATTTAGGAGTGTGTGTGTGTGTGTGTGTGTGTGTGTGTGCATTCACACTCGTGTATGGAGTGCAATTTCCAAAGATTTTCATAGAGACTCAGAGACTTAAAGTAGTTCATTTTGTCCAGTTCTGTTATTAAAATGGATTTTAGAGTCTGCTAAAAGCAATTCTGAGACTAATTAAAAATTTAATAAATAACCATAATATATTAAAAGTCAAATTATAATAGTGTGATGTTATTGAATTAGGGCAAATACACTACACAGGGAACCTTTAATAAATTATGCATGAGCCTTTGTAAATTGCTTCCTTCAATTTGGACAGTGCCAGAGATTAAAGAGTACAGTGTAATTTAGTTTCTAGTTTGAGGGCATAATGGGAAGAGGAGAAACACAGCTTATATTTGTTCCAGTTTATTTTAGTATTAATGTCTTACTTCATAATTATGTTTGAAAACACTGTTTATTTATTTACTTTCTTACTTACTCATTTCCCTATTAGTTTTACTCATCATGCAATGCTCTGGACAGAAAATGAACTGCAACGGGACTTAAAAATAAAAATTTCTTTCAGAAATAAATGTGTTTTCCCTTCAAATTTAATCCATCTTTCAAACCTCTTTTTTTCATTCCTATATTTATTTCTTAAATATTTTATGTATGTATGTATGTATGTATTTGAGAGTGAGAGAGAGAGAGAGAGCATGCAAGAGCATGTGTGAGTGTAGGGGAGAAGCAGAGGGAGAAGGGAAGAGAATCTTCCAGCAGACTCCCTGCTGAATGGGGAGCCTAATGCAGGGTCGATCTCAGGACCCTGAGATCACGACCTGAGCTGAAATCGGGAGTCAGATGCTCAACCAGCTAGCTGAGCCACCCCGGTGACCCACTCCTACATTTATTTTAAACCCATTTGTTTCAAGCTTTCACAAAGCAGCCATAATGCTACTTGGTGGTGAAACAATCAGAAATAGGGCATCATTATTCTTTTTTAGACAAAACAAAAGACATGTATGTTTATAGGTCTATATCTATCTATCTATCTATCTATCTATCTATCTATCTATCTATCTATCTATCGTCATTTCCCCCACCACACTCACCCATGGAGAAAAGAGCTGGATTTTTAAACTAATCAAAATAAAACACAATGAGGTGAATGGCTTAATGGAGCTGCTTAATTATTTGGTGGGTTTTTGCTGAGCTTGGAGCAAAGCATCAGAAGTATGGAATACGAACTTGCTCTGCTATGGGAGAGCAGAGTTGGTGGTAGGAA
Source organism: Vulpes lagopus (assembly GCF_018345385.1). Taxonomy (NCBI): domain Eukaryota; kingdom Metazoa; phylum Chordata; class Mammalia; order Carnivora; family Canidae; genus Vulpes; species Vulpes lagopus. The sequence goes on along the minus strand of NC_054832.1, from coordinate 5,250,613 downwards.
CCAGGTAGCGGCTTAAATATATCAACTCAGAAGTGGAAACACAGAGATTCTGATTAAGCAGTTTCCCCAAGAGAATATATTTGGTAGGTATATATTTCGAGGTACATTAAGATCTAAGCATCAGCCCAATTTTTCAGTTCATCTGCATTCTGTTCTATGCACTCATGCCCCCCTGAATCCCAAATGTGCTCTTCACACTCGGAGCTAGATGTGCACGGATTCTGTGTTCTCATTTACCCAGTATCCCCACTTCTTTGTCACTGCTTTGGGGTGGGGGTAGGATCCAAGGCTCCTCACCAAGACCTGTGTCCTTGTCCTGTCAAGTTATGATAAAAGCAATCTGAGGATTCAGGCCAGTAGAAGCTGGCTAAGTTTTTAAAATACCATGTTTGGGCCCTTCTGGTAAATAGAGTTGGTATCAAAGGCAGAGAAAGGGAAAACCTTGCTTAATACAGATCTGCTGATGTAAAGGTTTACTATATCACAAGACTCTAGAAAATCAAACAGACGCTAATTCATCCTTGTGTCCACTGTAGCTAATCTGATCTGTGACACCTTTCAGCCACTGGGTAAATATTGGTAAAAGAAAGAGGTAATATTTTAGGAAGACACAAAAGTTCCCTGCTTCGAGTAGATGCTATTTTGGGAAGTGCACAGATACCATCCCTGCAATAGCAAAGACCTCAGAGCGGGATAGCTTATTGCGTTGGCTGGCTATTTCCAAGAGATGCTAAGCACCATAGCATATGGTGCTAAGCACCATAAAGGTGAAGCCTGTCTTGAGTGTTGGTGACTCAGCTGGGGTTTCACATGTGTCCACACTGTAAATCGAGTCCAGGTCTGCCCATATGTCTTGTTCTTATAAGATCACTGACAAAACGTGACATAATCTTTCCACGGTAATGACAGGAGGACGAAAGGCTGGCGTGAGTACATAGGCGCATGTGAAGCTTCAACGTGCCTTGTGTCTGCACCAGGCATTGGCCACATGAGCCAGTGGCTCAGCACAAAGTCAAGGGATAAGAAAAATATATTCTATCACCACCAGGTTCCTCCAGGGTATGGACGTGTAATCCTGCTCTATTACCAAGGAGTAAAGAATCATGACAATATTTGTCAGGAACTTAATTCATAAACTAAAATACCTATAAGGGGAAGATATCTAGAAATAAGTTGGCAAAAAAAATCTGTGATTTTTTTTTTTAAAGCACTTTCTAGATTGACTCCTTTAGCCCATGGAAACAGTTTACATAAAGAGATTGTGCCCTTGTTTAAAAAAATGTGTTATCGGTCTTCTTTTGAAATGAGATTTAAACTTCAATAATCACCTTAACAGTTCACCTGCAAAAGCCAAGAACAGAATGCTCACACATCCCTGGGCCCGGAGGATGGAAACCTGGTGTCTCCCATTACCATCTCTGTGTCCTCAGGAAACATATTTAACCTTTGTCCCCATCTAAACAAAAATATCTAATAATCTGCTTTTTCAAATATTATGTTTAGCATTTAAAGCACCTCACACATAGCAGTGGCTTAATAGCTGTCAGTTTCCAGACCTAGGGCTGAGACGAAAAGCTCTGCTTGACTCCAGAATTCAGGCTTCTAACTAGGATGGACTATCACTTGCTGCATGTGGTCTCCATCACTCTCAACAGGGCCATCCTAATGCCTACCATGGAGCTGTTTGCCAACATATTAAAATCTCAGTGGATCTCAGTGGTTTGATACGACAGGGCTTGTTTTATTGTTTTATTTATTTTTATTTATCTATTTGTGTTTCTGTGGAGGTCAGTGATGCATTTCCTTGCAAACAGAAGCTCAACAGCTCACGTGGTATGACTCTCACGTTACCCTGGCCGGCTGCTTTACCGAGTAGTTGACCCCATTTCAAGGTCAGCATCAAGGGGTGGATAAACGTCATTTCCCCTTCGTGCTAAGGAGGGGTAAGCTCAGGTATTGAGAAGTGCCAGCAGCCTCTGCTACCCCCAACCCCTCCCGCTGAAGCACCATGTCACCCTCCACTGCTCTGATGGCAAAACCAATACTGTGTGTTCAGCAAATTACTTTACATTTGTCCTCAACAGACAGGAAGAAGGCACTTCCCAGGATTACAGTTCCACGGGATTTGGAAAATTTTGGAAGGACTATTAAAAGCAAGAATTCGATAAGTACTCAACAAACATCAGTTATTTTTGTTTCCTGGAGAAAGAATGCAACCCATGTCTTCTGTTTCCAGAACATTCTATCTCCACTATATTTCCCATGGAGCTGTTTAAGGGATTTCTCACATCAGAGCGTTTTATGCATTGCGACAGATTGATATTCCAAGCCAATACTGACCACACCACTGTTTAGTTCATAAACTCCAGTGGTTTGTTATTACCTGAAATAACTGTAACTTTTTCAGACTATAACTTTTGCCCTGCATGATCTTACCAGAACAACCTCTCCATTCTCTGGTCTTCCTATCCCCTTGCACACCGTGGACCCTACACAGCCCATCCCTGCTCTCAGGTCACTTCTTCCACAGACACCCTCTTTCCCCTCTTCTCCTTATGCTACCTTTCCCACCCAAAACACCCCTTCCCCAGCTTCCTGAGAAACTGCCGTATTTGAGGTCTGTCTAAACAAACTTCCATGGATTGCTCCTATTCCTACCATCCCCACAACAGGAAAATGGTATCAGCCCTTCCTCTGGAAGCCCACGACAATTTATGTGTCTCTTTTTATGGCTCGTTGAATCCAACCTGAGCTACCAAACAGCTGTGTGGTTTACACCTACTTCCCTCACTGATGTTTCTCAACCCCAGTTTCCCAACTACAAAACAAGGACATGGCCATCACGGGAATGCAGTGAGAATTAAATGAAATAATCATGTAAATATCCTTCAACCTCCTACCATCTACCCATCCATCCCATCCTACTGCTTTCCCAGATGAAAAGATCTCTTAGGATGGGAAATGTGTCTGATTTTGTTTTAAGAGGCACAGCACATATTAGCTCTTGATAGTGTTATATTAAGGAATTTAATTAAAATGTCTCTACTAAGATATGTTTTGAACCACGGTTCAAACTATTAGTCTTTTACAGCATGTCTCAGGTAGACAGTACTTTTGTCTCCTGAGCTCCCCTAAGACCTTATCTCAGGTGCCAAGTCTAATGACAGACTCTATTCCCTTCTTGCATTTTATGGCACAATGTCTTTTCAGGAAGTTTAACAAGACTAAAAAATCACAGAAAAAAATGCTAAACTTTCAGGAAAATGGTAACAAAAGGAAAATAATTCATTTCCCTTGCATGTGTGTGTTTTTTTCAGTTGTTCCATTTACTTACTTTTAAAGGTTATCACCTGTTTCTCTCTGGCTAAAAATAAATTAATGAAAAATTTTGTCCAGAAGGCTTTTCTTTGAAACCTCTAAAACTGCAGTCAATTATGCATGGAATTTGGGGGTTTTGAAGCTGAATAACAACCAGAGAAAGGTAGGTATAGGGTGAAGAAGGAGGAGGAGGACAACACTTCTGTCTTGGTAGCAAAGTCACCTTCTTATCACAGTTCTGACAGCTGCTGTGCTTCGTGCATGTGTGACAACAAAGCCATGATTAAACTCATTGTTTTCTCTGTAATTTTTTCTTATCATTCTTTTTTATATAATCAGTTGTTTGGAGAGAAAGCAAACACACTAAGTCCTTATGTATGCATGTGTCTATGCACACATAGATATAGAAAATGCACACATGTATGCATCTCATAGATTTCTCTCTGCTTTATCCACACCGGGTTGGGGGTAGGGTGGCACAATAATGCTGATGTCACAGAAGCTCAAGACACTGCACATGTTTGAGGGCTGCTTCTGCTGCATTGGGATTCTCTCTCTACCCCCTCCTCACCCCCTACCCAACGCATTCCACACACATGAATCAGCACGGATTTCTACTTGGTGCATGAAGACGTGTGTCCTTAACTGCATGACAGGCAGATTTCAGAGGCATGAGGAGCCAGAAATAGAACAGGAGGAGCACGGAAAAGCATGGCCTCCGACCTCTGCCCCTTCTCAGTGACCTGGATAGCACTGGCCACACAGGTGGAAACTACTGTAAATATTCTAGAGAGATTTTTGGAGTCTCTGGGCATTTGTCCATCTTCATCAGGCCCACACTTCATTGAGAGGCAAACATGGTTCTCCATCCAGCAGCAAGAAGTTGAGATGGGGGCCAGGGCCCTGCAGAAAGGAAACTCAGGACACACGGGCTCTGAAGGCCGGGCACTGGTGTGCTTGTCCTGAAGGTAGGCCATAAGGAGCTTTATTGTCTTGGAAAATGTAGGAAAAAAACAAAACACAGTGAGGCTGACCAAATGCCTGCCTTAGAATCACCTGAACAGAAATTCTTAACAACATCAATGATGAGATATTCTTCCCTGAATCAAATGAACAAAAACTCTTCATTTGAGTTTTACAGAACTGCTACACCTGCTAGAGTCCTAAGCACACAGCACAGGACCACACAGCACACATGTTCTCATGCATGTATATTTGCTTCGAATGAGCAGATTCTCATGACTTCTCTTTAAATAAACACGGAATTCTATATAAAGGTCAGTCCTCGGGATGCTCAGCTATTGAACCAGACTCTGACATGCACCTGGGCTCAGCACACAGACTTGCTTCAAGAATAAGTTTATGAAGTTTCGAATCATCCGAGCCTGCTTTGGGAGCAGTCCACGGTCCCATCCCTTGTGGCTCCCACCACATGTCTTCATGCTAGAGCAGCAGATTCATGGTGAACAGTGATGCACAGAGATTGCAAAGACATAGAAAAGCACGTGTGTTTGTGCACAGCTCTGTCCTCCTTGGTGACCACTTGCAACTTCTATTTGGATTTAATGTGTAGAGCAGTGAAGCAGTGTCTGGATTAGGAGATGTGAGGTTTCTGCTCAGTGAGTACAGAGTCTAGTTCAGATTCTACTGGAAGCTTTTATCAAATTGAATAATGTTTTAAAACTGAATGTCAGTCTTCTTTTCAATTAAATGTTTAGAACTAAGTAATACATAAAATAAGGATCATTATTATGATTTTTTTTTTCAAGAAGAAGAGGAAATGGCAAAAGTCTTCCGAATCGCATGGCTTGGGAGCATTCTGAACTGGTTCAATGGCTCCAACCATAAATTGTCCAGATGGGCCAGAAGCTTGAGTCTTGTCCAAACAACCTGAGAGTGTACTATAGGGGGAAATGTGCAGGAGCGAAGAAGTCGGTGGTGAGTGCAGGATGGCAGCCTTGAATGCTTTGGACACTAGAGCCACATTGGCAGCTGTTAGGAAGATCCAGAATGCCTGAGAATGGAACTGCACATCTCTCACTGCTCTGCGCCACACACAGAGCTCATTCTCCATGACCAACTGGTGAGATGTGAGAGAGCAGGGACCCAGTCCCTTTGCAAGGATGAGAGATTGATTCTGAGGTATAATCCATACTCCAGAGCTCTTCAAGAAGAGCCTGAAGGTTTGCTCATCCAGTGATGCCGTGCTGTTGAGATGGGGGCAGTAGGCGTAGTACCAGAAATCTTCCCATCTATAAAAACAGTAACTATTTATTGAAGAGACTGTCTTTCTTCCAATGGATAGTCTTTCCTCCTTTATCGAATATTAGATGGCCGTACATTTCAGGGTCCACTTCTGGGTTCTCTATTCTGTTCCATTGATCTATGTGTCTGTTTTTGTGCCAGTACCACACTGTCTTGATGACCACAGCTTGGTAATACAACCTGAAATCTGGCATTGTGATGCCCCCAGCTAAGGTTTTCTTTTTTAAATGGTGCTGGGAAAATTGGACATCCACATGCAGAAGAATGAAACTGGACCACTCTCTTGCACCAGACACAAAGATAAACTCAAAATGGATGAGAGATCTAAATGTGAGACAAGATTCCATCAAAATCCTAGAGGAGAACACAGGCAACACCCTTTTTGAACTTGGCCACAGTAACTTCTTGCAAGATACATCCACGAAGGCAAAAGAAACAAAAGCAAAAATGAACTATTGGGACTTCATCAAGATAAGAAGCTTTTGCACAGCAAAGGATACAGTCAACAAAACTAAAAGACAACCTACAGAATGGGAGAAGATATTTGCAAATGACATATCAGATAAAGGGCTAGTTTCCAAAATCTATAAAGAACTTATTAAACTCAACACCAAAGAAACAAACAATCCAATCATGAAATGGGCAAAAGACATGAAGAGAAATCTCACAGAGGAAGACATGGACATGGCCAACATGCACATGAGAAAATGCTCTGCATCACTTGCCATCAGGGAAATACAAATCAAAACCACAATGAGATCCCACCTCACACCAGTGAGAATGGGGAAAATTAACAAGGCAGGAAACCACAAATGTTGGAGAGGATGCGGAGAAAAGGGAACCCTCTTACACTGTTGGTGGGAATGTGACCTGGTGCAGCCACTCTGGAAAACTGTGTGGAGGTTCCTCAAAGAGTTAAAAATAGACCTGCCCTACGACCCAGCAATTGCACTGTTGGGGATTTACCCTAAAGATTCAGATGCAATGAAACGTCGGGACACCTGCACCCTGATGTTTCTATCAGCAATGGCCACAATAGCCAAACTGTGGAAGGAGCCTCGGTGTCCATCGAAAGATGAATGGATAAAGAAGATGTGGTTTATGTATACAATGGAATATTACTCAGCAATTAGAAACGACAAATACCCACCATTTGCTTCAACGTGGATGGAACTGGAGGGTATTATGCTGAGTGAAATAAGTCAATCGGAGAAGGACAAACAGTGTATGTTCTCATTCATTTGGGGAATATGAATAATAGTGAAAGGGAATATAAAGGAAGGGAAAAGAAATGTTGGGAAATATCAGGAAGGGAGACAGAACATAAAGACTCCTAACTCGGGGAAACGAACTAGGGGTGGTGGAAGGGGAGGAGGGCGGGTGTTGGAGGGGAATGGGTGACGGGCACTGAGGTGGACACTTGACGGGATGAGCACTGGGTGTTTTTCTGTATGTTGGTAAATTAAACACCAATAAAAGTTAATAAAAAAAAATAAAAAAAATAAAAAAATAAATAAAAACAGTAACTAGCAAATGTATTGATTACTTCCTCCTTCTATTATCTGCATAGATACGATCTCATTGGTGCGTCCCACAGATGGATCAGGCTCCAACGTATTTTCTGTTCCTGTTACCATGCATGGCCTTAAAATAGTTTACTTCGGTACATATAGATAACATTTACTGGGAAATGTTATATTCCAGGTGGGCATTCTTCTAATCTTAAAGAAAAAGAACCCAAAGAGCAGAGAATCTCAACAGCTTAGTGACTGTCGTAGGGTTGTAGTTCAACACTCAGACCCTCAGCAATCTGTTCCCTCCACCAAGTCATCCTCTTGACTACCATCAAGTGCTGCTTTTTAAAAATATGCCATGATGGGTTTCCTGTACAAGATTTATATCCTCATAATGAACCTGCAGTGTCTTTACCAACACTATGTTAGTGCATCTGTCTCCAATGTTATTTGGCTGGTGTGGGATCATGCTGTGTCTCCAGTCCTATTGTATGTGACTCTGCAGTTTTCCTACACTATACAGATCACTAGGACTAATTGATAATTTAAAATTCATGTCACTTCACTTAGCAGTTATGGTCTCCTGTGGACTGGAAATAAAGAAAACACTCAACAGGCATTTAAGTATCACTGTTTCTATTGTTGTCTTGTTTGCTTTATTTCCTACCTAATATGAGACTAACCAAGGCAGATAACAGCCTAGTGCTTTCTCCAATCCAGGAGAATTTTGCAAGCGATTCCAGTGAACTTGCCAAAACAGATATCTGGTTTTCATTACCTTCCATATTCTCATAAATAAGTGTCGATTCCTGGATTTGATCCCATGCCTCAAGGCTTTCTTTATTTTTGTAGCATTTTCTTTCCTGGACTTGGTTGTTTAGGTTTGATCCCTTTCTCCCAATCATGGTCTAACAGCCACATTTATCATCCCATCGTTCTATGCTAGAACTCCCACAAACATAGTATTTGCCATGATTCTCTCTCCCAATTTTGGCTGCCAATTTCTGTAGCTGTCAGAATAAGCAGGTTTGTGCTGCAGTAACAACCCCCAAACTAGTGACTTAAGAAAGCCAAGTTTTTAGTTACACCCCATGGTCAACAGGTGCTTTGTCTTATTATTGTCACTATGACCCAAGAAGATGGAGACCCCATCTAACAAACATGAGAAGCCAACAAGATGAAGGGAAGGAAGCAAATTATCCACTGACTTGCAGAGCATCATTGTTGAAGTGACTCATAGAACTCCTTTTTATTCTTTTTGGTCAAGTCATGTTACCGAGTCTAGTTTCATTCGGAATGGGAAAGAGTAATCCTATTGTATGCCACTATGAGCAGCCCTCATTTCTAAAAGAATGGCCTGGCCTCCCTCAAGCGTGATCACAGCTGCAAACCAATGGGCAGGAAAGGGAGTGACACATCATTCAACTTTTCACTTATTTTCATGACTTTCAGCAATCTAATTTCACAGGGAAAAAAATTAGAAAAATATTCTTAGCGCATGCAATACACATCCAAGTTCTTTCTTTAATGTTACATCCCAATGTAGCAAACCGTCTCTGAATGATGGTTTTCATAGCCTATTTAATATCCTAGGTATTATAATAATACTTTAAAAGTATATAATGTTTTACCTGCTCCCCAAATTTTTAGACTTCTGCTCTTTGATGCCAATATTATATGGCTCATAACACATCTTACTGGTAGTCACAATTGCCTCTACAGGGCCCAGGCTGCTTAGTAAATCAGATGTGGTATCTGCATTCTCTTTAATTAAGGTTTCTATTTCTTGCTCTATTAAAGCACCATCAGTCCATGGAATCTTAAGTTTGAGAATCTGCTGACACTGTGTTGCTGAGTTAAGAAACTGCTACTGATGGAATAAAAACAGGGTCTTATAAGGGGAGAAAGACCGTGAACCTGAAATAGAGGCTCAGGGTTCAAGATCACATTTACAAAAGCAGAGGCGAGGGTGGACCTGCCTGGATGGTATGACCCCCAGAAATCTAGAGTAGGTGTTTCCAGAGAGAGCAATAATCATAACACAGGACATGCCCATGTACACTTGGCTATAAGGTAAGGGGGTGCTTCCCCTTCTGAGGGCTGCAGCCTTCTCTGAAGTCAGACACGTTTTTGCTTAAGCAGGGAGGTGAGGAAATCATTTAGAAAAGAACAGGAAAGGCAGCCTGGGTGGCTCGGTGGTTTAATGCCGCCTTCAGCCCAGGATGTGATCCTGGAGTCCCATATCAAGCTCCCTGAGTGGAGCCTGCTTCTCCCTCTGCCTGTGTCTCTGTCTCTGTCTCTGTCTCTGTCTCTCTCTCTCTCTGTCTCATGAATAAATAAATAAAATCTAAAAAAAGGGAAAAGAACAGGAAGATGCGTGCAAGGTTCTTGATTACCACTCTCTGCATCTGTTGATCTTCAATTTTCTTCCTTCCTTCCTTCCTTCCTTCCTTCCTTCCTTCCTTCCTTCCTTCTTCCTTCCTTTCTTCTTCCTTCCTCTCTTCTCTTCCTCATTTCTACTAACACTTCAAACATCCTCTATGTGCCAGACTCTGTTTTAGGGCCTGGGGACCAGCACTGAACACAACAAACTAAGCAAATATATATATATATTTGAGATAGGGAATGAAATAGAGCATAAGCAAATAACTATATGCTATAGTCTGCATGATACTGATTGTGAGAAAAAATAAACCAAGATAGAGGGATAGAGATGATGGGGGCAGAAGCTGCTCTTGCAAAATGTGCATAATGAGAAATTAGGGAAGGATGCCTCTATGGAGATGAGAGATGAACAGATACCTAAATGAAGCAATAAAATAACAATCGTGTAGATATTCAGGGGTAGAATGTTTCAGGCAGAGAAAATATCAAGGAGTGAAGTGAGAATGGTCTTAATAGGTTCAAATGAGAGTAAAAAGTCAGGAACATCTGCAGCTGAACAAGCAAGGATGTCATAGAAATAAGGGTGGGAGAGGTGCGACAAGAGTGTGTAGAGTATATCATGTGTTCCAAGTGTGAGAGGACTTTGGAGAACACTGAACAGAAGTGTGATACGATTTTCATCTGAAATGCTCTGTGGACAATAATCACATAGAAACAGATAATTCTGAAAATGAAATGTCATAAAAAAACTCTATTTATTCCTTTCTCTGATTTTTGTCACTTATAGTGTGAAAAAAATGATGCCTACTTGCCGCATGTGTGTGGATGGATTTCCAGCATTTGTCATTGTTTGGCTGCCTGTCCCTAGCCATCGCTTGATATTAGCACCTGATGCTCTTTTTGAGGGCAGTCATTCAGAGGGAAGGAGGGCAGACTGCAGCTTAGAGGGGGCGAGTCAGAGCCCTCACCTGGTTCTGCAAGTTAAGAGCCACAGTGGCAGAGGCAGCTAGTCCAGGCCATTCCAAAGGGATGGCCAACATTCCAAAAGCGTAGTCTCTGGAAACAATTGGTGGTGGCCTCCATTTCCAGGTCTTACTGTGCATTCCCTGAAACATTTTAACAAATTTGCATTTTGCTTAAGATATTGTAGTGGACACTGTATGACCCTAGCCATTTCCCTTCCTATCTCTTTTACCAGATCCATGTATTCATCCCTCAGTTTCTGTGTGACCAACACTAACTGATTGCCTGTGTGACGTTCCGAGGAATGGTTTGGACACTAGAGCCACATTGACAGCTGTTAGGAAGATCCAGAATGCCTGAGAATGGAACTGTACATCTTCCACTGCCCTGCACCACACGCAGAGCTCATTCTCCATGACCAACTGGTGAGATGTGAGAGAGCAGGGACCCAGTCCCTTTGCAAGGATGAGAGATTGATTCTGAGGTGTAACCCATACTCCAGAGCTCCCTTCCTGACCAAGCTGAGTCTAGGACTTAGGGAAGTGCTGCCTTGTTGGGTTCCTTCCCATGCCTCTCCATGTTTCAACCATCCCCTTATTGTTTTTTTTTTCCTTGTCTTAGAAAAATAAAATTTGTTTTGTTTTGTCTTTTGTATATCTATGTCTGATAGGATATTTGAGATATAGTTATACAGAAAGCTTCTTTGTTATTTGTCTCAAATTCAAACTTAACTGGATGTCCTCTATTTTATCTGACAACCCTACCTGAAATTCTTTTATAAAAAAAATCACCTGCACCCACATTCTTTACTCAGGGTCTATCCTGAGAGAATCTCTTCTAAAACAGAGCTAAGGTCAGTGTCTCCTGTTTACAACCAGTGAACAGATTGAGGCAGATGTAATCTGATTCTAGAGTTAATAGTAAGGATATCTAACCTTTACTCTGCTATAACCACCTACCATGAAAGTAGATATTGTGTTGAATATCCTGTGTTGATCCCCCCAGATCCATTTTATACCCTCCTACTCCCTTCCCTATGCCCTGAGGAGCTTTACTTGCATTACAATCTCTTGGGGGTGGAAAGGTGAGAACAATGAAGACCCTGAGTATGGCAGGAGATAGAGGTCCCCATGTTCATGTTTCTGGTTCTTTCCATGAGTTGTGAATGCCTACACTCCCCTGCTTCTGCCTCAGCTCTCAGTCGGGGGCCTTGTCCTACAGCTACTGTTTGAGTGACTATTCCCTCCTCTTGACACATCAAGCCCAGGGGTCATTGGCTTCTTGTGCCTAGCCTAGCCCAAGGAAGCTTCACACTAGGTGGCTTTAACCTTGCCACAGCCTTAGAAAGTCTCCTTCTTCAGTCACTCTTTTCTGTGTGTCCTGTGGGGACTCCAACTAACACAAATACATGTATTAACAACAAATAAACCACCTACAAAGTATTATGAATTAGTCTCACCTTATTATGATGAATTTTTTAAGAATTATCTATTAATTTAGTGCAAGAGAGAGACAGAGAGTGCGAGTGAGAATGCATGGAGAGGAACAGAGGGAGAGGGATAATGAAACTTTATCAGATTCCTTGTTGAGCTTGGAGCCCTAAGAGGGATTTGATCTCGTGACTGGAAGATCATGACTTGAGCCAAAGCCAAGAGTCACACAATTAATTGGCTGTGCCCCTCAAAAGCCCCTAAATTATTTTTACCAATAATATTTGGGGCATCCATTTATATATCATTTTGAATTTAAGCAAATGTATTCTTTTTCTCTTGAGTATTTATAGTACTAACATGGACTCAGTCAGTTATTAGAAGCCTGAAATATCAGATTTATTTAGTAATGACAGGAGTTATGTAGAATGTTTTCTAAATATTGCATTGCCTCGATGGTCAGAAAATGGATTTTGCAGCCAGAAGAACATGTGTTTGTATCCTGGACCTAATTGCTAATTGTATAAAACCTTAGTTACTCTACCTTTATGGATTTCTGTTTGACACCTGTAAAATAGAAATAATTGAACCTACTTTGTAGGTTAACTGTGAAGGAGAAACTAAGAATGCATGCAAGGCTTCTAGCACAATATATTATTAATGGTATAGATTCAATAATCAATGGCCATTTGTAAACATTTACGTGTTTATCATTGGATTTAACCTGAAGTTTCTTCATTTCCATGATGGCAATACTTGGCAAGGTTTTATGAGAAGTACCAGCAATCTATATGCAAGGTATGGCTCCATGAAGGGCAGCCACCATTATCATTAGGGGAGGAGAGATGGAAAGGCATCCCAGGTACAAGGGAATGGCTTCCATCCTTCCTCCAGGTCTGTAACAAATTGCAAACATAACCACAGTAAAAAAAAAAAAAATGATATTCTGGGATCCCTGGGTGGTGCAGCAGTTTGGCACCTGCCTTTGGCCCAGGGAGCGATCCTGGAGACCCGGGATCGAATCCCACATCGGGCTCCCGGTGCATGGAGCCTGCTTCTCCCTCTGCCTGTGTCTCTGCCTCTCTCTCTCTCTCTCTCTCTGTGACTATCATAAATAAATAAAAATTAAAAAAATGATATTCTTATGGGAGATTAGAAAAGTTTAAATAATGCCAAGTAAACAGAGTTTTTTGTGGTCTTTTGCTAGAAACTGGCCTTAATCTTCCCGACTGCTAAGAAGAGCCTCATCCTTTTTCCCTACTGGATTCTAAGTAACCTGTTTCTGGGTCCTGATAGTTGTAAGCCTGAGGCTATTGTGAGGCTAGTTCCTGCCGGAGGCACACATGTCACCTCCTCTAGATATGCTTCCAGGCTACCAAGGCAACCTGAGGCAGCTCCAGGGTGGCAGGAAATAGCACCAGGAATTCCTGAGCCAGGAGTCAGGGACACCGTCTTCTTAGAGCAGTGGTACAGTTATGTCAGTGATTAATGTGTTTGGGGGTAAGAATCCAGGACAAGAGATATATTAAATATTTTACTCCTCAATGCTCAGACCATCTCTCCGTTCCTGTGTTAAATCTTTCACAATACAGCTTAAGAGGGAAATAGAAGCCTCAGGTATCCCTCCTTCCTCTTATCCTTCCTTGGCTCTGTCATCTTAGAAAAGATGGTCAGGCTCACTTTCCCGACAAACATGGGCTGCTCCTCATGTAGGTTTTATCTCTACCTCTCCTATGTCTTTTTGGTCAATGCCCAATGTGCCTGCATGCCAACCCAATTGTCACCATCAATCCATGACTTTGAGAGACTGTCCCAGCACACAAATGTGAGCACACCTATCTTAACATTGACCTTATTTCTCCTCCATGAAATAGGCAACCGAGGACTTTTTTAAATAAACATATAGAGAGTCTGTTGCCCATCGTAAGAGCTCTTCCTTGTGCTCAATTTCCCATACCTGATACCCCTACCAAAATAGTATAGCCTCTACATCTGCCAGCAGTACATGAGCTTCACCAGTACAAACTAAGGCTTCCCGCTGCTCTATCGGGCCAGCCATTTGTCACGATCATTACAGACTGTGTGCTAAAAAGTGTGTCCAACCTCTCTTCTCTATGTCACATCCTTTAAAACCTACAGTGCACCGAGTGACAGGTGTGCGAGACATACTCTCATTATTTCTTCAGGTGTGACATACAATGAAATCAGCTGAGTGGTCTTTCTGGAGGCTTTCAATCAGGAAACAGAACGAGTCCTGGAAGTTCATTTGCAGTCATGCGTAGCTCACCAGGCTATAATCTTCGGAGAGATTTGGGTGTCAAATACTGAAAGCAGGAAGAGAATTAGGTAGTCGTTTCCTCTGAGTTTGTCCTTTTCACGTACTATTGGAAACTTAGGATGGCAACTCAAAACTAGTCTAGGACCCCAAAGTCGGGCCTGCGAGTATCTCTGGCTTTTCCCTGGCACAGTCACCGTGAGATCCAGCAGTGATCTGCAAATAAAGGCAAAGATGGGACTGGAAGAAGGATCGGCTAAGAAAACTGAAATGACAAAGCACCTGGCTTTCCTACAGACAAAACAGTTCATGGGAAGTAGGCAGGGACGGGCATTGGCCATGGAGCCAGGATCTGGGCTTGCTGCGGGGAATCGAATCCTTTCCTGAAGGAAGGAAGTATCGTATCCAAATGGAGAGAGCACGGATGTGCAGTCTTTGGTGGATAGCATGAGAGCCACTGCTCCCTCCCAATGCTGGTCTTCCTCTATAGTCAGCCTGGGCTGAAGACCTAGCTTAAGACATCCGATGAAATTGCCACTGGTGAGAAAGTGCCAGAATATGTTTTGTGATGCAGAGAGCATCACAAAACATATTCTGGAACTTTTAGCCAAGTCATGGAGAATTCAAATTTTGACAAGAAGGACAGTTTGGAGTGGGAGCAGGTGTCATCTTCCTTGAGCACCCATGTCATGCAGTGCCAGCATCTCCCATTTAAAGGAGGTAGGGACTCACCAAAGGACTCCTGTATTCCTCAGGATGCAGGCATCCATAAATCAGATGTGCCCGTGTTCACTTCAAGTTCACAGATGAGGCTTCTCGAGTGCCAGCGGGGATTGAAGAGGGTACTGAATGAGCTGAGTATCACCACCTGTCTTTGATGTTTCTTTTCACAGAGCAAAAGTCAAGTTTCCAAAAAAAACTAGTAGGTAAGGAACCAAGGAGCCACTTTGCCAACTTTTAAGCTAAAGGGAAAGTCAAGTCTTAGAGGCTAGTCATGGCATATCACGTGGGAAGCGAGGCCCAAACTCACCATATCAGAGAAGTATTCCTGGGTCCACATGTACCAGGGGAGGGGCTGATCTCCCTGAAGAGCATGTGTGGGTGAAAACCCATCCCTTGAATTCTAGTGGAGATATAGCAGGCTGTCCTGAGCCCTGCCAGCTTCCTCACCCCCAGGCTTCCCTCTGAACCTCTGGGCCTCCTTCTCCAGCTGGCAAACTCTAAGTCAGGCCAGATCCCTGTGGCACCTGGATTTGATCTGGCCCGCATTTTTTTTGTCTTTGTTTTTTTATTTTTATTTATTTATTTATTTTTTTAAACATTTTTTAAAATTATTTATTCAGAGAGAGAGAGAGAGAGGCAGAGACACACCAGAGGAAGAAGCAGGCTCCATGCAGGGAGCCTGACGCGGGACTCGATCCTGGGTCTCCAGGATCATGCCCTGGGCTGAAGGCAGCGCTAAACCGCTGCGCCACCGAGGGTGCCCCGTCTTTGTTTTTTATTTAAATCGCACATAAGTGTTAGTTTTGTATGGTCTGTGCAGTTCCCCCAAAGGTAGAAGAGTGGCTGTGACAGGCACTATTTCTGCTTCACATACCTTCTTAACATCCCAACTGCTATTGTTAGTAAACTTAGGTGCCTAACACTAAGTCTCTAGTCCCCTCTTCCAGGAAGCCTTCCCTTTCCACCTTAATATGAACTGGGTGCTCTTGCTATGAAGTCCCACTAAGAAACATTCCTATTTCCATCATGGCTCTTATTAGAGTACATATAGAAACAGGAGTGGTTGTTACCAATACACACTGTGGTGCTTTCACGTATACTTGCTCTTTTATCTCATAGATACACAATATATATATTCAGAATCCTCAGATAGAGATGGTTAAAGAATGGAAGACTGTTGACTTAGAAAAGTTAAACTACTTGTTAACATAATAATTCCATAATGCATTATTTCATAACTGAGAATCCTATTATATTTTTTCTAATTTCATGCACCTATATTTTTGACTGGACCATGCACTCCCTGGGGGCAGAGCTTTCCATTTTCTTTTAAATTATTAAGTTTCCAGAGTCCCAAAGTGTCCTGCAAATGGTAGATGCACCATAAATCTATTATATAAACAAATGGAAATATTGAAGGGCTTTGGGGTGAGGAAATACATATATTTGCTTTCCAAAATGCAGAGCTAGCACCCCTGAGTGGTACTTGGAAGGAAGGGGACTTGAATTGGTTTGGGAGAGAATAAAACAACTGAAGTGGGACAAGCATCTGATGGACCATTTAGTGGGAGTCATGAGTGTCGAGGTTCTTTGCCATTTGAGAACCCTCTTCAAAGATAAACTCTTCCTTTGAGGCCATGTGGATTGGCTCTCTCACCACAGCAAGTGCCTGGCACTATATCAAAAGGAGATTTATTAAATTTAACAGACCAGAATATTATTACATAAAGAATATTGCCCCTGAGCTGCAATCAAATCACTCAGCTGTCTGTTGGTTTCTCTCATTTTCTGAACACTTCAGCCTTTCTCTCACTGCTACTTGGTCAGAACCAGTCTGGGTCTGGCCTCTGTGTGGGGCACAGACACCTGGAGCTTTGAGCTTCTGATCTCCACTGGATGGAAAGTGCTACCATGTTTGTTGCTTGCTGGTTGTTTGGTATTGATTTGCTGGTTACTTTTTGGAACAAATTTCGGTTTGGAATGCCAATGAAGGTAAGGATGGTCATTAAGTAACCCTTGATCTTCCTCCTGCTATACCACTGTTTGCTGGTAGAAGCAATTTCTGCAGGTTTATGTACAATGACTTAGATTTCAGGAGAGCGCCATGAAGTTGGCTGCCTATCTTGATGGTGGCATGGTGCATTTGCGCAATGCAGCAGCCAATGACCCAAGCATGCTGCCTAAGTCAGCTCTTTGGCCCACCTTTGCTCCACATGTGAGTCAAACACATTGAGACACCTGCAAGTCAAAGCCCAAACGATGATTCATTTTTAGGTAGGTTTTAAGCCCAAATTCCAATTGGAACTTGAGGAAGCTGTCATAGATGTACATGAAGTAAAACTCTCACTATTTTATGGACTTTCTATGAATTTGATTCCATTTAACCTCAGCACCCAAAGCCATACTCTTGGTTGCTGTAAAGATTTATTTCTCTTTCTAGACTTATCCAAAGCTTTGAATGTATCCCACTGCTACAGAACAGCATCCATTAGATCCTGGAATCCCTCCCTCCCACACTCTGCTATGGTTTTTTTGAACTTTTATATAGTGTAAAAACTAATTAGAACAACCAGGCAAAGACACATAAATATTTTTAAAGAATTGTTATTAATGGCAGCCTTCTGTTGCTTCACTAGAACAAGACCAGTCACAAGGGGAAGATTCTGATTAAGGAGTATAAAAATATTTCTACTTTCCTTCAATGGAACTTGTCACAATACACCCCCAGGATCAACCATTCCCCACACAATGACTCCACCCCCCATGACAAAGCAGTAGACACTTAACAAGGAAAAAATGTGTAGGCTACCATTTAGTCTTCATATAACCTATGGGTTTTTCTAATATTAAACATTTACCCACAAGCCTTAGAAGGAGATTTTGAGGATCCATGCTTTGGGGTTTTTTCATCTCTAAGATATCTCTACCATTTTTCTTTACAGCTAAAATTCATAGATCTGAGAAGAGCCCACATATAATAAACCCTATGTTTCTAGTAGTAAAGTAATAAAAGAAATTCAATTAAGATTACCAGAGAATGAATTAATACATGCTGAGCAGCAAAAATAATGTAAGCTAGTACGGTTAACATCCCTCCTTCTGAATTTTCATATCTACTAAATCCTGTGAAAACTAGGACTCTCTCCTGGCTGACCTATTGGCAGAAGAAGCCAGAGATTCTACAGATCCCAGCACCAGAGCTGATACAGGTGGCTCTTTCCAGCACAGTGGAGCTCCTCCTGAAGCCCGATCCTCACCAAAATGGATGCTGAAAAGATAGTAGAGCTAGAAGATGGTGGGACAGAACTTCTGGGTCCACTAATGAGCCAATGTCTAAAATCCAGAAGGTAGGTGGAGCCAAACAATTTTGGGGAAAAAGCCTAATTATGGGACTTTGAAATTCTTTGTGCTTTTCAGCATGTATTTCCCTGCTTCCCTGAACATCCCTCCTATTTATTGGCATAACAAGCCACCTTGATATTTACTCACATAAAACTATAGCGACATTCATTTTCTCTCATGAAACTACAGTTTAAACAAGGATTGGCAGGGGCAAGCTTCAGCTGGGCAGGAGTAGCTCTAGAAGAGATGAGACTCCTCCAGACTGGCTCTTCAAGTGGGTTCTCTAGCATGGTGGTTTCAGGACAGGTGGCCTTTTAACATGGCAGCTTGGAGCTCTAAACCACATGGCAAAGGAGAGTAAGAAAGACAGGGAGAGACAAGTAGAAAATATATCCCCTTTCTAATCTAGCCTTGGAAGTCACACTGCATTGCTTTCGCCCATTTTATTCGTTATTAAGAGTCACAAAGACCAGCCCATATTCATGGGTAAAGGAAATACCCTTCACCTTTTATAGGCAAACCATCAGATAATTTAGAGGTGCGTTTTAAAACCACCACACCAGGACACATGGGTGGCTTAGCGGTTTAGCACCTGCCTTGAGCCCAGGGCGTCATCCTGGCGTCCTGGGATCAAGTCCCACATCGGGCTCCCTGCCTGGATCCTGCTTCTCCCTCTGCCTGTGCCTGTGTCTCTGCCTTTCTCTGTGTGTGTCTCTCATGAATAAATAATTAAAATCTTTAAAAAATAAACGATTAAAAAAAATAAAACCACCACACCTTGAATCTTAATATATTGATTCTTTTTTTTTTTAATTTCACTTATTTATTCATGAGAGATACAGAGAGAGAGGCAGAGACACAGGCAGAGGGAGAAGCTGGCCTCACACAGGGAGTCCGACGTGGGACTCGATCCCAGGTCTCCAGATCAGGCCCTGGGCCGAAGGCAGCACTAAACCGCTGAGCCACCTGGGCTGCCCAAGATTCTATGAGTCATACCACTTCTGTGCATCTTTGCATGGTCTTTGCTTGAACAGAGCCTCAGAACCTATTCTTTCATTGTATGCTTTTTAATTTATATACCTTTTGGCAATCATCTGTATAGGTGGGGTTTTGCTGTGTTAGAAAATGTGTGTCCCTCTAGCAGTATGTGCAGGAGTCCTACTACTAAGATAATTGAGGGGTCATGTTACAAAGAAGAAAGCAAATAAATATTAGGAGACTATATCGCGGCACCATTTAGTACACTTGTTAATTGAAAACTTGACAATGTAGGACAATGTATGCCTAACTCAAACATAAATAATCTTAAGATGGGTATTTTAACAGAATGGTCCCCATTTTAGAACCCTTGCAAGGACTAATCCTTAGATGCCAGCAGAATACCAAAAACAATGGGATACACATAGAACACACTCAAAAGACTGCTGTTTGTAGGATGTTACCTTCCTATCAAGAGGCCATCATGCATAATATAGCAACTAATATTTGTTGAGTACTTCCTATAAGGCAGTCATTTGTACATAGGAAGAACTCAACAAATATTTTTTGAATAAAAAGAAACACAGGACAAAGCAAATAAAATAAACATTGCCATCTTCCTTTGACCTTCCTGGAACTTCCTGGAGCCTCATCAGACTGGGTTAAAAGCAAAGTACAGAGCTCTCAGAGCAATTCTGTGTGGGAGATAGACAGCCTCCACAAGGAAATATAAAAGAGGCTGAATAGAGGCATGTACAAAATTTCATAGTAGACAGAAGTGACAGGGAGACACCTGCCTGTGGTTGCCAGGGAAGACTATTTTATAAAGGACAAATGAAACAAAGAAAAGACAAAATTTCCCTTGTGTCTCAGAACCAGCTGATTCTGGGGGACTCAGGATTAACCCAGATAGTAGGATCCAAGCCATTCATGAGTGAGTAGTCCCTACTGTAGAGTGCTATCACTCTATGGATGCCCAAATTGGTCTGCTGGATGCCAGAAGAAAATATTAAAATTTTCATTTATATTTTTCTCACTTTTAAAAATTAAAATATTTAATATGTTCATATATGTGAATACACATGGCAATACCTTAAGATATATGTAATTTTAATTTAAATACATATACCTCCAGCATGATGCATGTTCATCGTTTTAAGCTTGCATGTATTTAAATTTTTTTAAATGGTAACTGAATTAAGCCATAATTGCATGCCCTATGGTGTCTCAAAGTGTGAACCAATTGCTACAGCCTTAAATCAAGAACACAAAAATAAAAGCAACACTTCTCTGAGTTGGAATAAATGTTCAATTACTTTGAGTAGCTTTCAAATCAATAGTCAAGAGGCATCATTATTTCAAAAGCTATTAGTTCCTATAGATTAAATTGTATCTAACACTCACCATCCCCCAACCCCATTAAAATACCAGCACATTTTATGCCATTCTCTCAGCTTTCTTGGGGTCTCCATTAGCACCATGAGAAACTCAACGCTGTGAATTGGCAAGTAATTAAATGGAGCATATGATGAGCTTCTGAAGCCCTGCTTCTATTTGGAGGAAACCCAAGTGTCTTACCTGAGTCAAGTGTCTAAGGATTTTCATCATCTGAAAACATGAGTCTCAGCGCAGGGCAGATTGCGTTATATTGCTGATGGGGAAAATAACAGGAAATGTTCCTTTCAAGAGGGACAAAGTGAAGTCCCCTGGCATGGCTAAGCCTTCGCAGCTGGTTAGAGCCAAGTCAATGCACTTTCTTTCAAGAAACTGCTACTAAGCACTTATAATGTGTCAGCCTCTGTAGAAAGTAAAGTTATTTCTTATTTGACAAATATCCTGCCCTGAGGGCCTCATATTCTAGTAGAACAGACATATAAACAGATACATTCATAATGCTGTCGTAAACTTGCGAATGAATCAATGCACAAGGTGTATAATTTTGCTCCAATTCTTCAAACTTGACCTACACATTTCCCGAAACTGTCCCACTGTGCTGGCACATAAATACCACCAGAGGACCACAGGAACTGTTTTGTATGATTGCCTCAGATCATTCAGCATTTGCTCTATAGTTTTCATTGAAAAAAAAATTCAATTTCAATTGAAAAATACATGTAAAATTACAGAGAATGGTATGGCACTAGTCCTTGTCTGCATCTCCAAAAATCAATCAATGTTAGAATCTAGTCATTGTCTATTTTTATGTTAAAGAAAAGTAAGTTTCATAAAAATGAGGCATGATTAGAAAAAAGTTTACATGCATAAGAACGAAGGCAACAAAATATCACTGCCAGCCTCACTACCTGAAGGTAATCATCAGAAGCACCAGGCGCCAGCATGGTTAGCGCCTTTCAGTAAGTCCACACCAATATGGAGGCACATGTGTGGGTAGGATGAAAGAGTGCAATATTTTATAAAGTTGGGATTATTCTACTCCATACTACCTTGTTTGTGTCCCTCAGTCACCTATGAATTCATATTCCTTTCCTTGTCTGATTTTTGTTTCTAAATAATTTAGAAATAACTGGTTTGTATTTTGTTTACTCCCTCAGGAATTTTGTAGGAGAATTTTGTTATATATTTTCAGTTTTCTACTTCATTTGCCCTTTACCTGATTTTCCTGGCTTTTATCTATGTAATATTTCTCTTTCTCTCTCTTCATATACATATCATGTACGCCTTCTAGTTTGGGTTAATTGATGTGGCTCCTTTTACTTGGCAGTTTATGGATTTCTCTTTAGCTTATGCCATTCATTCTTTAATATCGACTGGACAACTCTAATGAACTGAGCACTGTGCTCTAAGTCCTGTTTCCTGTTCTCCATGGGGAAGAACAGTAAACAAGTAAACAGAAAAACAAATTTAATACAAGTACATATGAAGGAAGCAAACAACGGACTAAGGAGAGAACTGAGTAGAGAATTCTCCGAGGTATTTTAGATAAGGTGAGCAGGAGCTGCTTCCCTGTAGAATGAGTTAACCCACAACTTAAAGAGTGACAAGCCCAGCACTAGGATAGCACCCAACATACAGTAGCTATTTAAGAATATGTGTTGAATGAATGAGTACGTTAATATGAACGTTACAGAGAAGAACATTTAAGAAGAGGGGGATCCAAGTGCCCAGACCATTTCAAAATATCTGGGCTCAGATATTTTTTAATTCACTCTCCTTTCTAGTTTTGAAATATAATTAAGATGATAATGATAAAGACTCCTATTATCTTTATAGCTATCATGTACCAACACTGTAGAACAAGTACTAGATCAATCACTTTATATCAGTATCTCAATTAACTTTCACAAAATCATAAAGTAAAAATTTGTGCATGTGAAGCATTAAGTTTTTCTTTTTCCACGCCAGGAAACTGAAGCTTAAAGTTTAATCGAATTAGCTAAAGCTACTAAGCCATGGGACACGACTTGAAACTGAATGCAGGCCCACCCTTCTGCAAGTCAAGAACCTACATCTGGAGTGCTCTTATGTGATCCACCATTGTGTCGGTCTAAATACCATGGAGAATAGCAGGTGTGAGTAATCTCTACACCCCTTTAAGATTGGGATAAGACTTTTGATCAAAGTTAGTGAGGTAGGGTAGGTTAGAGACCCCATTAGTGGAGCCAATTATACTTGAATTCAAATTCAGATCCAGGTATTGGCTGGGTATATAACCTTAAGCAAATAACCCAAAGTCACTTGGCTTTCAACACCTCCATCACGGAGATAATAGCACATTAATTCTCATGAGGATTAAGTGACACAATGATAGCATATCACTGAGCACTGCACTCCACAGAGGGTGATGGTTCAAATGTAGGGGTCATGTGACCCCGAGCAAGGAATCAATGGCCTGCATACAGAGAAGGGGTCTGGATAACCTCTTAGCAGAAGTGACAGATGAGCTGGGATTTGCAGGACAGATGGTAAAAATATTCCGGTAGAGGGAATGCTGTGCACAAAGACAGGGCACAAACTCATTATCTGAAAACTGCATATTGACATTCAGTTCCTCTACATTTCCTTACAGCAACGTGTGGGCCCAGGAACACTGTTTTCACTTACAGAGATTCAGATGGTCCTCCCGAAACAGTGTTCATGATGACAAGGATTATAATGAAAATATGCCCATAAAAGAAGGAAAAGGATCTCCTCGAATCCTTGCTTACTTCATTTTCTAAACCAACTGGGCTTGGAAAGATTTATTTTTGGCTATTTTTTTCTAAGTGCCAAAATGTCTTCCTACGTTTATTGTCCAGAGTGTAAGTCCTCCTAGGCAGGGAGTTTTCGAAATTATGATATTCACTGAATGCTGAATGATAACAATTACATTCTTCCTTTCTCAGTATTTGGAGATCCAGCTGGGCCCAGAGCCCTAAGCATGAAGCTACCATACAGAAGCTGGGCTGGGTGGTATTTCCAGAAAGAAGTGCCAGCTGAAGTATTGAAAGCGTCTGTGAAGAATCCTGGTGCTTTGCTATTTCCAGCTGAATTTAGCAGCCTTGAGAAATTAGAGGAGATTTCATTAGCATTTTATTCCTCTATGTTCACCAGCACCATTTGGTAGGAATGAAATTTAAATCTTGCCAGCTTTTATCTTTGTTAGAATCATTAACCACTTTCGTTTGGGTGAAATTATTAAAAAGGAAAAGGAGTAACTCTTGCAGACAGCCTCATGGGCATCACCATATTGCTCATCCTCCCGGTGGTGAAAGCAAGAGTTACTGCTGTCCCTGTTTGCAAAAAGATTGAAAGCACATAGAGGTGAAGCAGCTTGCCTGAAGGCACACAGCTAAAAAGTTACCATGACTGAATACTATCTTTCCCTAAAAATTAAAGCCCAGTTTCAAAACAAGTCATCATTGATTGGCTCCGGTTAGATCATTAAATATGTGGTCTTTATTTCTAACGAATTCTATCCAACACACATACAGACAAATGCATTGATAGATAACAAAAAATAGAAGCTCCTTCATTGTTTGTTTGGGTTTTTGTTTTTTCTTTTGTTTTATTTTGTGTTGTTTTTTTTTTTTTGGTACACATTACACTATCATGCATAACAGAATCTGGAATAGCACGCATTAAAAATTGCACGCATTTTTGAAGGAAAAGAGAAGAATGTAACGGCTAAAATCTATTGTTTAAATAATGGTAGCTGGGGCAAGGAAATCAATTATTCAAAAACTCTAGAACATGGAAAATGACTAAAACGCATTAACTTTATTTGAGAGCATTCTGGTATTCAGAGTAAAAACAGAAGCAAATTGCATTTTACCACTCATTATTTAATAAAAAATTGAGCATCGGTTTGCCAGGAAAGATGAATGCGTTTGGAGTTCCTACTTTATACCATTTGGTGTGGATTTGTACAAGATTATTATGCAATCCATCGTGCGCTGCTGGGAGCAGCAGTGATTCCCAGCATTTACAAATCACATGCATTACCTCCAGTTGCATTATGACAGCCTCCCGATTGTGCTATCTGATTGGAGGAAGCTCTGTTTGAAGGCCAAAGAAATCTCTCCACCCTTGTTTCTAACAGTCACTTCAGATGAATTTGCAGCCACCTCCCCTGACACAGCCTCACCTCCACCACCAGGTCCTCTGGTGTACGCTTTCATGCTTGTCCTACATTTCCTCTGAACACATCTGCCATGATGCTGTTAAGATTCGCCTCTGCCTGCTTTTATGATTTCCCTCCTACCTTTTCTCAGTATAAGCCTGACATGGCTTCAAGTCTGGTTATTTTATGATGGGACCAAAAGGAATCAATCACCCTCCTTCCAAAGTCAAAGCTTCTAATGATAGTGTTGGATGATAGCCACCTGCCCATATCCCGGTAGGTCCCACCAGATTTGGGTGTACATTTCACAGAAGAGCACATGGAGCTAATACTTTTTTGAACTTTTCCCAGTAATGCCACCCATGAGTGTGATGTCAGTGGAGGCCAGCAGTGAGTAGGTGGGTGTGGGTGTGAAGTCAAGCAGACAGGACTCTGATGGTCACAAGAGGTCACATTTCCTCCTAGAGGAGGAGGTGTCTTAGAGTGGAGAGCAAGCCTCTTACCTTTCAACTTGGCTGATTATATCAGTCTCTTGTTCAATATGCTTGTATGTCCCTTTCTCTAAGGGTAAACACCAAAATGCTCACACAACATGGAAACTCTAGCATAGCTTGCACTCTCTTCCTTTATAGCCCTATGTTCCCCCTTCTCCCTTTCTGCTCAGCCACAGTAGCTCTCTTTTACTTTCCTTCAAAATGCAATGCATCCTGCTGCTTCAGGGGCTTTGCACAAGCTGCTGCTGCTCTGAGTGCTTGGTGAGATTCTCTACTTTATCCATTCTCTACTTTATTCTCTACTTGTATCCGTTTATACAAACGGGGCATAAGTTTCAGATCTCAAGAATCACCTCCAACATCACTTCTTTAAGGAAATTGTGCCAACCCAACAAGGTCCTGCCTCACCTTACATTCTCTCTTAGTATTCTGTATCTTTGTAGCATTCATCATCAATTATAATCATATATTATTTGGATAGCTGTTTTTCAGTTACTGCTTTCCCTAGCACTCCAAGCTTCAGGAAGCTGGAGTTTATGTTTCTTTTAAACTTAACATTTTATCCCTGGAAACTAGTAAGAAAAAGACATCTTAATTTTTTTTTTTTAATAAATGAATAGAGGTGCTTGTGTGGTTCAGTTGGTTAAGGTCATGATCCCAGGGTCATGGGATCAAGCCCTGTTGGGCTTCCTGGTCATCCTGGAAGCCTGCTTCTCCCTCTCCCTCTGCCGCTCACCCTGCTTATGCTCTCTATCTCTGTCAAATAAGTAAATAAAAATAAATAAATAAAATAAATAAATGAATAAGTGAAATCAGTCCTAAGAGGACAATTTTAGAAGTTATTAAGGGTTCAGGTGAACTGACACACTTGGAAACCCCTTGGAAAGATGCAAAATCCCAATCATAAGAATTTAAATCAAGTTCTGGATCTTCCCCTTAATTGATTAATTAATTCATTTTTTTAAAGATATTTATTTATTTATTTATTTATTTATTTATTTATTTGCGGGAGAGCAGAACACAAGCAGAGAGGAGAGTCAGAGGGAGAGGGAGAAGCAGACTCCCCACTAAGCAGGGTGCCCAAAACAGGGCTCCATCCAAGGACCCCAAGATCATGACCTGAGCTGAAGACAGACCCTTAACAGACTGAGCCACCCAGGTGGCCTTGGATCTTTCACTAATTTAAATAAGTCAATATTCCCATGCCATCATCTTAAAGTCTATGTTAGAATGTCAGGATCATTAAATAGCACCACTCCTTTCACACATAGGCATGTTTATTGAATGAATAAATTGTGAATGAATGTATGAATAGTGAATGAATGTATGAAAATCTACTAAATAGATTTCACATAGTGAAATTCATTCACATAGTGAATGAATGTATGAAAATCTACTAAATAGATTTCACATAGTGAAATTCATTCACATAGTGAATGAATGTATGAAAATCTACTAAAATATCTATAATAAAAGATGAGGGTCAGGGATATACTGATGATGCTAATGGAACATGGTAGAGGAAGAAAACAAAAAAATGAAATGGAGAGGGAAGAAAGATCATATTAACAGAAATAAACACTGCAGTGTTTCCTTATTCCTTTATTAGAGGATATGGACTTTAATGGCAGACTTCAGAACCCAAGAATCTCAGCAAGGAGCTTAAAATATATGTGATTGGGATGTTTCCCAAACTTGAAATCCTAATGGAGAGAAATAAAAGTTTCCAGATTTCCTCTTAGATATCCCACTTGCAATTTCAGCATGATCTAGGGAATCTGTATTATTGACCTTGGCCCAAGGTTACTTTGATGATGGGCCATCTTGGAAAATGCCTGTTTGGAAGATGATTGTCTTGGGATAGGACTGAGCCCTGTAGCCACCTAGATGAGGTGGGTGTCTGCAAATGGGAATGTGGGCAGCATGTGTCCATCTGGTGTCCATATGGAGAGATTGATTTGAAAGTCCTCAAGGTGTCCAGATGTAAAGCAGAGTCCACTCAAATGCCTACATTACATGTTCAATTCTATATGACTGAATGTTCAACATTGGGCAGCTATAAAAATTATTCTGAACACCTATTACCTACACAGTGGCACCAAGTAGTAATACCTATTTCTCAAAACTGTTTTAAACACTAACTAAATTAACCCCCACCAATCACCCAGGACATTATCTATTATCAGATAATAGATACTCTAAATGGCAGCAAAGAGAGAGAGGAGAAACAATAAGGGAAGGAAAATGAACAGAAGTGAAAGAGAAATATTTGCTTTTATTCTCTAATTCAGTATAATTCAATAAAATTATTTTTTTAGAAATTAAGTAATGATGAAGATAGTATAATCCAACTAGATGTCAATGAATAATCTGAGCTATACGTTTATTTATATATTCAAGCTCCATGCCAGCCTGCAGATGTCTATTGATTTCCCTCTTCTGAAATAGATGGTTTTGTTTAGCTCTGAAAAAGTGAACAATTTTCCTGACACCAACTGCTTGTTTAATAGTTTTGGAATAATCTATATTTCATTAAGATGATGACTTATTACGCCCAACCTTCTGCTGCCTTGCAAACTATTGATTTAAGGCAGTTTAGCACTTGTATAGCATCTAATAAATTGGTCCCAATTGGCTGTGCTGTGTTATATACTCATCCCTCACTGTATAACATTGGCCTGGCATATTTTAGAACACATCCATAGATTTGTTTTCTCGACAAGATCCGTCCCCTTCAAATCCTTCCACTGAAAGAGTCGCTGCTTTTTTTTATAATTCACATAAAACTTTTAGATAAGTAGAGGGCACCACAATCAATATTCATACTGTGATTTATTGGAGGAGGAAATATTCCACTAAATCCTCCTTGTAAATCCAGTGTGCAAAGTAGTTAGTACAGTAATCCATCTCCTGGATATTCTAAACGGGGCATTAATGGCCTTGAAAGGTAGAGTGGCTGTGAATCACCTGCTCATGATGCAGATAGTTAGCAGCTTTATTAGCTCACATACTTCACACTCAGCTCTGCCTTCTACCAGCGTCCCCTCCTACCAGGCCCTAGAGTGTTCATCTTAACTCAGCAGTTCCTTTTCTCCAAACTTTCACCACATGTACTATTGGGCATTCCAGTTCTCTTTCTGATGGAGGCAATCTCCTCCTACAAATCACAGAGGACACTAAATGATATTTTGAAGTGATTTCCTATTTCCTCATTTTTCCTCTTCAGGATTAGTTTTTCACCACGGATTTTTCTCTCTTCTTCAAAAGTCAACGTATGAGAATGAGGTTGGCACACTTTGGTAGCTCACAGACATTCCTCCTAAGTTCTCTAGAATCATGGCATTTGCAAAGTTGTAGGTTGTAGGGACATGGCAACAGGTATGCAAACTGCCTTAAGAGGTCTTAGGTGATGTCACAGATGTAAAATTTGAATAAGGTCTTTTAAAAATGATAGGAAAGTGAGGCAGGAAAGTGAGTATTCCAAATTAATACAAACTTAACTATTTGGGAACATAACACGACACAGTGACTTCTAAGAACTGTGATTAGTTCAGTACAGTTAGAGCATAGGAAACACAAATATCAATCGTAGGAGACAAGTGCAAAAAAGATACTATGGGAAATCCCAGGGCTATGTACTCAATATCCATTTGCTGAGTGAACAAATGTATGAACTAACTAATCATTCCATCAAGCAATAAATCAATGAATAAACACTTTCTCTTTTGCCATTCTCCTGGGTACATTCTCTTTCATAGACATCGTGTCTTTTGTTTCATTTTTGCTAATCAATACCTTATTTTTATTCTTCTTACCATAACATTATAAAAAGAAGTCAGAATAATTGTTTTACCCCTTCAAAGGGGTAACTCTTTTTGATACAGAATTAAGGTTCTTCTCTATTTCTTTTTTTTTTTCTTCTCTATTTCTTTTAAACCATCTGACAGCTTTTATGTTCTTGAAGGTGATAATAATTGAGTCAGAAATACTGTTACACTTATTTCCAACCCTTTACACTTTATATTTGATAAATAGAGCCATCAGCTGGTCCATTTCTTGTATTAATCCAAGAATCCATCTGTTTGAATGGAGGCACGAAAGACAGTACTGTGAAAACCAGATGGCCTAGTTTGTCCTGACACTCAAAAGCAGGAGGATCCTAGAAGCCTAGTATAAGGACTTTCTGCTTTTTCATCCCAGCTGGGGGAGGGGGGGAAGCACCAGTTCCCACAATGAAGCTGTGCAATCAGAGATTCCTACTCTGAAGCCATTCAGCAGGAAAAAAAATATTATGAAGAAAATATAATACCTAGCATTTTTGCTCTCTTTTATATCAATATTTTATGTGAGGAGAAGATGCAGGCAAAGAAGTCCTATGACAGAGAAACTACTTGTTTAGAGAAACTTTTAAAAAATGACCTCTGAAAAAGAAATAACATCCTTGAGAATACTGGAATCTTTCTAATGGATTAACATCCCCAGTTGCAATGTCTCAGGGGGATTTACCGATTAATGATGAATCATTCCAACTCTACTGCAAATTCCTTGTCATGTTAGTATGAGATTTAGGTTGAGCAGACTCCCAGGAAAATGTCTACCAGGACCCCCAGATTATTGCCTTGTCAGCCACACCCTGGTTCTGTTACCATCAGGAGAAGGAAGACAGAAGAGTCACTAAAGCTGACACTAGGTGTTTCAACCCTAAACTCACTTCCTATTTCACTAATTATACCAGGTTGTTGCTATAACTTAAATGATTTATCTGACTGCTACCATGGACCCAGGAGCATCTTCTGGTTTGTTCTGCATCCTCTCTAGTTTTGGTAGTTTAATTACTCCTTTCTACTCAGACCCTTGCACATTTTTTGTCAACCAGCCTAATATTAGGGCTAGTGCCAGTATTCAGAACTCACCACAACAGATCCCCTTAGAAGTTTGTATATTAGAAACAAATCCAGATATATCAGGAATCTAATGCTGGATGTTCATTTGAGCTTATTTGTTCTGAAGTGATTGATATGAATACAGCACGTTGATTTAAAAAATATCACAAAAAATAAAATAAAATAAAAATAAAAAATATCACAAAATCAGGGTGCTTGACTGGTTCAGTCAGTTAAGTGTCTGAGTCTTGATCAGGCTCAGGTCATGACCTTTGGGTCCTGGATTAGACCCCACATCAGGCTCTGTGCTCAGCACAGAGTCTGCTTGTCCCCTTCTCTCTTCTCCTCCCTTCTGTCTGTCTGTCTCTCTCTCTCTCAAATAAATAAATTAAAAATCTTTTTTTTTAATCACAAATTCATTATCAGATACAATGTTGAACTTCTCTTCCTTAGCTAAAACAGGGATGTTCTAAACAAACTCTCCTTTGTCATTAAACCTCTGTTGCTTTAATTTTATAAATAATTAATGTTTACACATCTGTAAATTTTTGTTCATAGATTTGTTTGGGCATTGACTTGTTATATATGTATATACATCAAACACATAATTAATAGCACCTAGGTACCAGACACCATTCTAACTGCATCACAGATTATGTTAAACATTTAACATAAAACTTATGAGAAAGACATATTATATGCCCATTTTACAGATGAGGAAATTCAATCATAGATAGCTTAAGTTATTTGCTCAAAGTAAAACAATTAGTATGTGGGAGTGTTAAAATTCTGATTTTAACTCCTGATTCATAACCATGGTAATCAGCCAATAATTGGTAAAATAATTATTATTATTAAAACAATCATCAGACATAAAGCCATGTGTTCTATTATAAGCCAGTTGCCCATATTAAAGATAATATTGAAGCTCTCTTTTATGTCAATATAATTTATTTTTATTTATTCCTTATGATGAAATTTGAAGTATCACATAGTACAACACCTAGACTATCTTCTTAGAAAAGTGTTTTTCTGTAACTCCAGGAAGGATTCCAAGATAAAAGGGCTGAATTAAGTTCCAGAGTCTGGTCTCAAGGTTTTGACCTTGTTTCAACCACAGCAGCTCTCCTTTTTATCAGCTTTGTGACTTAGGATTTTAATTGTCACAAAATCAAAGTCTTCTAGTAATTTAAAAGCATTTTTGAAAAGCACTATTTTAATCACTTCTTTTCTAAGATTCATGTTATCAGTCTCTTCTGTTCCTCTTGAGAGATAGTTTCTAAACACACTCCACTCTATTAACCTTTCTCAGCCTGTAATCCAGCCTGTCAATATCCTACTGTAAATGGAGATTTCCCAATTATTAGCCTGCACATTTTATGTGTCAGTGTGGCAGGGATTAGAAGAAGTTCTCAATGATTGACTAAAAATTCACCTAAAATAGGTAAAAGAAGGAAACTCAACCACTATTTTACACCTCATACAAAAATAAATTCAAAATAGATCAAAGACTTGAATGTAAGATCTGAAATCATAAAATTCCTAGAAGAAAACATAAGCAGTTATCTCCTTGACATCTATCTTAGCGGCATTTTTTCAGACAGGACTCTTCAGGTACGGGCAACAAAAACTAAAATAAACAGGTTGGATTATATTACATTAAAAACCTTTTTTAAAGTGAAGGAAACTATCAACAAAATAAAAAGGAAACCTACCAAATGGTAGAAGATAATTGCAAATCATACATCTGGTAAATCATTTAATATCCTACATATATAAAGAACTTACACAGCTTAATATTAAAACAATAAACAACTTGATTTTAAAAATGGGCAGAGAAGACCTCTGGGGAAGATGATAGAGTAGATCTACACTCACCTAAGCTCACCTTATCTCATGGATACAACTAGATAACACCCACATCAGTATAAACAACCCAGAAAATGACCCAAAGACGGGAAGAACAAACTCTACAGAGTAAAATGTAGAGACAAATCCATATAGAAGAGGGTAGGAATCTAAACTGACCAGTGCAACTATCCATGGGAGGGAGAGATGCTACAGTTGCAAAGAAGGGAGAGAAACAGATCCCATATCAGGCCCCCCAGGCACAAGGAGACCTGCATAGGGAAAAGAAATTCCCATAACATTTGGGTTTAAAAACCAGAGGGACCTAATTTCATGAGTTCTCACAATCAGTAGGGCTTACCACCTGGAATTTAAAAAAATAAAAATAGGGATCCCTGGGTGGCACAGCAGTTTGGCACCTGCCTTTGGCCCAGGGCACGATCCTGGAGACCCAGGATCGAATTCCACATCAGGCTCCCAGTGCATGGAGCCTGCTTCTCCCTCTGCCTATGTCTTTGTCTCTCTCTCTCTCTCTCTCTCTCTCTCTGACTATCATAAAAAATTAAAAAAATTTAAAAAATAAAAAATAAAAATAAAGATAAAAATAAAAATCAAGAGGCTCAGCTCTGGGAAAGGTGGAAGGTGATAGGAAACTGAGGCCCACCCTCAAAGAGACACAGAACCAACAACCCTACTGAGATACAGCAGAGAAAAATGTCTTGAAAAACACGTGGGACATATGGAAAGGAGATATATTTAATAATCTCAGAGCCTGTGCTGGAGGGGCAGGAATATTTCAGAGAATTCTCTAAGAAAAAAAGAGCTGTAGGCACAATTTCCCCTCCCCTCCCCACCAGCCTAAATACATGGACACCTGTGGGAACCAGCACAGTGCCAATACTCACCACCTAACTTAGTAACAACATGTCTTCATATTCCCCTGAGGACACACCGCCTAGAGCCAGCCCTTGGATCTATGTCTCCTCAAAGAGCAGACCTGTACAAACCTTATTGCTACTGCACATCCTGCCCCCGTGTTCTCCTGCAGATCTGCCCCTTCTCATATGCCCTTAGCTGGATCCTATTCAAAGCTGTGCTCCAAGCTTTGGCACTAATCTGACTAGGGCCCCAGCAGTGGACTAGGGGCAGACATCTGGCCTTCCTGTAGGCTCCATTTACCAACCAAAGCTTCCCAGGGAACAACATAGGGGAATCTTCCTGAAGTTTGGTGCTACTGCATCTCTGGCAGATACCAACTCAAGCCCAAATTATTCCACACTTAGACACATAGTAATAAAATGGAAAAAGTGGTGATAAAGAGAGAATTTGAAAAGCAGAAAAATAAAACAGTTACATACAAGGGAAACCCCTTAAAGCTATCAGTGGATTTTTCAGCAGAAACTTTGCAGACCAGAAGAGAGTGGCATGATATGTCTGAAAGAAAAAAGTCTGCAACCAAAAAATTTGCACTTAGCAGGGCTATCATTCATGCTACAAGGAGACACAGTTTCCCAAATAAGTTAAAGTAATTCATGACCACTAAACAAGCCCTACAAGATATTTTAAAGGGTTTTTTTTTTTTAAAGATTTTATTATTTATTCCTAGACACACACACACACACACACACACACACACACACACACACACAGAGGCAGAGACACAGGCAGAGGGAGAAGCAGGCTCCATGTAGGGAGCCCAACATGGGACTTGATCCCGGGTCCCCAGGATCACACCCTGAGCTGCAGGAGGCACTAAACCACTATGCCATCGGGGCTGCCCCTAACGGGAGATTTTTGAATGGACAGAAAGACCATAAGAAGGATTAAAAACAGTAGGAAGATAAAAAGCAGTACAATCAAGTGTGTCTGTAAAAATCAGTCAAAGGATGCACAAAATAAAAGGATTTGAAGTATAAAAACATATACTTAAAATATCGAAGGGAGAGGAGTAAAGAGTGGGTTCAAACTTAAGTGATCATCAACTTAATATAGACTTCAATATGCAAAAGTTACTATATATAAACCTAATGGGCACCACAAATCAAAAGCCAGTTATCTATTGCCTTGGTGGCTCAGTTAGTTAAGTGTCTGACTCTTGATTTCAGCTAGGGTCATGATCTCAGGGTTGTGAAACTGAGCCATGCAGTGGGCTCCACACTGGGTGTGAAGTCTGTTTAAGATTCTCCCTCTGCACCCCCGCTAAACAAACAAACAAACAAGCAAACAAACAAACAAAAATGGACAGATAACTTGAATAAACGTTTTTCCAAAAAAGATGTACAAATGATCAACAGGTACCTGAAAAAAATGCTCAGCAGCACTAATCATCAGAGAAATATAAATAAAAACTACAAGGAGATGTTACCTTATACCTGTCAAACTGACTATTATCCAAAAGACAAAAAAATAATAGTTGGTGAGGACGAGAGGAAAAAGATACCCTTGTGTACTGTTGGTGGTGGGATTGCAAACTGGTACAGCTAGTATGGAGGTTCTTCAAAAAATTAAAAATAGAATTACCATACAATCCAGCAATTCTACCTCTAAGTATTTATCCAAAGAAAATGGAAACACAAATTCAAAGGATATATGCATTCCTGTTTTGTTGTAGAACTTTTTATAATAGCCAAAATATGGAAACAACCTAAGTGTCCATCAATATATGAATGGATAAAGAAGAGACATAAACGGAAAGTTTTCAGCTATAAAAGTAATGAAATCTTGCCATTTGCAACAACATGGATGGGCCTAGAGGTTACTATACTAAGTGAAATAAGTCAGACAAAGTAAGACAAATATTGTATGATTTCACATATATGTTGAATCTAAATAAACAAAAGAAATGAAAAAACAAAACAGAAACAGATATATAGATACAGAAAACAAACTCATTTGCCAGAAGGTTGTGGAAGGGTTGAGGGATGGGTGAAACAGGTGAAGGGGATAAAGGGATACAAATTTCCAATTATAAATAAGTCATGATGATGTAATGCACAGTATAGGATATATGGCCAATAATACTGTAATAACTTTATACGATGGCAGATTTTTTTAAAGATTTTATTTATTTATTCATGAGAGACACACAAAGAGAGGCAAAGACACAGGCAGAGGGAGAAGCAGGACCCTCACAGGGAGCCCGAGAGCTCTAAGAAAAAAAGAGCTGGTAGGCACCATTTCCCCTCCCCTCCCCACCAGCCTAAATACATGGACATCTGTGGGAACCAGCACAGCGCCAATACTCACCACCTAACTTAGTAACAACATGTCTTCATATTCCCCTGAGGACACACCCCCTAGAGCCAGCTCTTGGATCTATGTCTCCTCAAAGAGCAGACCTGCTCCTGCTCCTGGGACTCGATCCCAGGACTGGGATCACACCCTAAGCCAAAGGCAGATGCTTAACCACTGAGCCACCCAGGCATCCCTGATGACAGATGTTAAGTAGATTTAACACAGGGATCATTTTATAACATAAAATATTAAATCATTCTGATGTACACCTGAAACTAATAGGATATTGCATGTCAATTATACTTTAATAAAAAATCACCTAAAGTTTTTATTTTCTAATCCAGTTTCTAGCATCACATCCACACATAAAACCACTGGAGATATTCCTAAATATCCAGATAAAATTGGGAAGTACACAAGGACCTCAGCTTTATCCTTGAGCTAACA
Organism: Vulpes lagopus; assembly: GCF_018345385.1. Lineage (NCBI taxonomy): Eukaryota > Metazoa > Chordata > Mammalia > Carnivora > Canidae > Vulpes > Vulpes lagopus. Next base: position 5,214,954 of record NC_054832.1, on the reverse strand, counting down.
ATGCAGTAATACTTCCCAAATGAGCCTATTAGATTCGCCCTAGCTATAGCAAAGTCATGAACAATGAGAAACACGACTGTCAAATTTTTATAAAGGAAATGGATCATTAAAATTACCTGGAACACAGGATTCATAGGAGGGCTCTTTAGGATTAACATGAGGATCCATAATAGTTGGAACTTGTAATGAATTGGAAATAAAATGAGCACAAAGAGTTGAAATCTTGAAGTTTTGAGAGGATTTAAAAAAATACATTTGTATCATTTTTTTCCTCAATATTTGCCTACATAGTTATATTTCTCACTGTTATTTTTTTTCATGTGAGTTGGAGTTACTGCTTAGTGTCTTTTCTTTCCAGGCTGCAAAGCTCCCTAGCATTTGTTGTAGGGCAGATCTGATAGCAATAAAATCTCACTTTTTCTCTGAGAATTTCTGAATTTCTCCTATTTTGAAGACCGCTTTGCCAGATACAGAATTCTTTGGCTGTCAGCAATTTTTCTTTCAGCGATTTGAGTAAGTCTTCCAACTCCCTTCCAGCCTCTGTGATTTCTGATGAGAACCTGTTTGTTCATCTTTTTGAAGATTCCTTGTTCCTTATGAGTTGCTTCTTTCTTGCTGTTTTCAAAGGTCTTTGTCTTTACAGTTGACAATTTAATTATTATGTGATTTGCTGTGAATCTCTTTAAATTTATCCTACTTGGAATTTGTTCAGCTTATTGTATAAGTAGACTAATGTTTTCATCTAATTTGAGAAAGGTTTACCAATTGTATCTTCAAATATTTTTTTTTTCTCATCCCTTCTGTCTCTTCTGGAACTTACTCCATGTGTGTTGGCATTTGATGGCATCCTGCACATCTTTTAGGTTTACTTTTCTTTACTTCACATATGTCTGTTAAAAGCACCATGACAGGGGAAAAAAAACAAAACAAAACAAAAAAAAAAACACCATGACATGGTATGTAGTACTCCCTGGGTGCAGTTCTTGAATAGTTCCTCTTATTCCCTATGTTCCCCAGGCAGTTTGTACCACTGGGAAGTCACCACCCCTTGTAGGAATTGTAGACTTTTTGGTGACCAATTGGTATTCCCACTCAGCATTGGTCTGATTACTCTAACCAGAGACAGAATTCAACAATAGAGGCTTACAAAGTCTTACCTTGTAGGATATCATCATTCAGTATGCTCTCTGGTATTGGGGAGATAAAATCCTCCCATTCTTGGTGGGGTTGAAGGGGTACACAATTTACAGTGTCAAAGGGACCGTAACTTGGGAATGCAAACTGGTGCGGCCACTCTGGAAAACAGTATGGAGTTTTCTCAAAAAGTTACAAAAAGAACTGCCCTACAATCCAGCAATTGCACTACTAGGTATTTAAAGGATACAAATATACAGATTCAAAGGGGCATATGCACCCCAATGTTTTTAGCTGTATTATCAACAATAGCCAAACTATAAAAAGAGTCCAAATGTCCATCAACTGATGAATATTGCTCAGCCATCAAAAAGTATGAAATCTTGCCATTTGCAATGACATGGTTGGAGCTAGAGTGTTTTATGCTAAGGGAAATAAGTTAGAGAAAGACAAGTACCGTATGATTTCATTCGTATGTGGAATTTAGGATATAAAACGGATGAAATGTGTGAAAGAAAAAAGAGGAGGGAGAGGGAAATACATCATAAGAGATTCAATGATAGAGAACAAACTGAGGGATGATGGAGGGAGATGGGTGGGGGATGGGCTACATGAGTGATGGGTATTAAAGAGGGCACTTGTTGTGTTGAGCACTGGGTGTTGTATGTAAGTGATGAATCACTAAATTCTACTCCCAAAACCAATATTACACTATATGTTAGCTAACTAGAATTTAAATTAAAAAAATTTTGCATGTGGGGCAGATCTGAACCCCTGCTCAGGCTTTAAGGCCCTCCACAGGCTGACCAACACACACAGCATGGGGTGGCTGGTCTATCTTTTCTAGTGGGATTCCCCACATCAGTGAGAACAAACTGCACTTGCTTCCAGGTCACTTTTACCACCTTCTTTACCGCAGATTGGAATAGCCTTTTAAGTTTTCAGACTCCAGCTCTCTCTCTGGTCTTTCCCATAGTCCGTACCTTGGATTTGTCAGTTTCCCCAGATCAGCAGTGGATTCCCCAACATCATAAATGTTTTGCCTGACAACTGTGCTTAGCATGATTATTCATGTTCCATACCTGGTACTGGGGGCAAAAAATGATCATCTTAGCTTTCATTCCTGAAGTGAATGTGGCCCAATCAGGGACCTCAAAAACGGGCATAGATGGCCTGTCTCATTCCCAAATTGCTAAGGATTTGTTGTAACTCCTCTCTAGATTTCCAGGGTTCCATGAGCTCAGGGAGGTCTGCCTCATTGGGCTCAGCTTCCCCCACAGGCTAGAATAATCCACTTAGTAAGACAGTGGATTGTTGAAAACCTGTGCTTCGTGCAGGCACTGCCAGAAGGCAGGGTGTGGGGCGACATTGCTCATTTTCTCTGCCTCCTGCCCAGCCAGGAAAATGCCATCACCCCGATCCCATCTCTGCCAACCATGCTTGCATAATCCCTGAATTTGCCAGCTTAATCAATTAGCTCAGCAGGTGTATATTCTCTCATGACAAACATTTCCAGAAGTGGGGAGGCGATCCCACTGGCTGCTTTCCTTTGTATTAGAGGTTCAGTGGTAGAGGTGCTTCACTTGTTTTATTCCCCAACCCAGTATACCCTCCTCCTCTTCTCTCACTTTCTCTGGGATTCCACCCCATAGCACTGCTATCAGACCTTGTCACAGTGTCTGGGCCATAATCCAGGCAGCCTGCACTCTCTTGGTTTTGCCAAAGGGCAGCCAAGGTCCCCACCTGCTTGTCCTTCTCTCCTGCCTGGTCTGCTAGCCCTGGAGCCAGCAGGGCAGTGGCTCTTCCTCCACATGCCCACCAGCCCCCAGTCCCAACCTCTGCTTGGGTGCTGGTGGCCCATGAGCTGCCCCGCAGCAGGTTCACCCCAGCCCTCTACCTCTACCTCGCACCCCCCTAACACCTCCCCCCTGCCCACTCCCACTCTATGCCCCACGCCCCTGCTTTGCAACTTGTTAGGCCCAGGGCTGCCAGGGCATGGTCTATGTCCCCAAGGGCCAAACACACTAGCCACCACTCTTCCCACAGAGCTGTGACCAAGCTGGGGTCCCCAGGAAGCCCCTTTCCCAGGGCCCAGGGCCCAGGACCCAACCACTAACTGACTGCCCAATGTTGTCCCGAGGATTCTTGGTAGCTTTCCGGGAAATCCCAACCAGCTGTGCTGTGCAGGCAGGGAGGACAGGGAGTGAAGAAGGAAAGGGCAGGCACTCTAGGAGGAGAGGTAGATGGGAGAAGCAGGGGGACTTACTTAGGAGGCTGGTCTTAGCTGCAGGACCAGGTGTGTCCCTCCTGGCCACAGGATCTTCTGAGATTACAGAGAGACCTCAGAGGAAACAATCACTTCCATGCGGCTCTCTCAGGGCTGCACCCTTAGAAATGGCCCCCACTGTGTGAATAGGATGGGGGCAGAGTGTGTGTTCCAAGGACAGGGGAGACTCCCATTGCCAACAGCAACTCTGTAGTCAACCTGAGGTCTCTCCCTCACCTCCTGCAACACTTGAGCTATCAGGTTCAGCTTCCACAGAGCCTCAACACTATCAGGAGATTTTAGTCTCCGGTCTTCTCAGGTCTTTCCTGAGCAGGAGCTGACTTCCTAGATTTCTGGAATGTGGTAGAGTTTCTCAAAGTCTTTAGGGACACCTAATTCCCTAGCCTTTCCTCCCAAGCCTTTTAGTTCCATTGTTGCAGCAGCTGGGATTTGTCCTCGAGGCAATGGCAGCCAGGACAATGCCTGTGTCTTCCACAAATGTCCCCTTCCACTTCCCAGGACCTTGAGCAGAAAGCTAGTATCAAGTTAGTCCGAATAATGACAATTCATTGGAGCCAGTCTAACAAAGAGCCACCAGACCCTGAGAACAAATGATGAACTGCCATTCTTTGTAAGTGAGGCCTGTTATCCTCCCTACAGCACAAGGAATGCAAGGGTACCTTTCTGACTGTCCTGAATGAGATTATGCAAGATAGGACTGAAGTATGTTAAGATGCCACAAAGCTCACTGTTCCAAGAGCCAGCCTTTTTGATGTTGTGGAACAGAGGGTCCTTGGAGGGGTGAAAGCCTTTGATTCATTTCCAAAGTACAAAAAAAAAAAGTGAATTCTGACTATTTTTCCCCTTATCTTATCATTGCTTTCATGAAAGTGAAGGATGTGCAGCTCCTCAGAGCACCGTGTTCACTGGCATCCTCTGGCAGCCATGTCTTGCCAAAGAGCCATAGAAGAGATGAAGACTCACACCAGCGGGGCTGACAGGACGTTGACCCTCTGTTCCCTCAGGCAGCAGTAAACTGGCTGTGCCAACAGTCTTCATTCTGGTTTCAATTAATGGATTTTACTCTATGCCTTTAAAGGTCTCGTGTAATTCTCCCCTTATAAAAATAATAGACACTCATTACAGAAAATCTGCAAGATGCACAAATTTGGAAAGGAATAAAACAATTATTCTGGATAGTTAACTATTATCCCTAGCTAAGCACCATTCTTTCTGTAGTTCTGTCTACACAGTCATGGCAGTCTCTAGATATAAGTTGGCACACTGAATAGTTTCATTTTATCTTTGAGATGCATTTAAGTTAACTCTTACATAAGATGCAAGGTCTTGATTTGTTTTTTCTTTCTGTTTGTAAATGGGTGTCCAGTTGGTCTAGTATCTTTGCTGAAGAGCCGATCCTTTTCCCTCGAGTTGCCTTTGTGCCTTTGCTGAATTTTAGTGGGCTATGTTTGGGCTGTGTTATCACTAAAATTCAGTAGGTGTACTTCTGAGTTCTTTATTTTGTTCCATTGATCTATGCATCCATTATTCTACCAATACTACATTGTCTTGAATACTGTGAATTTGTAATAATTCTTGAAATAGAGTGTTGTGAGCCCTAAAACTTTGTTGGATCAATATTGCTAATATTTTGTTGAGGATCTTTTCATTTATATCCATGAGAGATATTGGTCTATAATTTTCTTCCTTTGTAAAGTCCTTATCTGGTTGTAGTACTTAGTATTCAGATAATTACGTTCACATAAAATGAATTAAGAAGTGTTTCTTCTACCTCTGTTTTCTGGAATAGTTTGCTGAAAGCTGGTATCATTTCTTCCTTAAATTTTTTAATTCTTTGTCCAATTTAATAGGCACAGGTGATTCAGATTGGTTTTCTTTTTGTTTCAGTTTGGGTAATTCATGTCTTTCAAGGTATTAGCTCATTTTGTCTAATTCATCAATTTGGTGGGCATGAGCTGTTCATAGCATTCCTTCATTATCTTGTGTAATTATGATTTTCTAATGTTTTTATAATATTTTACCGGGATAATGTATCAAAACAACCCATATAATACTATAATCTCACACTGTTTTCTGTTTCCTGTGTATAGATAGTGCTGTGGTAAGTATTGAAGGGTAACAGAATATGCCATCCCAGAATATGCCACTTCTGCATATGGACTATTTCAAGCTAAAGGCACTTGAAAAACAACAAATCTGAAAAGAGCATTCTAATCTCCTTATTCTTCCAGGAAATAGGAGATGAAAACGCTCATAAATGATACTCTCCCTACACTAGAAGGAAAGTCACACTTCTGTCATCAAGGATGAGAAGTTGAGACCAAGAGAATTCTACAAACAGACCTTGTTGAAATAATTCTTATTTCCCTTAGGACTCCCCACAGAGGTTAGTTGATTTCTCACAATGGCCTTTGTTCAACCTGATAGAAAAGCCATAAGTTGCACCATTTATTTGGGTCTTCATTCCTTAAGAGGACTCCTGTGCCATGCACAACTCCTAGAAATGTCCCATGTCCCTTGAACTCTCTGGGATAGCAGAAAAAGACTGAGAGGGCAGAAGTAAAATTTTGCTTTCCCTCCAGCATGTTAATACGTGCACCGTTTCATGCGTCTATAATATTCCCTTAGGTTAAACTGGAAGAAACATAGATAAAAGGTATGTATATTTCCATTATTATCTTACACTGCATTTCCTATTTCACATCTTCTTACCACACTTCTGTTATCACGTGTTACAATCCTGAGGGCAATTTTTTCTTGGGTCATTCATCCTTGCTTTTATTCAGCACATTTATTTGATGTTACATTATACTCATTAATAATTAATAGCACAATCAAATTTTTGAACTAGGTTAGTTTTAGGTTTTGAAACGTCCATTGCTGTAAATTTTACTTCCTTTGATTGTTGTTAAGCTTTGACTATCTTTCCAAATAGCATTCTAATTGGGTGTAAATCCAATTTATAAATTATCTATCTGGTAGAATTTATTTTGTATCTTTGTTTTCTTCACTGATTTGTGTTTTATATTTTATATAGTATACATGAGCCCTTTTCTTGAATATCTTGGTATTAAATGATTTTCATTTTACTTATAGAATTTCTAAAAGTGTCTAAATTACAACCCATGAAAATATAAGTTTCAAGCAATGCCATCAAGTGAGATAAAGAAAGTGAAAGTGCTCTGTAAAATATATGGCTATATCAATGGATTATTATTTTTAAATATTTTATTTATTTATGTGAGAGAGAGAAAGAGATCAAGCTGGGAGAGAGGCAGATGGAGAGCAAGAGGGAGAGGCTGACTCCCTGTTGAGCATGGAGCCTAATGTGGAGCTCGATCCCAGGACCCTGAGATCATGACCTGAGCTGGAAGGCAGATGTTTAACCAACTGAGCAACCCAGGTGTCCCTCAATCAATGTATTATTAACATTTATCTCCTGATAATCTGATAGAGTTTAAGTAATTTAGTAGTATCATGCTATAATAAAAAAATAAAAACAAATAGATTAATTTACAGATCCAGGATCTTGGAAGAATAATACAGATCTTCCTTGACTTATGATGAAGTTCTGTCCCAATAAACCGATGGTAAATTGGAAATACTGTAAGTCAAAATGCATGTAATACAGCCAACCTACTGAACATCATCACACCTTATATTAGCTTACCTCAGATGCATTGAGAACACTCACCTGAGCCTAAAGTTGGGCAACATCATCTAACATAAAGCGTATTTTATAATAAAGTGTTGACTACCTCATGTAATTTTGAATTACTGTGCTGAAAAGTACAGTAATTTGAATTTTGAATACTGTGCTGAAAGTGACACATGGGAAGTCTATATGGGTACAGAATGGTCATCAATGTGTCAGTTGTTGGCCTTCGTGATTGCTGGCTGACTGTGTGCTGCCACCCTATGACATCATCTGAGAGGACTGGGAGAGTAGCACACCCTGGATCCCTACCCTGTAAAACGATCCACGTTCCAAATCTCTAGTATGGATTCTACTAAATGCAGATCACTAGGGTAGCATCGTGAAGTATGAAAATCTAATTGAACCATCATTAAGTCAAGGATTGTCTGTGATTAAGCCAGAGAATCTAATCCCAAAAGGACATTCATTAACTAATATTCTTTTTGGGGAAAAAAAAAACAGCATTTGCAGTGGAACATAAAAGTAGGTCCTAAAAGACATAAGGGACCCATATTTAATACAAACAAGCTCCTAATTATAAGAAGGAACTGCTTTGAGCTTTAAAAAGCATATCTCTTAGATAGTAGGATGGAATGGGTTGTTCCTGAAATTGATGGTATAAATTTACCGAGTAGGAAGTAAGTTTTGAGCAGGTACTTCTGTTTCTTTCTTCAACTTTTTTGTTTGTTTGTTTGTGTTTGGATTTTATTTATTTATTCATGAGAGTCACAGAGAGGGAGAGAGAGGCAGAGACACAGGCAGAGGGAGAAGCAGGCTCCATGCAGGGAGCCCGACATGGGACTCGATCCTGGGTCTCCAGGATCACTCCCTGGGCTGTAGGCGGAGCTAAACCAGAGTCACCCAGGCTGCCCTCTTTCTTCAACTTTGAAAATCATTCTCAAATGCATAATATTCTTTCTTGCCCATTAACACACCAAAATAAACTTAGTTGAGTTGAGAATTTAAGCTCCATGAAGAGCAGTAGCTTAGTGACCTTATTTCATACTCTCCCCACAAAGAACAGTACCCAAATCCACAGCAGACATTACATAAATATTTGCTAGCTAATTAATAAAGTACCCTGAGTAATAAAGTTGACATTTTTGCTTCATGCTAGAGGATTTAAAGACAGAACACTGGGATTTTAATTATAATTTTGACATTTGTGGGCTCACTTCGTTGACCACTCTATCAGTTAATTTCAGCACCGTGGTAATGACACAAAAACTACAAACATCTGCTGTGTGCAAGACACTGCTGGGGGCTCTGCCTGGGGCAGCATACCGGGGATTTTCCCAGGTACATAAACATTTTGAATACAAATGTGAGTATTAATGTAAAAATAGGTTTCCTCGTCACACCTCACAAGAATCCAAGAAATTTTCTTGGAAAAGTGATTCCTGCAATGGATGTGACAGATTAACTAGGAGTTAGATAAGAAATGGAATGTAGGAGTTAGATAGTTAGACAAATAGGTAGATGAATGAACTACACAAGAATCAAATATACAAGAAGATATTTATGTTAATAAGTGTTCCTCGACTTATCCATATTATTGGTATCTATATATTCTTCTCTCTATTTATGCATACAAAGAGAAAGAAGGATGGGACAGTAAAAAGAATATTTTGTTTGCATTTCGTGAAGTTTAAATATTTGATGAAAAATACCCGAAAATCATGAAATAACACAATAAAGAGAATCATATCATTGATCCAATTTGAAGAATTTTAAAATAATTGTGCCACCTCTTCATTTTTAACTTATCTTAAAGAGTTTGTAAGAGATTGATCTTCCTCATTTACATAACAATAAAACTTAAAAGTTAGAATGGTTTTCATCTTCAAAGGCTTTTATAAATGACTATAAATATTGCTTAAGCATTAATTTAATCTGTGGAAGTGCTCACTAGAGAACACCCATTAGTCTTGATTTATGTCAATTTTATTAGCTCCAGCTACAAGAACACACATATAACCAGCTTCTGAACCAGCTTTCCTAGCTCCTGTAAACTCTAAGTACAATCTCAATTCATCTGTTGGTATAAACTTGATAGCCTCTCTCTTTTGGAAGTCTTAATTTAATGACGGGTGTGAGACCACAGGCGATGAGAAAATGTTCCATGTGCAACACTCCATCAGCTCTGCAGGCTCACTGCAACAGCTGTGTGTGTAGGAATGAGGAGTTTTCCACTGAGAGAACTGAACCATCTCCAGGTGGAAACCACCTATACCATCAAAGAGAAGTATTCATAAAACATACCAGTGGTGGTCATGGCAAAGAGTTTTCTCACCACTCTCTCATTCCCTTCTGCTTTCCTCTTCCCACCAAAAAAAGAATAAAAAATAAAAAAGTAACAGATTAAAGGCTAGAGCAGTTATTCTTAGGAGAGCTCCCTCCCTGCCTATGTTTCTCCCTCGGGCCTTCTCCCAGATAGACAGCTACTAAGATTTTCAGTTCTGACCTCAGGTGACCTGTGTTCAAATTCTGCATCCTCTATTTACATTGATGTGGTTTGAGGTTGGTTCATTAACCTCTCTGTTTCTCTGTTTACTTTTTTAAAAGGTTGACTATTGGCTTTCCTTCTTGCTTTGTGGTGTTATCTTTGTTTGTTTGTTTTTAGAGGTAGAATTTAGTGGCTCATCAGGTGCTTAGGCCACCCAGTGCTCATCACATCACATGCCCTCCTTCATGCACATCCCCTAGTTACCCCTAGTTACCTAGTTGTTGTATCAGACTCATCATGCCTGGTTTGTAGGGTTGTTAGGAGGTCAGAGTGAGGATCTGTGGGACGAGGATCACACACCCCCTGCCCACCTCCCCTCCAGTGACCGTCAGTGTGTTTCCTAGAGTTCAGCATCTCTTATGGTTTGCCTCCTTCTCAATTTTTATCTTACTTTATTTTTCCTTCCCTTTCCCTATGCTCATCTGTTTTTTTTTCTTAAATTTTATGAGTTGAAATCATATGGTATTTGTCTTTCTCTAACTTATCTCACTTAGCATAATACCCTCTAGTTCCACCCATGTTGGCAAGATTTCATTCTTTTGGATGGCTGGTATTACTTACAAGAGAATTTATCCAATACCAGCACTAAGCTGGCTCTCAGGCATTGTTAACTATTAATGACTATTATTAAAATCACTGCATTTAGTTTTCTGAATACCATCATCCATTTCCTCTTTACAGCCCTGAGAGTTTGCTAACTATGATTCTATCACAGCAAACCCCATGTTGTCTGTGATTCAGCACTGCCCATAAGTTCTTATATGATTCCCAATCATCCTGTTGTTCCCACAAGGACTACTTCAAACTCTGCAGTCTGGTGACACCTTGAATGTTTCATTTATTTTCACCTGACAACCTTGCCACAGCCGTCCCAGGCAAAATAGCCTCCATCAGAAAGGAACTTCTGGCTCTTTCCCCATCCGTGTCCACACCTGTAGACATTTGTTCCATCCCTCTGTTTATCCAGCTGGTCTCCTGGCTCCTATCTAGTATGGATTCTCAAAGCTGCTCTCTACACTAAACAAATGAACATTTTAAGGAAAAAAAAAAAAGTGATCCTAGTGCTCAAAACTCATAATTCTCCGTTTCCTTTAAAGTAAAAGTATCACTCATCATGTTAATAGGATTATAAAATGTAGTCTAGGCTCTGAGAGTTGTTTTTTCTTTCCATAATGGAAGTATATGTCTTAAGCTTTGATTGCCAAGGCACCCACTGCAGAGATGGCTATATCTCCAATAAACACATTGCCAGCCACAAGACTAGATGAAGAGCCAATCCTCCCCTCCCCGTCCAGTCCAGGCCCCTTTGTTTTAGATACCTTAGTTCATCTGGATAATTGACCTTTTGGACTACTTGTACTTTTCTCTCCCCACACTTTAGACTCTCATATTTTAAATTCCTAGTCTCCTATTTTTAATTCACCAATTGAGATTGAGCCCAGAGGGCAGCGGTTTAGCGCCGCCTGCAGCCTGGGGTGTGATCCTGCAGACCCGGGATCGAGTCCCACATTGGGCTCCCTGCATGGAGCCTGCTTCTCCCTCTACTTGTGTCTCTGCCTCTCTGCCTGCCTCTCTCTCTCTGCCTCTGAATAAATTTTAAAAAAAGAGAGAGAGATTGAGCCCATAAATCTCTAGGCCCCCACCATCTACCCCAATAAATACAGAACTTCAGGCTTTCCCACTCTCTTTCTCTCTCTAAACTCACTGTGTGGCTCTAAGTGTGCTATGGAATTTTCAGCACTTGTAAAAAAAACAACGTTTTTTTGTTTTTGTTTTTGCTCTTTTCTTTTCTTTCTTTTCCTTTTATTGTATATTTTTTATTGGAGTTCAATTTGCCAACATATAGTATAACACCCAGTGCTCTTCCCATCAAATGCCCCCCTCAGTGCCCGTCACCCAGTCACCCCAACCACTGCCCTCCTCCCCTTCCACCACCCCTTGTTTGTTTCCCAGAAAGGAGTCTCTCATGTTTTGTCACCCTCACTGATATTTTCCACTCATTTTCTCTCCTTTCCCCTTTATTCCCTTTCACTATTTTCATATTCCCCAAATGAATGAGATCATATAATGTTTGTCCTTCTCTGATTGACTTACTTCACTCAGCATAATACCCTCTAGTTCTATCCACGTCGAAGCAAATGGTGGGTATTCGTCGTTTCTGATGGCTGAGTGATATTCCAGTGTATACATAGACCACAGCTTCTCTATCCATTCATCTTTCAATGGACACCGAGGCTCCTTCCACAGTTTGGCTATTGTGGACATTGCTGCTATAAACATTGGGGTGCAGGTGTCCCGGCGTTTCACTGCATCTGTATCTTTGTGGTAAATCCCCAACAATGCAATTGCTGGGTCTTTTAATTTTTATTTTTATTTTTTTTTATTTTTTTTATTTTATTTTATTTATTTATTTTTTTTTTGCTGGGTCTTTTTAAAGTTTCTTGGCTGTTATCACTGGTGATGTCTTACAATCACAATCAAAACACAAAGGGCTGGTCCAGCCACAACACTGGTTATCAATAGGCTGAGACTGGCACACAGCATAGTAAGACAAGCCATATTTTGCTTATTAGTCCCAAGCCCGGTAAATACTACTGGGGGAAGAAGGGTGAAATCTGGATGAAGTCCGAATGGCTTTGAAAGGACAGAAAAAAAAAAAGAAAAAAATACATGAGAGTTTTGGTGCATATTTGGAGAATCTGGAGAAACTGAGTTTGCCTATTGTATTTCTTACTAAGGGTGAAGAAAACTTAAAAATGAACATAAAAGTTTGAATGGGTCACTTCACATCTGCTTTTATTATATGTTGCTGGCAGAGATAATTTTTGCTCACATTCCTTAATCCTTACCAGCAGTCTATGAGTTAACTTCTACATAATCTCACTTGTGCAGATAAGAAAACTGAGGCTCTGAGAACTTAAACTTGTAGAGAATAGGAAGCCTGGTTGAATCCATATAGAATGAACCCAGCGTACACTTTCTTAAACACTATATTGTTATTTAATGTCTGGAACTTTTCACTGTGACAAAAAGTCTTAGATGGAGGGCACTGTTTATTTATTTATTTATTTATTTATTTATTTATTTATTTATTTATTTATTTTTTGTTAACAGAACCCTTCTGAGCCAGGGTAAGCAAACAGGGGTGCTATTGCAAGGATGTAGGGACAGCTCATGGAAACCCAGGAAAAGAGATGGTTTGAAGCTTCAGGAAGGATTTGAACCAGAGGTTCAAGTGGTATCAGGTACGCAGTCTGCTCCTCCAAGCATCTGGCTCCCTGCGTCCGCCCTCTGTCTGTCTCTCCCTGTGGCAGCAGGCTCTACACATGTTCCTCCAGCATCCCAAATCCTGATGACTCAATCAAACACCCACCAAAGTCCTCCTGGAAAGGGACTCTGCATCAATTATTGAGGGCAGGGACCAGAAGATGGCCCTGGATCATTTGGTGAAGCCAATCTAATTGCATGAAACCTCAAAAGCAGGGAATGTGGGGGCTGGCATGAGAGAGATACAGCAGTAAGAGAAAACAGAGGAGAAGCAAGGTGGCAGGGAGGTGAGATTTGCAGCGAAAATGACTTGAATCACCACCATTGCTGCCTCTGGGGATGGAGGAATAAGGCCACAAGCTAGAGAAGTTGGGTGACCTTGAGAAGCTGGGACCTCCCCTTGCTGCTGATAGGCAGCAAGTACACAGGGATGTCAGTCCTACATTCCCAGGGACCTAAATTCTGCCAACAGCCTGAATGAGCTTGAACATGGATGGTCCCCAGAGCCTCCAGAAAAGAATACAGACCTTAATTTTAGCCTAGTGAGACCCACGTCCAACTTCTGACTGAACCGTGAGATAATAATGCTATGCTCTGTTAAGCTGCTAAATGTGTGGTAATTTGTTACAGCAGCAACAGAAGACCAGTATACTTACGCTCTCTTGATTTTGCATCTCTCCTCATCTATATTTTTTTTCTCTCTGCAAACAAATTTCCTTTTTTTTTTTTTTTGCATGTAGTCCATCTTGGAAACCCCAATTTAGCCTGCAGCATTGAATTACATGAATCTTTTCATCTAGTCTGGAGCCTATGATTAATTAAACCTGTTTTAATATCCCAGTTCTGAATTTCTGAGGAAAAATCAAATTTTTTCCAGTCCAATCACTGAATTGCATCCCCCTGGTTCAGGTTACTGATATCCATCCAGAGAAATGAGCAAGAGTCATGGAGAATGTTGACAGCTCATTCTAAGACTTGGAGGGGCAAGTTATCTAAGGGCACTCCTAGAAAAAGGATGTGGTGCCAGGGAGAGAAAGAGGTGTATTTCTAGTAGAGATAATTTAGGACATATAAATGGCATGGAACAGATTAAAAGTAGCCATGTGGAACAGACGAAGGTGCTGAAAGAAGGGGTCTGGAAAGGTTTAGGATGGTCGTATTTTTCTCAATCACAGTTAGGTTTGCACCAGTTTCCAATCCAGGAAGGACTAACATGAGACTGAATAATTTGGATATATGGGTCAACTATAATGTGAGACTTTTGTGCACATCTGTATGGGAGCTTGTGCAAAATGCGTTCATATGACTATGAGTTTATGCTTCATTCTGTTGCTCATCAATTTTTTTCCATTTCTCCTAGCATGTAGGCTCAGCAAAATAAAATGGCAAGTGGAATAATTAAAAGCACGAACGGCCGAGATTAAGGTCCGCAGAGATTAATTCTGGCACTGGTTTTATTCAATGTTATAGAGCAGTGACCTGGGGAAAATAAAAGTGCATCCACTGGAGAAACTTTATTGACAAAATAGCAATAGGAATACAACAGAATTCAAAATGCAAAAGTGGATCTGGGAAATTGTATGCTTAAGCATTTTATCCAATTCCACAGAATACTGGCTTCATAAATCCTAGTGTCTAGCTCTATTATTTAAAGCTGCCCTTCCCAGTGTGGTTAGTTGGCTGGGGCGATGTGTGGGTAAGCATGGCTTGCACTGGCTATGCAAAAACTGAGCAAACATTTACAAGTCCATTATTTAAAAACTCTGTACTAGCTAGTAAAACACCCCCCTGCTTGAAGGCTCAACTTTCATGCGTTTTTTTCAGGCATTCTTAGCCATATCCCTCTTATTACGGTGCACTATTTTTTAACAGTACCATCTAAGACTTAGAATTCTAAGTATCTCTCATAGTGCATCTACCACGACAAGAAGCCCCAATTTAGCTAGGAGATAAATAAGACAAATATTATTTGTCCAAGTACCTAGCATATTTATTAAAGTAACCCAACAAATATTTACTTAGTATTGACTATACATCAAAGATATCTAATGAAATTTGTGTTTTTAGCAGAGATGATTAATTGGGTTTATCTGTGTTATGGCCTATTAATAAATAATACTCTCTGCTCCTCACGGCCACACATCCTCTGCCACTTTGGCTCTGTGACTGCAAGCCTGAGGGTTTGCTGTTTTACTTTCCAGTTGTGTTAGTCTTTCTTTTGAAGGCATATGTAAGCTCTGGATGCCAGTGCTGGCTTGCCTTTTCACAAAGCATCTTGACACAATCGAATAATTTTAACGAAAATAAATAGCCTTGCCTTACTGAAATGCTTATTAACATAACAGTTTGGTACCATGTGTCAACCACAAACTAGCAAAAATGAAAATATATATTGGTAATGAACAAAGGTTGAGAGGACTACTCTCAGATGCTACTGGTAGAACTGGAAAATATCGAATCTTTCTAGATGCAATTTCACAATGTACATCAACAGCCTCAAAACAAACTGAGATGTATCTATATTAAGGAGTCATCCTGAAAGAAATAGTCTAATATGATTTTTATGGTCTCCGAAGGTCATGAACACTGTGCCTCAATTATCTCTCTATATTTTTGTATGAAGATATTTATGACAGTATCACTTGTAATTTTTTAAATATTTAAGATATTTAAAGTCTTCTACATTGAGAATCAGTTGCATACACCACAGCAGGTCCAAAGGTTTAGTGTTATGCACTTATTTACATAGTGTGTCAAAGAATGTTGAATGCTGTATAAAAACACTCTAAAGTGAAAGTGTAAAATGTTCAGATTTATAGAAAATACAATTCTAGTCATGTAAATCACCATTAATCCAATAAATGTTCATGTTTTGAGAACCTGCTTCATGTGCCAGGCATTACTTTAGGGATCAAAGATAAAGTCAAACAACAAAACTCTTTGTGAAGAGCTTTGCCCTCAAGGAACTTAAAATCTAGATGTACAACCAGTCATACATGATTAGTATGTCTGGGTAGATAGAGATGCAAAGAAAATGCATCTGTAGGGAACACACTGGAATGTGAGGATGGGCTTCTCTGAATCATGAAACTATTGTTGATATCTTCTTGGCATTCTTACTATTTTTATTTTCCAAATTCCCACCATAAACATGTCTTGCTTTTATTATTTTTTAAGAAAAAAATCATCATCATTATCCGTCCTTACCTATCAGGTCAAATCCAGCCAACAGAGCATCTGGAGTAATAATTTGCAACTGTTTCATCCTGGAGACTTCAGTAGGCATCAGTGTAATGGACAGATTCAATGTGCTGTGGCTCCCACACCCCACTGTGGATATTACCTAATACTCAACCCAAGGAGAATCCCTTCATATGACAAAATACAGAGTGAAGAGGAACGCAGGAACCCTTGTAATGTGCATTCTATTGATTGAGCTGTTGTCATCCTTGGTTTTAGATTATTCTAAAAACAAGTCCTACAAATGAGTGTTGTACTCCCCACTGCACAGATGCAGGAAAGGGGGCCCAGAGAGTGAGGTCACTTCCAAGCTCACACATTGTGAGCGACCAGATCTTCCCCCACCAAAATCTGTCAACTACATATGCTTTTCTTCCTTCTTTCCCTCCCTCCTTCTTTCTGAACCTTACTGTCTATGATAGGTACTGCTCCAACTAGATGTACTAAGGCCTCAGTCACCCTATGAACCACTTGTCCTTCCTCTCACTTTGTAGATGAGCATTCCCCACCCCCACATGCACATACATTACCTGCCAGCCATTCGCCACAGCCCTGAATGCAGGTGCTCTCATGCTTGGGTGGGAGACAGACCTACAGACAAGTATTTACAAAGCAAAACCATTGCTCTTGTCTTGTTTATTCAACAAATATGTAGAACTTGCTCTGAGCTATGCATTATTCCAGGTGCTAGAGTTAATGGTGCTGGACACAATAGTCAAAGGAAGAAGTGCAGATGAATAAATGGCTGGAGTCACCCTGCCGGGGCAGTGACAGTGGAGGTGGGATGGACAGGGAGTGCTCAGAGAAGGCAACGTGTAAATAAACTAGGGAGTTTGAGGAGGGACTTGCTGCCCTCTTCCTGACCTGGGAATGTTTAGGCACTCGCTGCCTCCCGTGGGGTTTAATACAGTATCTAGAGGCAGGGGACCATTTGGAAACCTTCAAAAGGCCTGTCACCCTGGCCATGATGAAGCTGGAGTCCACAATTCTATGAAAACTGAACCTCTGCTCCAAAAGTGTGGTCTTTTATCTGCCCAAGCCACTGGGTGACTTTTCCATTCAGGTCTACCATGTTCTGCTTTGCTTTGAGGGCAAGATTCTGGATGGAATAAGAAGAAGGCATATTTTGCTACAAAGAAGGAACCTGCCAGTGACACTCAAACATAGAATTAGTGACCACAGAAAGCAGGGAGATTTTCATCCTTACCTTGTTTCTGATAAAGAATGGACAGCTGTCACTGATGGACCATGGATGCCTACGCCAGACAGAGGCAGGACCTCTGTGCTCCTCTTAGATGCTTGAAAAGCCAAGACAGAAAGAATACCTACCTGATAGCACCATTGAAGAGGCAATTTGTGGTAACACATGATTGAATTCTTAAAGCAATGACTGATGGATAAAAAACATTAGTAAACACTTACATGATACTGGTAACAGGAATAGCAGAGAGTTAGTGGCTGGAACTCTACATCAGTAAGATCAGCATCTGTATCATCAACACTATAAACCCTTCAGAAAGCTCTAGATTAAGGCTATTATTACCCTTTCAAATTGCTTTTCTATTATCTTTCATCTCCTTCTTCCTAATAAATATCAAGTTGGTGTCTTCTATATGCTTGTCATCATTCTGACCTCTTTGTAGAATAAAATGTTAGATCAGGGAGTGATCAGCTGTAAGAGTCTTATACAGATCTAGGATGACTCTGGGGCAGGTTTTGCAATTGAGTAATACAACAGGAAGTCCCTAGACACTGTGTCTTTTTATAATTGAATTAATTACAATTAAATGAAATTTCAAACTCATTCCTTTGGTCATCCTAGCCACATGTGGTCAGCTGCTAGCAAACTGGATAGCACAGACATAGAATCTTTACATCACTGAAGAAAGGAAAGTTCCATTGGGCACTATTCTAGAAGTGCATGGATATGCACACCCATCACGATAGACAGTGCACCAGACCTACCCTCTGGTTGTCCACAGGCTTGCTCTGACTTAAAATCATGAACTTTCAGAGGTGAAAGAGGTGCTGGGATCTAGAAGAAAGGATCATGGGATATTGCTGCATCACAAGGATCCCCATCAGGAAGGCACAGCTAGTGGCAGGGGGTTATCAGGCTGGCATATGGCGCTCTACGCACAGCACAGCACAGTCACATGTGGAGTGGTATTTAATCTTCACCGAGCCCTCTGGGAGGTGTGAACAACCCTTATATGACAGTTAAAGAAAATGGCTCAGAAAGATTAAACACGTTTCCCAAAGTCATCCAGCTAATGAATGAAAGAAACTCCAACACTTTATTAAGCAGCATTTCACATTGATTATCTGACTTCTAATGAACGAGACACATCTTGGAGATGTAATATTTGCATTTAGTATAAATTGGTTTCAACTACTTATTTATTTTTTAAATCACTTGATTTTGACATGGAAAAACTACTTCCAATATTTTATCTCAGCCTATTTTTGGAGGAATTATAGCAAAGATCCCAAATCAGATCATATTTGTCTTGAAAAAGAAAACCTTAAAAAATGTTTCCTTCAAGCCATTTTTAAAAAGTAGAAATCAACCTTCCAGTTTTTTCTTCTGACAACTAAGGTTCGAGGTTATGTGTCTGAAGGATCATTTAGCAGCTGTTGTTTTGTTTTGTTTTTATCCCAAACGAAGGTGCCCTGACAGGTAAGTTGCTCACATTTACCTGAACTTTTCTGGAACAGGAGGAGTCTCTCGGTCTGTGTTATATATGTGAAACAGCTTAGCAAAATACAAAAAGGAAAAAAGAAAAGGGAAGGAAAGGAAAGGAAAGAAAGAAGAAAGGAAAGGAAAGAAAGGAAAGGAAAGGAAAGGAAAGGAAAGGAAAGGAAAGGAAAGGAAAGGAAAGGAAAGGAAAGGAAAGAAAGGAAGGAAGGAAGGAAGGAAGGAAGGAAGGAAGGAAGGAAGAAGGAAGAAGGAAGAAGGAAGAAGGAAGAAGGAAGAAGGAAGGAAGGAAGGAAGGAAGGAAGGAAGGAAGAGAGGAGAGAGAGAGAGAGAAGGAAGGAAGGAGGGAAGGAAGGAAGGAAGGAAGGAAGGAAGGAAGGAAGGAAGGAAGGAAGGAAGGAAAGAGAGGAAAGCCCCATGGCACATGGTCACTACCTATGTTGAATATAAACTAACCAGTAACTAAATACACATCACATAGGCCCTTGCATACCTGATACATGTTTGTGTTTCAAAGTAACCTGAGACATACTGTCAGCAGACCTTAGTCATGTTACTACTGTGATCCTACCATTTTGTGGGTCTTAATGGTCAAAATGCTCCTGCCATAACGCAAGGCAATAGGTTCAGACAACCCAACCTGGTCAGCTAGCAGGACTTGTCTCAGGAACTTCTCTCTCTCATGAGGAGTTCAAAACAGATCCTAGAGAGGAATGCTAGTTACACAGCTAAGAAGCCCTTAACGGATGCTGAACGTGCCCTGGGCATTCTATAGATACACACAAAGCTCTTGGCAGTAGAGGTCAGCTTCTCATGGAAAGGAGAAACTCCAACTCAGACCAGGCAGCTAACAAAGGGAAGTGGAGCTCAGATACAGCCGAATGTCCCTTGTACCACTGTCTCCATATCTGAATCATCTATCGACATCTTAGATTCTCCTAAGCCTAACTCAGGGAAACTGTATCTTACCATCAAGTCCCAAAGTTGGGCATATCCTGGAGCAGTTCCTAAACCAACCAGCCAGCATCAGCACCCTGGAAACGGTACTGGAGCCCAAAGATCCACAGGGGCTTATAATGGCCAGTACCCTGATGCTACAGTGTCCAAGGAGCCAGACCCTGAAAAACACAGTAAGCATCTGTGGCAAAGAGGAATTCAACAAAAAAAGAAAGAAAATCAGCTTTGCATTCCATTTTCACTGAGAGATACTTTTGCATAATTACTATTTGGGGGAGGTGGGTCTTGAATTCATACAGCTGGATATTGTCTTTCCCTGAGCTGCTGACATTTGGAAGGCTCTGGTCAGGGCTCTGTGTGGAGACTAGTCAGCATTTGGCATTTCCTGTGAATGTCCTGCTTCTGTTAAAAAGGCCCCTGATCGCCCTTTCTGGAAAACTTCCAGCCTTGAGCCCTGACATAAAATCTTACTCTTCTTGTCAGGTGGGAGAAGGGGCATCATTTATCACAGCTGAACTCCTGAGGGCATGCACTGGAAATGTGAGCAGAATCTGCTCTGACTCACTCCGCACCCTTGGTGACCCTGGTCTGGTCACAGTTGCTCATATTCATAATGGAAAGAATAGGGATGGTGAGGATCACTGATAACCTTTCAGCACCAAAGTTCAGTATCCACAGACACTTTTGTTGACAAAATTTGGGAACTTCCTAAAGGTTACATCAAGGGTAGCCCCACAACCTAAAGCACCCTGAGTTTGTGTGCCATTTCTTGCCAGAGCAAACAGGATCGTCTCTCAACAGCCAGGTCAATTGCTTTGTAAAGTGAGCTAGGGTAAATGGACTGTGTGGTGCTGGGGCCTCCAGAGGCTGGGTGGTTTGCCCAAAGGCACAGGATGTTAACCAACTGAAGGCGTTAGTTAACAGCCAGCATTTCCACTATAGTCCAATTCACTTCACACCAAACCATGCGAATGCGGTGGATTCTCCTTCACTTATTTAAGCTTCTCTGAATTATATGATTCTGCCTTGGTATATTTATACATAGAATATGATGACTGCTCTGCCCATGGTTCGAGAGAGAGAGAGAGAGAAAATAGGGGAAAGTGACAAAGATAACAATGTGAGGGCTGACAAGTCTGAAATCTGGCAGCCTGGAGATCCAAGGAGGTGGTGATGTCGTGGTCTTGAGTCCAGATTTCACAGGGCAACAGTTTGGAAACTCAGGCAGGGTGTCTGTGTTGTCTATGTCTATTCTTGAGAATTCCAGACTCCATTCCTCTTCAGGAAATTTGGGCCTCTGCTCTTGAGGCTGTTAAGGGATTAAATGAAGACCACCCACATTGTGGATGAAGGGTAACCTGCCTTAGACAGTAGACACAAAGTCTATTGATGTAAAGGTCAATTGCTTCAAAAAAAAATACCTTCACAGCAACATCCAGACCTGTGTTTAACCACACGACTAGACACCATAGCCTATCCACATCAACCTGTAAAATTAACTAGCATGGTGACCCTATTGAATTTCTCCAGAGTAATGATTGGGTGCCAGGAACTCTTGACTCTGACAAAGCTGGGTTGCAGGCTTGAATTCGGTACAGGTTCATGACTTCAGACATCCTTAACTCCTCTGAACTTCAGGGTTCTTATTGGTCAGATGGGTTATCATGTAGATTACCTGAGACCATGCTCATGACTTCCTCAGGAGTGTGGGCACAGGGATTGCAAGCCCCATCTACATCCTCTTCTCAGAGACTCCTTTCCACATCCTGCCCAAACAGACTCTACCTCTTGTTCCCCAGTAGAATGTAGTTTGAAATTTGTTTATATGATATCCAGAGTCTGTCTCAGGTAAGACTCCTCTTGCTTCTTTCTATATTCATTCATTCAGCAGATCCCTTCTATCACATTAATGATGGCTACCCACTATCTACTATGGGCCTACTGTTCTCAGTACTCAACACTCTCTGTGCATTAACTTATTTAAACTCAGCCACAATCCCAGAAAATAGTCATTATTGATATTACCCACATTGAACAGATGAGAGACACCAGAGGCCTAGCGAGGTTAAGTCACCTGCCCAAGGCCATGCAATGAGAAATAGTGAACCAGGGGATCCCTGGGTGGTGCAGCGGTTTGGCGCCTGCCTTTGGCTCAGGGCGCGATCCTGGAGACCCGGGATCGAATCCCACATCAGGCTCCCGGTGCATGGAGCCTGCTTCTCCCTCCGCCTGTGTCTCTGCCTCTCTCTCTCTCTCTGTGACTATCATAAATAAATAAAAAATTAAAAAAAAATTTAGAAATAGTGAACCAGGATTCAATTGAGTGTAAGCTTCTTAAGAATTGGAGCAGTTCTGTCTATTGTTTATCACCTCTTTTATCCACCCCAGCTCAACAACCCCTTTTTAGGGGAAGTCTAAGACCCCAGAAAGACATATGTGTTTTCCTTCCCAAAGCATATGAATATGTTAATTTACAAAGCAAAGATTGCAAATGGGTTAAGGTCACCAATCAGCTGACTTTGAGATCATCTGGGTAGTCAAATGTAAACCCAAGTCTCCTTCTAAGTGGGAGAGGAAAGCAGGCAATAGGGAACCAGAGAGATGGCAGCATGAGAAGGATTGGCTGCGTGTTGCTGGTTTTGAAGACAGAGAATCGGGCTAGAAGTCAGGGAATGCAGGCGGCCTCTAAAAGTTGACAGAGGTATCTTGTAAGAAGTTACTGTGGCCGAGTTCAAAAAGGGTGTTGCCTGTGTTCTCCTCTAGGATTTTGATGGACTCTTGTCTCACATTTATTTATATTTTTAATAAATTTATTTTTTATTAGTGTTCAATTTACCAACATACAGAATAACACCCAGTGTTCATCCTGTCAAGTGCCCTCCTCAGTGCTCGTCACCCAGTCACCCCCACCCCCCGCCCTCCTCCCCTTCCACCACCCCTAGTTCGTTTCCCAGAGTTAGGAGTCTTTATGTTCTGTCTCCCTTTCTGATATTTCCCACACATTTCTTCTCCCTTCCCTTATATTCCCTTTCACTATTATCCACGAAGGCAAAAGAAACAAAAGCAAAAATGAACTATTGGGACTTCATCAAGATAAGAAGCTTTTGCACAGCAAAGGATACAGTCAACAAAACTAAAAGACAACCTACAGAATGGGAGAAGATATTTGCAAATGATGTGTCAGATAAAGGGCTAGTTTCCAAGATCTATAAAGAACTTATTAAACTCAACAGCAAAGAAACAAACAATCCAATCATGAAATGGGCAAAAGACATGAACAGAAATCTCACAGAGGAAGACATAGACATGGCCAACATGCACATGAGAAAATGCTCTGCATCTCTTGCCATCAGGGAAATACAAATCCAAACCACAATGAGATACCACCTCACACCAGTGAGAATGGGGAAAATTAACAAGGCAGGAAACCACAAATGTTGGAGAGGATGCGGAGAAAAGGGAACCCTCCTGCACTGTTGGTGGGAATGTGAACTGGTGCAGCCACTCTGGAAAACTGTGTGGAGGTTCCTCAAAGAGTTAAAAATAGACCTGCCCTACGACCCAGCAATTGCACTGTTGTGGATTTACCCCAAAGATGCAGATGCAATGAAACGTCGGGACACCTGCACCCCGATGTTTCTAGCAGCAATGTCCACAATAGCCACACTGTGGAAGGAGCCTCGGTGTCCATCGAAAGATGAATGGATAAAGAAGATGTGGTCTGTGTATACAATGGAATATTCCTCAGCCATTAGAAATGACAAATACCCACCATTTGCTTCAACATGGATGGAACTGGAGGGTATTATGCTGAGTGAAGTAAGTCAATCGGAGAAGGACAAACATTATATGTTGTCATTCATTTGGGGAATATAAATAATAGTTAAAGGGACTATAAGGGAAGGGAGAAGAAATGTGTGGGAAATATCAGAAAGGGAGACAGAACATACAGACTCTTAACTCTGGGAAACCAACTAGGGGTGGTGGAAGGGGAGGAGGGTGGGGGGTGAATGGGTGATGGGCACTGAGGGGGGCACTTGACGGGATGAGCACTGGGTGTTATTCTGTATGTTGGTAAATTGAACACTAATAAAAAATAAATTTATTAAAAAAATAAAGTAAAATAAAAAAATAAAAGCTGACAGAGGTGATAAAACAGATTATTCTCCAGCACCTCCAGAAAGGAATGCAAGTGATTATAGCCCTATATGACCTTGGTTATAGCCCAATGTGACCTTCACCAATTTTCAACTCCTGACCTTCCAACTTCTAAGATAATAAGTCTGTGTTGCTTTGAGCCACTCAGTTGATGACAATCTGCTACCGCAGCAATGGGACATGAATACACTCTTTACTGATGCAAGCCTCATATTTTAGAAAAGAATGCATGACTGCTTCCCCGTTAGCAAACTAGTTTAACACACGCTATGTAAGTTGACCATCACCTACCACAAGGTGTAGATTTACAACCATGGTGCCCATTTTCTGAGACAGAATACTGATATCCAGAGGAGCATGGCAACCTCAGATCGTCCAGTGCAAATGCTGGAGGAGGTCCGGGGGAGCAGTTTATGCCTCCACAGGGCAGCTGAGTCCCATGCCCCCCCAAAAGGACATAATCCATTGTTGGTGAGAATTAAAAGTGAGACAAAGACATCTAACACAGACCACCCTGGATGCTGCAGGGGGATTTCCCAGGCAGACCTGTCTTCCAGGAGAAACCTTACACAGTGACACCCCTGCAGAATGCTGTGGCCCTACAGGGTCACCTTGGGTGGCTCTTGTCATTACCCCAATTTTCCAAATGTTTGTAATCAGGGCTAGTGCCTAGAAGGAGCACAAGGCCTTGGACGTGAAGGCTGCAGGAGGGCACACTGTCCCCTCTCTGAAATGGCATCCTGTTGATGTCCTCGTATCAGGACACTGGCAGGGCAGGATGCACATTCCACTCCTCCCACCCCCTCCTGTCTTTCTGTCCAAATCAGGTAAATGGCAGAACCATGTGACTCTACTTCAGAGTCCACTTAACTTAATTGAACAGAATGTGATTTCCGCGAAGCACAGGTGGTGATGGAGACAGTGTTGTGCAGCTTATTATCTGATTTGAGGTGGCGGCCTCCAAATGAGCTGCTTGCTGAGCACATTTTAATGGGCTGAGCCTGGAGAGAGGCACCCAGGCAGAGAAGCAGAGGGTGGGGGGCTCTTATCTGCTGAGATAGGCTGCAGTGAGCTGCAGGAGCCACCCATTTAATGCTCCCAGCAGTCAGTTGGAGGGGGTTATCATCCTGAGAAAGAGATGAAGATGGCAACTCAGAGAGCTTATGTACTTTTCCCAGGGTCAAACAGCAAAGGTTAAGAGCACATTTAGCCTTTCCCATCTTAGCTGTCTACCCTAGTGCAGGCCACCTTTGTGAGCAACAGCTCAGGGACCTGGGGCGGGTGGGGGGTTGGCGAGGAGTTAAGTGATGAAGTCTTGCACATGAGAGTAAGAGGCAGACTGTCCAGAAAGGGAGGCACTGATGGCCATCTCTGTGGCTCCAGGCACATCGTGGGTACAAAGTCCAACAAGTGACTTATTCTTTCTGAGCTTGTTTTCGTGTCTCTATGCTGGAAATGCTAACAAAATCTTTATTATAAGCCTGTGGAAAGGTTTAAATGGAACAATACGTGTCAAGGTCTAGCCAGTTTGGAGCATACAGTAGGTGCTCAAACACCGTTAGCACAGCTGACTGTGATCAATATCGCTGCTCTCTGTCCTTGTTAGAAAGGCAGTCATTGGGCTGGAGGACTTCTGGGCAGTGACATGGGCTTCTCTTGCTTTCAAGGAACTGCACCGTCTTGTTGATACGACTAACTCTAAAGTGAAGGCTTTACATGAGATTCTCAAGAGCTGTGGGATGCCTTGGAGGCTCCTCAGCCATCCCTAGGGCAGAAGGAAGGAATTAAGGGGTGGGGGTCCCACAGCTTGGGACCTCCACTGCTATTGTAAGCAGGGCAGTTCCACTTTTGTTTTCTTAAAAATTGATATTTCTGGGGCATCTGGGTGACTCAGGTGGTTAAGCATCTGAGTCTTGATTTTGGCTCAGATCATGATCTCAAAGTCATGAGATCCAGTGCCACATCAGGCTCCATGCTGTGAGTGGAGCCTGCTTAAGATTCTCTCTCTCTCCCTCTGCCCCTCCCCCCACTAGCACTGTCCTCTCTCTCTCTCTCATTCTCTCACTCTCTCTCTCTAAAATAAATAAGTAAATATTTTTTAAAAATTGACATTTCCATCAGAATGCATCTAAATACAAATGGAGGTGAGGTTACAAACTCCCCCTTCTGACTTCCTTAACTACCCTGATGCATTTCTTCTCCCTCTGCCTTCTTGTCCACATCACTGTGCCCACTGACAAGTGTCACCTACAAGTTCCAGTTTTTCCACTAAACTGAATCTTCTCTTCCACTCCAAAGCACCAATCACTTTTATACCTATCTGTCAGGACAGAGGTTTTTTTTTTCCCCCATGCCTGGCCTTGTGCCTCTCTTTGGTCTGTCTGTTCCTCAATTACATCCTTTTATAACAAATATCTAGTAAGTAAAATGTTCGTCTATAAGGCAGTACAGCAAATCAATCAAATCCAAGAAAGGGTTACTGGAATCCCCAATCTAAAGCCAGTTGGTCAGAAGCACAGGTGACAACCTAGACTTTTGATGATACCTGAAGAGGCTAGGAAGCAGTCCTTTAGGACAGAGCCCTTAACCATGGGATCTGATGCTGTCTCCAGATGGACAGTCAGGATGGAGTTGAATTGTAGGAGCCTCACCCCTACCTCCCCTACACATTGGGATTGGGTCTAGAACCTTTAGCATCTTTTTCCCCCCATCACTGCCCTAGGAAAGAAAACTCAGTGCTATGCTTCTGAATGTCTACATTGTTATTTCTCATCTTAGGGAGGAAATCCAGAACATCTATGTTTTAAAATCTTTACAGATGAAAATCATGACTACCATATGTATATATCTTTAGTCAGCTGCACAGAAAAATAAAGTGCCCAAAGAAAGAGTTCCAAAAGCCCCAAGAAAGGATAGGATAAGAGGTGTTGGTATATCAGTCATCTTTAGAATCCTTTGGCATGGGTGTTATGATATTAGTAGGTGATAGTTTAAACTGTAGAAGCTATTACTTGTCTTAATAAAAAATATACACTCCACAGATGACAGCTAGCGGTTTCAGTTATCTTTAACTCTGGTCAACACCAGATGTTTTGCCAATTAGCAAAATAAAAGGAGATTTAAGTTGTCATTGGTGAAATTATAGACTTTATAAATAACATAAGACATTCTAGAAATAGACTCTTGGTATCATTAATAACATTCAAAATATAGGAACTGGCTGAAAAATTCTAGAGCAATTCCCTACATGCCACAGAAAGGGTATATGCATCTAGAAGCACTTCTCTGATCAGCACCTTTAGGTTTGGCATCAGAGGCATGGTTTGGCAAAAGGTTCAGGGTCAACCCTAGATTCTGAAGGTTTTGTTGCTGACAATAACTAGGCTAACCGGATCCTCCTCTAAAATACTGCTGTGTTTTTGACAAAAAGATTTTTTCATACAAAGTGCTACGAGAGCACCTAAAAAATAGAGCTGGGATATTTTTCAAGCTGTATGACTGTCTTTGTGATTGCTTGATAATGCATGTTTGTTTTCATTGTATGTGTTCAGCATTGTACCGACCACTTAGATGAGAAATGACTAGTTAACAATGTCCCCGGATTCCTGAAGCTCACTATCTACCAAGCAGTAAGCACTGAGAGTCTCATTAACAGAAGAATTTGCATGCATGACATGGAAGGGAATTTTTTGAAAGAGGAAGACCCTGTGCACTCTTGACATCTGTGGTCTTCATTCCAAACCACTTCTGCTTTCCTGCACTGCATATCATCTCTTTACCTTATTGCCCATCTCTCTGGTTTAGACTTAATGTTAGCAATCTTCAGCTAAAGCTCCACTGGTTTCTCTTTTTGGGTATGTTACCGTTAAGTTCCTGGACTTGGTACCCTCTCTTTTCACCCCTATCTTTCATAGAGATGTCTGGAGTTCAGGAGGAGGAGTCATTTGGGCTCAGTGACAGAGCTGAGGATCTCAAGGGATGGAATTGCCCAGGAAGAAGAGATGTAGAAGGAAGAGAAAGGAGCCAGTTGCAGGTCTAGGCTGTTGGGCTGGGGCTAGGTGTGGGTTTTTAGCACACAGGAGAGTGAAGAGACAGGGCATGGGAATCAAGGGGAATGAAGAGGGGCTGACAAATGAAGGCAGGAAAAGGCAGATAACCATCCTCCCTTTCTCATCTCATGTTCCAGCCTGGTATCAAGACCATTGGAGGGAGGTTTCCTCTTTGGCAAGGCTATTGGTTGCTTCTGCCAGAAGGGAAAGGCACCTACCTATCAAGTGTTCGGACACATTACTCCTTTTAGGAACTGGCTTCTCACTGTATTCATCTGCATATTCTCTGCTCTTTCCCTGTCAGTCTCATTAGATTAATCTCTCTTCGATGTGGCTCTCAGAGCTGATGCTCAAGGCTAATGCCTAGAGATAGAGCAGGTGAGGAGTGAAGAGAGCAGAGGGCTTTGAATGAGCATGGCTCATGACATTTTCTGTGAGAGGAAAGCAGAGAAGGGCCCATTGATCTGGGATGTGGAACCAGGTCTTCCTTGGATGCCGACAGCCTGGTTGAGGTGGTCTGAAGCCCCTTCCTACCACAGGCCACCTGAGCGCAGCACATGTGAAGGTCTGAGGGTGTCTAGTAAGAGAGAGTGAGCACTTCTTTGTGTAGGACCAAACTCATGCCTCTGCTCCTGTATTTTCTTTTACGTGCAGGAGAATTTAATTATTCCTTTTCTCCCTAATTCATTAAAAAAAAAGGAAGAAAAAGCACCTGGTATGTGCTGGCATCATGCCCAGCATTGAGATGATAATTAAATAAACCCAGTGCCCACCCTCAAGAGTGGCCAGCTCTCCGGACACTCTCACCATTGAGGACAGCTGTCCCACCTCAGCCTCATCCAGAGTCTCCTTCCTGATATGCTCAGTGTTATAGTCAAAAAAAGAAAAGAATCTAGAGAATGCTGTTGTAGAAATGGACTCTCTCCTCTGTTATTTACAAATAAATCCTACTATTTGAGGAAGTTAACACTTTACAAACTGGGCTTTACAAAGCATCCAGTCAAAATTTGTTTTGGTTCACTGTGGTCGAACTCTGTAGCAGATATTCCCTGGTGTATTTCTCTAGTTACAATCACTGAGGTTCTCCTCAGCCAAGTTTGACCAGACTGATGGTAGCAGAACATTCCTATCAAGTCTCCTCACCCCAAACTGACATTCTGTCTACAGCAAAATGCAGCTCCACACTCATTCTTGTGCTCTTGCATTTCCTCTTTGTGTGGGGGATTCAATTATTCATTTCTTGGGGGATTCAATTATTCATTTCTTCCATTTTTCTCCTATTCATTAAAACACACACACACACACACACACACACACACACACACACAACAAAAAACTTACATACCTGGCATGACACCCAGCACTGAGATGATGTTGCTTGTCATTTCTCTGGGCCTCTGCTTCCTTACTGGGCTGCAGTACCTGGGGTTATATCACACCAGCCCATATGATCTTCCATCTCTGGCCCGCTAAACTGGGGCCTTGCTCTTTTCTGAAAACTTCTCATAATGACACTTGTCTTTAATACACCACATGATTGTAGACCATCGTACAGGGTCATCAACCCTCCATGACAGCTATCAGAAGACCTCTGAATTTAGGAGGGCTAAGCTGAGTGCCAACAGGTAAAGAAGCAATGTTGGGAGAGAAATAGCAAGATTATCCATGTGTCAGTGAGACACTGAGGCGATTTTACAGAGTTTGGTGTTTGTTCTTTCCTTTTTCTTCAGTTTCAACAAATGGACAAAATAGGTAATATTTGACCCATGTTATAAATCTTAAGGCTGGAGTGGTAACCAAATTTTATATAGTCAAACAGCCAGTGAGTAATGTAGCTGAATTGATATTTAGTTAATCCAACATCATCCAATTAATTTGATACACCATTGGTTAGTATTTGACTGGGGTCTAGTTGTTGGAATTCCTATTCCAGGGATCTATCTAATACTCAAGGTCTCCTGTGTGCTAGTTAATATTTCAAGGATTACTTAATTCAACAATCTAAGACTATTCTTCACCCCTAAGTCCAGGTGTGATGGTACACATGAAATCACCTTTGATCTGCTTGCATTTGCAGGTGCGCGTCTAACTTCACCTAATTGTCCAGTTGCAGAGTTTCCAACCCCATAGCGTGCACACCCCAGAGTAACCACACATATGACATCACACACTTGTGCTCAGAGGCTCCATTCAGGTTCTGAAAACCTCCCCTCCCCAGTCACTCGAGTAAGGAGTCCTAAGAGTCTCTTGCCTGATGGATTTAAGTGATCACAGGTTCACTGGCTGATTGATTCCTACAAAACACATTTATTGACCTCTCCATCTGTGCCCGGGGTTGTGCTGGGTGATGTCAACATAGAGATTCTACTTTCAAGTTCCTTCAAGCTTTGAGGGATCATGGAGTTATTCATTCAAAAATTGTAATGCCAAATATGAAGCGATAAGCACCAAGGCACAAAGTGACCTGATAGTTAGAGGACAGCAAGACAGGTGGGAAGATCACATGATTAATAACAACTACTAGTTTGTTTTTTTTTTAATGTATTATTTGCTTTCCTGTAGGCCTAGTGCTTTATGTAAGTGGTTCCATTTCATATGCCTGGCAGTCTTATAATAAAAGCAGCATTTAATGGTTCATAGAGCACATATTACTCCGTGCCTGCAGTGTACTAGGTGTGCTTGTTTATATGGTGGAACATCATAAAGAAATGAGAACTTCAAGAACTTTCCTGAGGCTGCCCAGTGACCAAAGTTAGCCCCTATATGTTGGACACTCTCTCTTCCCTCCAAGTAATATATACACATGTTTTTGTGAAAGGGCAGGCAGGGATTCTTCAGCTATGCTTACAGGAGGAATAATGAAATTAAATCTGAATTTAAGAAATACTATAGTCTACCAAAGGTAGTTGTGGACATCTTGTCTGGAGACTAAAACTGGGCAGTAGGCAGCAGAATAGAGAGAAATGTACACATAACTGCTTGCTGAGAATTGGGAGAAGTCAGAATGAGACACTAGAGGAGAAAGAAAAAAACACCTTTAAATGGATTGAAGAGAAGCAGGAAAGACTTTTTCAGAAATAGCCTTCTTTGCATGTAAAGAAGAAGGTGGTGGCTATGCAAGGAGAAGGCACAGGAAAGACTGCACTTTGGAGATGGGTAGCTTGAAACTGACAAAAGGATGCTTCATTGGATGCAGAATTTATCCCGTGGATGTGCTGAAGAGCATTTAAGATTTTATTGGGAGAGAAAGCTCCATGGCCCCAAAATGCTTAAACTTCAGTGGACTAAATAAAAAGCAGGTATTTTAAAACTACAGTCTGTGGGTGAAATTCTATCCACTCCCTGCTTTTGTGAAGAAAGGTTTGTTGGAATCCAGCCACACCCACTGATTATGGGTGACCGCTGGCCCCTGTCATGTTGCAGCAGCAGAACCAAGTCCTTGTAACTGACACCATGAGACCCACAGAGCCACAAATAATTACTTCCTGACCCCTGTGTTGGCATTTGATTCTGTTGTCCTGGACATCTAGTGAAGATTTCTGATCACATGTGCTTGTGGGTTGTTGTTGTTGTTGTTGTTGTAGACCTTACTGGGTTTTGTGTGGTGACTCTTTGGTTTGAGTTTTAGGAGGACTGGTCATGTAACAATCTGCAGGCTGGCTTTGAAAGGCAGATACAAATAAATCAATTCTACTATGCCTGAGAGAGCAATTTTACCTTCCTAGACTGAGGGGGACCAAAGTGAATAACACACCCATTTCATCCTAAGGACAACATAGGATGTCCTTAGGATGCCCAAAAAACAATAATGCCTATGAACAGAATTAGTAAGGAGAGAATGCAACACAGACAACCACAGTCCAAAGCATTCTGTGTGTGCTTCTAGAAGGCCATGAGACCACATCAGGCTGAGTATCTGAGCAAGCTTCTTGGAGGAGGTGGCGTTGGAGCTGAGGATGGAAGGATTCGTAGGGTTTCGACAAGAGAGGATGTGGATAAAGGCTCTGAGGACAGACAACTGTAAGCACACATTCCTGCCTCTCAGAGCTGCTTTTAGGGCCTCAGTGGAATCTGTGGGCATAGGAGAGGCTTTCAAGCCACTGTCCTATTCCATGTGTACCTTTCTTCACTTCTTTTTGGCCTGGAGCAAATTTGCACATTTTAATTTTTTTTACGTGTGCAGGTATCTCATGAATAATTCTAGTAATTAAAGCAAAAGGAAGGGGATGATAAGGGGACCGTTTTAGTTTTTCAACCCATTCATCACTGTTGCCCCATTCAGCACTTACTAAGTTAAATCTCAGAGTCATTGGGGATATGTTTTACGCAGATAGAAAATTGAAAATGTATTTCCACTACATTAAGAAAATGGTCATTTTCAAAATGGATCTCTTTATGAGAAGTAATCAGAATTAGATAAGGATTGAGAGCAAATGCCTGCAGTATTTAGATGGTTGCAATATTAAGGGTGATTAATTATCATCTTAAAATATCCTAGGCAATGCTTGCCTCATCTGTTTCGCCTGAATTGACCTCTTCCATACCCATTAGGCTTATCCCCGATTGAAATGAGTTTTTAAATGGCCTCGCACATGCTGTCGCTTAGTGCATGTGTCTGTGATGAATGGGACACTGCCCATGGGGATGCTTCTCTCCTGTAGATTGCTGTCACTTTGGGAAAGGAAGATCGGAGACAGTAGAGGCAGGCAGACCTGCAGCCATATCCTTCACATTCACTTCTCTTTGGGTCTTTTTTTTTTTTTTTTTCTGGGCTGTTGCAGCAGTTACTTCATTTGGTTGTGGTGAGAACTAAATGAAAAAATAAATACATTAGAAAGATTTAAAAAATGGTACAGTATCTGACACATGGCAGGAGCTCAATAAATGTATGCTTCTACCCTCCTTGTTCCCACAGATTGACTTCCTTTCTGAAACAACAGCAGTGTCTTGGGGAAAGGAGGGGATTGATTTCTTTCCTCAAATAGTTAAAAATGTGGCATCCGAAGAAGGAACAGAGAGCCCTTGGATGTGGTCCCTTTGACGATCAGTAGAAATACAAGGGTAAAGCTGTTTTACACACGCTCTCTTTTCAGAGAGAATCCCCAATGATCACTCAGTGCTAGAGAGTAAGAGGGTGTGTTAATTGAAAGCTTCTCATATGCCAGGTGCCATCTTAAGTGCTCAATCTGCACAACAGCTTTGCGATTCAGTCACTAGTACAGATAAGGAGAAAAAGAGAAATCACCTTGTCTGGGCATCAATAATCAACAGGCAGGCACATCAACCCAAATAAATAAGGTCAGAGGAAAATAAGCATATCTGTGTCTCTAATGTATGTTATACAAATCAGTGGTTCATTCTAAACAAAGTGCTC
The DNA here is from genome assembly GCF_018345385.1 of Vulpes lagopus. Taxonomy (NCBI): domain Eukaryota; kingdom Metazoa; phylum Chordata; class Mammalia; order Carnivora; family Canidae; genus Vulpes; species Vulpes lagopus. Next base: position 5,181,587 of record NC_054832.1, on the reverse strand, counting down.
ATCAGAATCACAAAGGATTTTTTTTAAATAGAGGTAAATCAGCAGAAAAAGAACCAGATTTGTTATGCTGGGAGGATGCATGTGCTGTTTATGTTTATAAATCCCTGGGACTTTGGTGTTCACTGGTCGCCTTTATATGAGATCCATGGATAAAGTGAATAATGAAGGAAATGTTCACATTGGACGAAATAAGATCATGGGAGCATGGAGGCAGGTGGTAGGGGGTTGAGCATAGGAAGTGGCTTCTGCTACATGGAGAAGTTCAAGGTGAGAAGCATGTAGACTTGTTCTCTTTGGTCAGGGCCAGTGACCACAGAGTGTGGCCAGAAGAGTCAGGGCCAGTGAGTGTAGGCTAAAGAAAGGTAGGTTATATATGCATCTGAGAAGTCTCACAAGGGAATGTACTGCTTTCTGAAACAATGACATATTTTGTGTCAACCGTACAAAGGCAAGGAAAACACATTCTGGGAACACAGTGGAGAAATTTCTGCAGAAAGCATCAGGTGTGGAGGTCAGAAAGGATGGCTGAGCAGATGCCTTCCTGTTGAGAAAGTCCATAATGTGCTAGGATTGCTACAGAACATCATCACATTCTTCACACATGTTTCCTGAGCCTGATGGATTTTTTTTTAATGTCTTGAGTAGTTTATTCTGTGTTTAGCCTCCTTAAAGAAAAAAAAAATGATGATTCAGGGTGCCTGGGTGGCTCAGTTGGTTAAGTGCCTCCCTTCAGCTCAGGTCATAATCCCAGGGTCCTGGGATTGAGTCCTGTCTCGGGCTCCCTGCTGGGAGTCTGCTTCTCCCACTGCCCCTCATCCCCATTCGTGCTCTCTCACTCTACTCTCTCTCTCAAGTAAATAAATAAATAACTTGTAAAAAGGAATGATTCTAAACTACCAAAATAAAGTTTTAAGAGATGATCATAAGCAAGTTATTTCTCAAAGTGATGTGTTCTTAGAATGAAGACGCCAGATTGTCGGGTCCCTCCCAGTGGGGCAATGGATACTCCATTCTCTAAACTCATCAGCCTGCTACCAGGGTGGTCTACAACCAGCCAGAGGCAGGATTACAGTCAAACAAATGTATGGGGAGAACCTTAGAAGTGGATAGAAGTTTGATAGAGTAATAGAGCAGCCTGAAGTCAACAACAGCTTTTGTTGTCTCTACCATGTGAACTGCAGTGTAAGAAATATATTCTCTTCTTTCCTTCTGGGTTCTTTGGCTGGCCTAGCAATTAGATTGATAAAAGACAGACTAATAGGAGAAAAATTTTAATTTTAATTTCATATGGGATCCCTGGGTGGCGCAGCGGTTTGGCGCCTGCCTTTGGCCCAGGGTGCGATCCTGGAGACCCGGGATCGAATCCCACGTCGGGCTCCCGGTGCATGGAGCCTGCTTCTCCCTCTGCCTGTGTCTCCGCCTCTCTCTCTCTCTCTCTCTCTGTGACTATCATAAATAAATAAAAATTTAAAAAAAAGATTTAATTTCATATGTATCAGAGTCCATAAAAATATGAGATTCAAAGAAGTGAGCAAAGCAGGCAGATATGGTTAGACAAAGCAGCAAGTGTTGTTAGACAAAGAAACAAATAAGAGGAAGGTGTTCGGGCTTAGGGTAGTAAATTAGTGAAGAAGTAACCAAGTTTATTTGCCTTCTCAGCTGTGTAAACTCCCTCTGTCTAGTGGTAAGGAAGACTTCTACCCCCGTACAGAGAGAGGACCTTTCACAAGAGAGATTTATTTCCTACTTTCAGGGGGACAGAGGAAGTCAGAGTGTCTTTGCACCAGCTGTTTCTTAAATAACTTGAATTCAAAATAATCAATATGCCAAAGTAGCATGTTTTGGGGGGCCATTTCTGTTCCCCTCATATCATAAGCAATACTCATATCAGTTTCAGCTATTTTTTAGATACAAATGATGCACAACCAAGTCAAACTAGTATAGGGAGGTAGCCTGGGCGACTCAGCAGTTTTGCATCGCCTTTAGCCCAGGGCGTGATCTTGGGGACCTGGGATGAGTCCCATGTCAGGCTCCCTGCATGGAGCCTGCTTCTCCTTCTGCCTGTGTCTCTGCCACCCTCTCTCTGTCTCTCATGAATAAATAAATAAAATCTTTAAAAAAATAATATAGGCAAAAAGGAGACTTTTCTCTTGTTACTCAGAGGGGCAGAGGTTCAGGAGTGACGTTCAGGTATGGCGGCAGGCCTCTGGAGGGTCTCACTTTTTCCTCTGTAGCTCTGCTTCTCTTACCATCTCCACTGCATTTCCCTCCACCCACCTGTCTCCACTGGGCCCTCCAGACTTGCATCTCTAAGAACTGTCACCTGTTCTACTAACAGTGGAATTTCATAGTTGGGATAAGAAAAGAAGGCATCTCAAAAGCAATGAGGAGGATGAAGAGGTATACTAATACAAAGTAGGGTTATTCGTGATTGACAACGATCTTTACTTCTCTTTCATTACATTATGGTCAGTGAAGCCAGAGAGGATACGGAGTGGAATTTCTGCCCTGATAGGAAGGACTGTGCAACCAGACAGATCAGATTTAATAGAGACTCTTTTACTTTCAAGTAGCAGAAATTCAACTAATGTATAAAACAAATAAGCAGCAATAAATATAAACACCATGATGAGTGTATCTGTAGAAATTCCTCTGCTCATAACTAGATACAGTGCCCAAAAGTTCTCATGAATTCCTTTCTCTCTGACTTTCTTTAACATCTTTGAGTCTGGCTACCATGTGGTGACCAAGGTGGCCCTGATCTGTCTTATGCTCATTTGATGTTTACAGTTTATAAATTGAGATATAGAGAGGCTCATAATCACATCATATGTGGCTCCACGTGTAGGGACCTCACGTGCCCACCTCAGAAGCAGTCGGCATCCCTGAGAACAGAGCATCTTGGCACTATGGGATCTTACGGACCTATTAGGGGCCATAGAATCTTTTACATGACCATGACCATGAAGATCTTTTCTACTCTTTCCCAATTCTGATGTGCAAAAAGAGAGAGAGAGAGAGAGAGGGAGAGAGAGAAGTAATTCATTGATGATAAAGACACTGGGAAAACAAAAAAACAAACAAACAAAAAAAACAAATAAGAATCAGAGTCTTAAAAACACAGTAATTATACAAGAACCAAATGATCAGCAAAATTAAACTGAACTGTATAATCCATCCATCATATATATTAATGATGACCAAAATAGCAGCAATCAAAATTCTCAACCAACCCAAGACAGTACAGATGACATACTTCAGAACAAAATTATGAGAATCCCAATTATCTCTGATTACGTATGCACAGTAGGAATTTTGCAATATTGCAGACAAAGTGTTGCATGGCAACCATATTTTTTGGTTAGAATACTAAATTAGAGTCTTCAGGAAATTCTACTTATGCACTAATTCTAGTTTAAAAATATCAAATATTAGTCACTTCAAAACTAATTTTGGAAGTTTGTAAGGAAATTGACCATAAGCACATTAAAATATTAGTTGTTGGAACTGTGTGTTGCTTTCTCTAAGGGACACAAATAAGGCACATATGTTTGGATTATTGGCAAATGCATTGAATCTTATCATCTACAGTGGACACTCACAACATCATTTATGCTCCTACTGTTCAAATCATGGTTTTAGAGCAAACGGTACATCTCTATCATACCCTTCTTCATCTGATCTGATCTCACCTGGATGGGACTGGATTTCAGCTGGAACTCTCAGACTTGTTTTTGAACTGAACTGATGCCCACATAGTATCCTAGCAGCTATATCTTAAAGTCCCTTAGTTAGAGGCACTTCTAACATTATGTATCCTCCCTGGAATAGGCTGTAGGTGATTTAACTGAGCTAATTATTACCTCAGTTTGACTAGTGAAAGAGTTGGGGAAGAGGAAGGTAGGTTTCACAGAAAAAAAGAGGCCTTTTTATGTCTTGTGTATAATCTGGATCTGAGTACTTCAGATTCTAGAAAACAACCTTAGGATGAATATGATCTCTAGAGGAGGCAAAAAGAAAGGACATTCCAGCAGCAAACAAAAGGTAGAAAGATGTGGGGATGCCTGTTGGAAATGTAGGTCACAATTTCCTGAGATGATCAGTGCATGAGACAAGATAAGAGTCTTACAAAACTGCATGCCAAATATATTAAATGATACTCATGCGTGGCTGTTTTACATTTTCCAAGAGACTTGCGCAACTATTTAAGTATAGCTCACAAAACAATTCATCCTTCCAAAGTTAGCAAGCAGGAATTTTTTTCAAAAGAAAACAAAAACAGACGGAGAAGTGGATAAACTTGCCCCAGTTTGAAAAACTCATCAGTGTGGAACCAGAATTCAAGCATGTCCAGATCCCAAACAAAACTGTTTGCCAGGCCATGCCAACATGAATCCTGTGCTTTGAATTAAAAACACAACACAACAGAACAAAACAAAAACAAACCCACAGAAGAAGAGATGACTATGATGTTTTGAAAATAAAAAGCAACATTTGAATCAGACTTTAGATGTGTCTGGACTGTACACCATGGTAGGACAGGGATCACAAGTGTTTTTCCAGTAGTTATGCATTTAGTGCTTTGTTGTTGCTAGACTATAAATCAGATAAAAGTCACAACCAAGCCTGATTTTGCCACCAGGCTGCCAGCATATAGTAGGTGTTCTGTAAATGTGTGAAATTAATAAATCGTAAATGGATTGCTCAATGTCAGTGCCAAATAAATAAACATTAATTTGAATTGATAATCTTATCTACACCAGTGGGGAGGTAGTGTATGAGATGAAGGTGGCACTTAAGGAGAGATCAAAGTTATTGGATATCTTCTAGAACTTGGTCCATATATTGGCAGATATAGGGGTGTTCATTGTCTTATTTATAAAAATCACATATGTGTGTACATTATGTATAATCATATAATAAATGACAGTATAAACTTATATCATTTTAAAAGGGAGGAAAGCCTGAAGATTGAACAGCAGCAAAGAGGGCTATGCTTGAACCAATGGAGTGCCACAACCCAGAGACTTGATTAATATGGTTCTGAGTTTCAGCAAAAAATAAAGAATGTCAGATTCTTTAAAAAAATCATACATGTGATGAACTATACAGCACTAAAAATTTCTGACTCCAATTTATGTGAGAAAAGTTTCATGAGAGGCAGGTACCTAAACATGATAATGCCATTAATTGTAAAAAATGTGGGAAGATTGTACTGGCCCCATGTCTACAGAGCTACTCCCACAACACTATTTTTCAGGATGAAAATAGATATTTTAAATATTTTTTCCTTGTATATTCTCAACCAAGTTGTCCCTTCAGTGTAACTTTCCCCTTTGCTATTGTAATATGCTCTGAAACATGTCCATTTAGCTACTCAGTGTTTACTGACGGTCCATGAGCACCTTAGAGTCAGGTCTTTGTAGAAATCTGTCGCAGTTGTGGCTGTGGGCAAGAATACTTCATTTAGATCATTTAGAGAGTCCATTTAATATTAGTTCTCATTATTGATTTATAGGGCTTTCTTTGCTAGTATTAAGACAAATTTTTTTAAAAGTACTTACTGTGATTATCCCTATAAAACCAGTCACAAGCCATCTCTACAGATCATTTTCTGTAGCTACAGTTTTGAGTATTTCTCTAGCAAGTCTTTACAACTATTATGAAAATCACCTGCATTTGCTATTGGTAGCTATTGCGATGCCCAGGTGGCTCAGTGATTGAGTGTCTGCCTTTGGCTCAGGACGTGATCCAGAGTCCTGGGATCGGGTCCCTCATCAGGCTTCCTGCATGGAGCCTGCTTCTCCCTCTGCCTGTTTCTCTGCCATTCTCTCTCTCTCTCTCTCTCTCTCTCTCTCTCTCTCTCTCTCTGCATCTCTCATGAATAAATAAATAAAATCTTTAAAAAAATAAATTGGAAGCGATTAATCTATGCACCCATTGAGCACGGTTAACAAGAATGTTGGTGATCTCACTTGCTGTGTCCCTCCTTGAATGCTACACACTCTGGTCATTGAAATTGGCTCTGAGTTTCACAGCCTCTGTTTTGAAAAAGAGACTGCTTTTTCAGCTTCCCTGCTTTGATAGCATGAACCTTTCCCTGGAATTCTCTTCCCATGTTGACTGGCTCATCTCTTCATCTTCCAAGACTAAGCATAAGTACTGTGTTCTTCCTACACACACTCTTCCACCCAGACCACGCTGACCTCTTCTGTAGTGGTCTTCATTTGCTGGGTATTCACCCATCAAAACATTAAAGCCCTGCTTCCCACTGAATTATTTGTAACTTTCCATTACCATCACTAGATACAGGAGCTGGAAAGAGCAATTAGCAGTATCCTGTTTTGCGGGGAAGTTCAAAAACAATTGAGAAACTAAAAATTAAAAAGTAGATGGATAAAGATAAACATACCAACTTTATTACAAATAAATTCTCATTGGAGAACGTGGCTTTATAACTGGTCCAAGTAGATTCAGAAATACTTCAAACTTTATTTATTGAATGTCATCCTACTGTTAGATTTTCCTTGTCTTTCTAGAAGTTTCTTTGTCTTCCTGTATTTTTATCTTGAGCCTCTTTCCACCTATAGCAGAGAACTTTATCTTGGCAGTTCCACATAGATTCAATCCAATAAAGTAAAAATTTTGTGACCCTTTAACCCCTTCCTGATCCCAGTGGTTGATTCTAATGTTTGGAGAAGCCCTTAAGTATGTCTATGATGAGGAGACGTGTCCATTTGGTTCCACTGCCAAGACGTGACTGTACTTGCATCAGAACCCTGGAGGTAAGGTTTACCTGCCTCCTCTGACACATATATTCATGCTGATAATTTACATTTTCCCATCCTATCTGTTAGCTCTCTTAACTAATTTTGAGCTCAGAAATGCTCTCTCCCTATCTCTGAGCATTAGGAACATGTGGGTTCTCTCCCCTCCCATTCTGAGTCTATGGAAAATGCCCGGGGCTGTATCCAGTCTTTCTTGATCATACATGCCAGAAAAAATAAGAATCACCACCATTCCTATTCTATATTTGCTGCAATAGGGGGACTTCCATATGGAAATTGCCATATATTTTAGTTTTATTCAAAAAGCAAAGACAAGTCTAATATACACTTGGGTCCCCCCATCTGTTTACTTTCTGTCACTTCATCACTGTAAGTGAGATGGGAGGAGATCCCTGATGCTACATCTAAATCTCTTGTGTTTTAAACATTTCCAGCTGCTGCTTTAGCATCAGTGACTTTTTTATCCTTTCACTAGGAGAAAAAAAGAAAAAGGGAAAATTCAGGGGAGAAAAAGATTTCTATGAGCCTATTGTTTATGCCAGTAAACCAGACCATTGGAAGCCCAAAGTCCAGAATTATAGAAGCTTTACAGTCAATATTCCAGTTTTTGTTCTCTGCATCTGACTACATTGATCCTCCCTTACAACAATTATGTATTGCTTTCTAATTATCAGTAGATCCATTTAGAAAAATCCAAACCTTAGCTGATATCTTAAATTTTCATACTTCTTGAAATTGGAGGGAATATACGCATAACACATAATTGGGAAATAAAAACTATGAAACTGGAGATTTTGCTATGTCCATCATATCCGCAAACGTATCACATGGTCCAATGCTCAGCTTAAATGCCTTCAAAATTTCTCTGCCTGGGAAGGAAATTCAGTCTTCTCTTCATGGAACACAGGAATTTTCCTGATCTGGTTTCTAACCCCTTCTACCACTTTGGTCTTTAATCTTTAATGCTTTAATCTCCTGCCACCACCAATCACTGGACTTTCGGCAGTTCTTTGTCTCTGAGCTTGGGTTCAAGTTTGGCATCACAAACCATAAGAGACTCTTGACTATAGGGAACAAAATGAGGGTCGCTGGAAGGGAAGTAGGTGGGGGGATGGGGTAACTGGGTGATGGGCATTAAGGAGGATACCTGATGGAATGAGCACTGGGTTTAATTTTTTTTTTCATTTATGATAGTCACAGAGAGAGAGAGAGAGAGAGAGAGAGAGAGAGAGGCAGAGACACAGGTGGAGGAAGAAGCAGGCTCCATGCACCCGGAGCCTGATGTGGGATTTGATCCCAGGTCTCCAGGATCGCGCCCTGGGCCAAAGGCAGGCGCCAAACCGCTGTGCCACCCAGGGATCCCGAGCACTGGGTTTAAATGCAATTGATGCATCACTAAATTCTACTTTGAAATTAATAATACACTCTATGTTAACTAACTTGAAATAAAATAAAACCAAAGGAAAATAGAATGATTTCTCCATCATTACTTGACCTCATCCCCCCTATATATCCTGTAAGACGGAACTTTGAAAACATCACCCCAGAAATTTTTCTTGGTCTGCCTTTCCATCAAAGGCAAGAAACCTTCACCAGAAATCTCCAGGCATGGTGCCTAATGTACAATGGTCCTTACTATTTTCTGCTCTATAATTACTTCTGTGACACCGTCTACAACACTTTATTAAAAGTTTACTTGCATGTCGATTCTCTCAGGGGACAGAAATCTGTTAAATATCCTTCTTCCCATTTTTCTTCCTCAGACCCTAACACTATTTGAAATATGGATAAATGTTCTTCTCAAAGCATTTTTCCTGGTGATAGGCCATAAAAACTAGTCAACAAATACAAAAAATTAAGAAATAAATAAATTTGGCATAAGGACAATAGGTTATAGGAAAGCCTGTCATGTTAATAATGGTTTATTATCTGCATTAACAAAACACCAGATTGCTAGCATTGCGTAGAAAAACAAACCTAATTGAACAATATCCTTTGATTTTCTCTGATTTGAAATTAATAAGAACTGTGATTAATCAAGACTGCATTAAAGATCAAAATTGTATATTCAAATTTGAATTTCAGACTCTACTAAACATTTGCATGGAAGAACAACTCAAATAGAAGAGGATCCAGATACAAAAATAGATCATAGACTTCAAACACAGAAGGGTAATATTGAACCTCTAGCGAGGAGATTTTGCTTTGAATGTCTCTGTTTTTACAATTTCAACCAAGCATTTCATCTCTCTAGCTTTTGTTCACAAAAGCAATCAGTCATTTATTAGGCATAAGCTATTGAGTATATGTCCATGATATGCTAGGCATTGGGCTGGGATAATACCAATAACGGGATTTTGATTAATGACTTTTATAACAGTAACATATCATAGTTTATAAAATCAGCATTTTCATGGTTTATCTCATGTAATAACTATAGTGCATCTATCAATTTGTTATTTCTATTATCATCTGCACATTATTAAGGAGAAAACAGACTCATAAAACTAAATGAATTTCCCATCATTGTGTTGTTTGTTTGTGTCAGAGCTAGGACTCAAACTCAAATCTCACAAAACACAATTCTGGCTTTTAGGTTTTGCTATTTGTTTGTTGGGTGCTTCTGTGATTCCTTTGCAAAATGTCTCATTAATATTTCCTGCTGCTCAACCACTTTTTTCACCCCTCCTCTCTCTTTCCTTCCCTCCCATCCCTCCTCCCTTTCAAGAGTATTTTCTGAGCATCTACTGTGTTCTGGGACCTGGTTAGACATCCATCATCATTTAATGACTCCTCAGTTGTTGAGAATTAGTAGTAGTGCTGGCCATCAACTGTATACCTAAAAAATTTGACACAAATTCAGAAAAAGTTACAGCCATTTATCTCTCAGAATATTGAAAAAAATAGAGAATATAAAGTAGCTGTTTGAGGGAAAAATGATTTAAAAATGCTTTCATTCAAAATGTTAGTGCATAATAGAAGATGCTCCTGGCAAAATAGCTTGCACTGTGTTGCATCCCATTTTCAAAATAATAAGCAATGATAAGGAATGATACGGAAGTTCTTGCATTTTTACTTTGCTGTATGAAAAAACAAGCTGGTATGAACAGACTACATCAGTCCTCTGTTAGTTGGGTTTTTTTTTTAAACAAAAACTATTTATTCATTTATTTGGTTTAGTTTTCCTACCACAAATAATATTACATGTAATTTTTAGAAATCTAGGGAAAATCAGAAAAGCACAAAGAAAGAAACAGAATTTCCTTTACACTTAGAGAATAAAAATAACTACAGGTAGTGACCTGGTCTCTGTCTTTCTGTCTATTCCCTGTGCAGAGAAGGGTTCTGCTTATATTATCATATTTTACAAAGTTACTGTCACATTCCGTACTACTTCTAAACCAGCCTTTCCTACCAAGTACTATATACCTGAATTTAAAAAAAAAATATATATATATATGTATATATATATATTTATGATTCTTTTCAATGAAACTTTAGACTACTGTCCCCTTTGTTGCAATAAGCTGGCTTTAAAGGGCTCTGGTCTTCAGTTCTGGAAACTCATGCCTTGGTCCCAAGTCCACGAGTATGTGGTTGCCCTTGGCAAATCTCTTCATCTCTTTAGATACCTGTCTCATCCTCTGCATAAAAAGAGGTTGTACTTTCAAGTGCTAGTATTCTAGAATTTTCTAACTCTCCATAAGTGCAAACCCTTTCATCGGTGCCATAGTGGAGGCTGAGAGCCTGTGGAGAAGAGCAAGACTATACATCCCAGTGATGTTTAAAAGTGCAGAAGATGAGCAACACCAGTAGGTCTACTGCCAGAACCTTGTTTCTGCTCTGTGCCTCCCCAGAATCTGGTCAGCCTCACCAACAGGGAGTGTCCATGAGCTTTCCCACTGGAATTGAACTCTTCCAATTGGCCATAAGTTATCCAATCCTTAGCAACAAGTGAATATTTTCCCCAGAAGAATGGTTATTCATAGATTTCATGACCTTTCAAAATTTTTTTTGCCTTTATTTTTGAAGTGCTTCTGGCTATCTTTCTAAAATCTTATAAAGAGAAAAACAATTTCACTTGGTCAGCTGGGATAATAAATGACCTTTTTCAAGAATGTAAAAAGACACAAAGAGAAGGGATGCACAGCCCAAATACCAAACTTAAGGATGCTTTTTCTGCTAAAGCCTTTGTGTTTTTGACCTAGTCATTCAGCTTCCTGAGGAGCAGCATCCTTCTGGGGTAAAGCACAAGTTTGAAGTTGAGTAAATACCAGTACTATGTGAGTTTGAGAAATTCACTTTACATCTCTGAGCCAAATCATAACATATTGTATTATGATGAAACATGTACTAAATAAACTACTCTTATTTTTCTAATGCTGTCTGTGTTCCTCGAGTGATCTTCCAGGCTTCTCGTGGTGTCCCACTACCTCTCTGACTCATCCTCCACCCTCTCCCCATGCCTCATTCTCTTCAGCTACACTGGCCTTCTTCCATGTGCCCCTCATCCATCCCTGGTTTGTCATTCCTCCTGCCAGTTGGCAGGGCTGGTCTTTCTCCAGGTCTTTATTAAGGTACTTCTTACCTTTAAATCCTTACTCTATTGTCACGTCCTCAGAAACTCTCCCTAACGGCTTTACCCCTAGCCCCAAAACATCTTAAATCATTCTCTTTCTCATGACTTGTTCTTGGTTTGTTTATTTATTTATTTGTTTGTTTATTTATTTATTTATTTATTTATTTATTATTTATTCATAAAAGACACGGAGATGAATAAAAGACACGGAGAAGGGCAGAGACACAGGCAGAGGGGGAAGCAGGTTCCCTGTGAGAGCCCGATTTGGGACTCGATCCCAGGACCCCGGGATCACGACCTGAGCCAAAAGCAAACACTCAACCACTGAATCATCCAGGTGCCCCTTTATCATGACGTTAAAAATTTTCATCTTGTGTATACTACTGTTGAAAAAATAGCTTATGACTCTACATATGTGGTACATGTGTTTTTCTGATTTGTTTATTGTTTCTTTCTCTATCCACTGGATCAAGTGCTCTGTGAGAGCAGGGAACCCAACCTGTATCAGTATACAGGTTGGGCTTCAGTATAGTGAACTCAGTATAGTGCCTGGCACCAAACAGATGCTCAGTAAATATTTGGTAAATAAATAAGGTGTGGGGGGAAGGAGGGAAGAAAGGAAGAAAGAAAACAAAATTGAGAGAAAGATTGGAAGAGGAGTTTGCGACATTATTTTTAAGAGTATGTTACATAATCCATAATGTGATTTCCTGGTGTTTCTCTGATTCATAATGTGTTCACAAAGTCTCTTGGGCTGTGGGGTTCTCATGTGTCCTGAAGCAGCATATGGCAAACCTTTCTGTTTTGTTTTATTTGGAAATAACTTTAATTTTAATAATTAATTTTACTTTTGCATTATAATTATTTATATATCTACTTGTACTATTTTAAAGTACATTTACCACCTTACTATCTCTTGCACACAATGCTTCAAGAAAAGGCTCAGGATCTGTTCTGTGGGCTCTTCTTGTGACTGGAGTCCTGTTCCCCAGCAGGAGGAGCCTATCTGTATGGTAGAAGTCTGCCAAAGCTTCAGGGGAGGGCTTATTTTGTAAATAGTATGCCCTATTCTAAGATATTTCTAAATACTACTGACTGTGTTTGTGAAGAGGATGGGTTGAATGACAGAAAGACAACACTGGAAATTAGACTCCTTTCCAACAACTGTTGTTCACAGATTTATAAATAGAGAACAGGAATGTTGACATTGTAGATCTTAATTACTGAAGGATAATTTTTTAAGGTGAATGCTTCCCTTACACATGGACTGAATGCTTACATACTGTTAAGATTCTCTTTTGCTTGAGATATTTGGATGAGGGTCTTATATATTTCTAAGTGTGCCTTATCAGTCATTGGGACTGGTGTGGTCTGGTGTTTTGGAAAGTGTTATGACAAGGAGTTAAGATAGCTGGCAGGGAGCCTGTAAGGACCTCTGTTCCTACCAATAAAATAACTTTTGTCTCTGTTGTTTTAGTCTTCCTACAAGCCTCAGAAATCCATGTAAGGATTTCCTGATAGCAACTCGTAAACTCTCAGCAGAGCAGAGGGATCTTGGCATCCCAGGGGCATAGAACCGGAGCCTACTTCTGACTGGAAATATGACAGCATAGGACAATGCCAGAGGCAGACACTAAGTGTACAACAGACTTCCAGTCTTTGAAATATGAACCAATCAGACAAGCTCAACAGGCTGCCAGTGCCTCTATGTCTACACCAGAGTGGTCCCTGTACATGGGAAAGCAAATGTCAGATGGTTTCAACACCTTGTGCCATAACCCACTGCGTCTGCTTAAACAGGATGTACACCTCCTTGTGGCCATCACAGACTATCTCCAAGTACTCTAGCATTGCCCATCAACTTCCCTCTTCCCTACCTCTATTTCCTCCTTTTTCCATAAGCATTAAATATATAATTTTTAAAACTGATATGATCTCTGATCTTGTGATTGGACTATCCAATTAAGAGATGGGGTTGCTAACCAATGAGGCATTCACAATAACCTCAAGATATCTCTGCACGTAACTCATTAATCACAAAGGGGAAATAGGATCTTGACATTGGAGTAAGCTGGAAAGTGTCATCTTAGCTAATGGACCAGCTCTACATCACCGATGCTGGAGAGACCTATATGATGTGCCTCTGGAAGGGAGAGACATGCAGCTCCTGGTCCGTTGTATATTGTCTCAATCTACGTAAACCAAATCTATCATACAGAAATAGTAAAAACCAAAAATTGAGGGGCATTCTACAAAGTCATTGCTATTAACTTCTAAAAAAAAATCAAGGTCAAGAGAGGAACAATAAAGGGTAAGAATAGTTCCAAATCAAAGAAGATGAAGTGGAATTCACACCTAAATGCATCATGTGGTCCCGGATTGGGTCCTGGACCAGGAAGCACAACTAAAAGTTAAATTTCATAATAGCATTGAATCAATAATAAGTTATCTGATTTTAATCACCATAATTTGGTTAAAAAAGAGAAGGCTCTTGTTCTTTAAAAATACAGAATAGGGAAATCTGGGTGGCTAGTCTGTTAAGTGTCCAATTCTTGATTTCCACTCATGTCATGATGATCTCAGGATTGTGAGATCGAGCCTCAACTAGGGCTCCAGGCTGGGCATGAAGCTTGCTTAAGATTGTTTCTCTTTCTTTCCCCTAAAAAATAGAGAATAAATTAGTAATAAAGGAACAGTCTTCAAATTACCTTCAAATATTTATTCTTTTAAAGATTTTATTTATTTATTCATGAGAAATACACACAGAGAAAGGCAGAGACATAGGCAGAGGGAGAAGCAGGCTCCCTGAGGAGACTCTGTTACGGAACTCAATCCCAGGACCCCGGGATCATGAGCTGAGCCAAAGGCAGACAGATGCTTAACCACTGAGCCCCCCTGACACCCCTACCTTCAAATATTTAGAAAAAAATTATGTGAACGTGAAAATCTATATATTACATGATTAGGATAATTGATGAACTTTTCATCTGGATCTTGGGTTAGACAGTAGTACAATGTCAATATTAAATTATTAAATTTCCTGATTTTGATAGTTGCACTTTCATGTATATTTGATTCAGCTCTGCCATCCTGCTACACTGGACACTGACTCACCCGATCGACTTACAACTAATTGGTTAGAGACATGGGTCTAAAAACTGAGTCTACCGCAAATTGTGTCTGCTCTCTTCTGTCGTTGAATAAACATTCAAAAACAAACAACAATTAAAAAACAAACCGAAACCATCTACTGATGAGCAGCACTAAGAATTATCCGTGTGATGTCCAGACTCAGACTTACTAACTCTGCCTGAAACGTTGAGCCAGTTTCTGAAGTTTTAAAAGTCTCAGTGGTCTCATCTCTGAAATGAGAGTAACAGGCTCTGACTACTTTTTGTTGCTATTTGCTGGTATTGACATTACGTGTAGGGACCAGAAAATGGTGCTTTATGTTTCATGGTGTTACTGTTTTGCTCCCTTGTATTCTCTCCCATATTTCCCATCTGCCCTTCCAGATCCACCCTCTGTCCGGTTTCCTGAGTGGCTTTAGGAACACAGTCATGGGCTCTCTTGCTATGTCAACTCAGAAACAGCAAAGTAAAATGCAAGTGTCGACAGAGAGAGGGTTGGACACCCGTTCTCTCCTTCAGAAGCTGTCTTTGGGTTGTGTCCTGTCTTAGGCAAAGCTCCTGTCAGGCATCTCTTACAGGTTCTTGTGACTTTCCCCTGGCCTTTTTGGGTTTAAGAGAGGTAAGAGATTCTGATGTGACACTCCCACAACTAACCTGTGCTGGTTTTCTCTAACCTTGACCCACACCTTTGTCAAGGGCCTTTTTCTTAAACTTTCCTCAATTAACTTGATTGAGGGTGACATCTGTTTCTTGCCAGGACTCTGACTGACATACATTTCATAAGTAAAGATTTTCAATATTTATGCATTCATTTATTCACTCACCAAATATTTATTGAATATCTTTGGTGTCAGACACTGTTAGAAGTGCTTTTGAGATTTTGAGAATAAAGTTGTTTTTGATATTTTGAGAATAAAGTTACCCTCATCCTCTCTTTATTCAAAGGTGATATAATCCTAACAAAACTTCCTTAAGCAATCTTTTTATATGTTCTACACAATGACTAATGCTTGTCTTAGACATTAACAGGAAAAAGAAAGATTTATAAGTGGGAAATATTGATGCAGGATAAATGGCACAATGGAGGCAAAATATAGTGAGGGCAACAGGACTGGGGATTGATTGACCTTGGGGTCAGAGGATGGGAGTAGAGGTATGGATGAATGGAAAGGAATCTTTGCAGAAGAAACAGCATGGAGCAAAAAAGGAGGGTAAATTAAGGAACTGGGGAGAAAAATCACATGGCTAAAGAATACAGCATTGCCTGTGGGAAGTGAAGTGGGGATTGTTGGGAAGGTAGATTGAGGACATTCCATAAATATCAAGTATTGTGTAACTATCGGAAGTCAAGTCAGGTGCTAGAGATGTAACATTGATGAGATAAACATGATCCCTGACCTTACAGGGATGATAAGAAGCATCATGACCAACAACAAACAGGTAAAGAGCTATAATTATAATTCTAATTTTTCTATGAAGAAAACAGCTAGAGCTAAGGTAGAGTACAATAGAAGGTTTGGAGATGTTTCTGAGAGTGGCTATATCTGACCATGATCTCTGAGATGGAAATGTCAGCCATGAGAAAAATTGAGAGAAAAGGCTAGCAGGTAGAAGGAGCAGCGCATGCAAAGGTCCTGGGGTAAAAACAAGATTAAAGGACTGCTGATGGTTGGATTTAGTGACAGAGTGCACAAGATACCAGGACAGAAACAGGTAGGTTATACAGGGCCACAATTCTAGGCTTGAATTTTATTCTGAATAATGAGTAGTACTGACAATAATGTTGATGAAAATAAATTTTAAAGATAAAATTTATTGAGCACTTACTTTGTGCCTGAGGCATCTATGCTTGTTAAGTTGTTTATTTGTCACAAATATCCAATGGGAGGAATACTACCATTGCATTCTTTTCAGAAATACACAAAACGAGGCATGGTGGCATGGAATAATTGGCCCAAGATCACATGGATGGTAGCAAGGAGTCAACAGAGTGTTTTATATAAGATGAATCTAATTTGACTTTTTTTTTTTAAAAAAAAAAAACATTTCTGACTTCCATGTCATAAAATATCAGAGACAGTCAAGCAGAGAGTGTGAAGAATGACTAATGACAATAATCCATGAAAAACAACAGGATAGCTTATACTAGGACTTTGGTAAGTAAGATGGAGAGGAGAGGATGAATTTGAAATGTATTTCTGAGATGAAATTAACAATATTTTTTAAGGCATCAAATGTGGGGGAGAGTGGGAGAAATCGAGGATAATTTGAATATTTCTTACTTAAGCAATCAAATGGAAAGATCCGTTTCCTGAGTTGGAGAATACTAGGGTAGAAACAAATTGGGAGACTAAGGAAACCAAGAGTTCCGGGTTAGACCTATTATTTTTTATGCTGTGATTTGAAGCATGATGGTTGAGCAATCAAAACACCATCCTATGTAGGACAGAGGCAGAAGCCAAGGTAGATGGTAAATGGATAGGGCTATACCTGGGCACACTGGGGCATAAAGCCTCAAAAGGCAGCAGTCTCAACTCCATCCTTGCCCCCCCCCCACACACACACACATATACATACTATGGGGATAATAGCTTTGAAGGCAATGGCTTTTGATCAACTGGGTGGACCACAGTGGGAGGCACCAAAGAGCTATAGTCCAGTGGTGTCCAGGCAGAAATAAAACCAGGAAATCTACCCAAGTGCAATATGCCCCCGGGCAACAGGCTGGGACTTGGGCCAGGGTTTCAGTCATTCACTGAGGCTCTGCAAACAGCAAGACAGAGGGACTAGAACCAAAGTAGCTTGCTCTCCTTGGGAATATGGCACATGGGCAGAAACCTGTGCCTCAGGGGACCCATTACTCAGTGATCCTCCCTGGAGCATGAGCATCTGCATCCAGCTGGACATCACTGAGTTCTGGCCTGGATCCTAAAAGTCACACTGAGTTGCAGAAGTGAGTTTTTCAGGTAGGCCCTCCTGGAATACAAGCACTGCTATGTATTTCCACATCCCCCTCCCCTCCACCACTTGTTTCCCCTGAGTATGACATTCTCCGTATGATGAAATTTTCATTGCTGCCTCCCCTGCTCATAGCAAGGGTCTGACACAGAATAAGTGCCCAGCAAACACGTCCAAACCATGGATGTTAAGTGAATATAATCTCTCCAGAACTCTGATTCAAATGTAGTATCAAACAAAGGTGTTGGTACCAGACAAACAAGAAGGCTGTTCCCAAGCTTATTTGAATATATTCATAATTTTGTGAAACTATATACCCTCCAAAAACCATTTATGGAATTCAGCTGAGTGTCCAAAGCTACTCATCTGTATTCATTTTCCAAGGCTGCCATAACAAAGAACCACAATCTGGTGACCTTAACTGACGCACTTTTATTCTTTCAAAGCCAGAAGTCAGACATGAGGGTGGCAACCAGGCTGGTTTCTACTAGAGGCTCTGAGGTGGAATTTTTTTCTGATGGTTTCTGATGATCTTTGCTGTTTCTTGGGCTGTGAGTTCTTCAGTCTGGTCTTTGCCTCAGTTTCCCTGTGTGTCCATGTTTCCTCTTATAAGAACACCAGTCATTGTATTAGCTCCACCCCTGCAACCGAGTATGGCTTTTCTTGACTTGTCAGCAAAGACTTGACTTCCAAATAAAGTCACATCCACAGGTGCCCGAGGTTAGGATTTCAACACATGTTTTTGGGAGGGTGGGACACAATTCAATCCACAACATTATTTCAAATGGCTCCAATGGCACCCATGATACTTTTTGCCATGGAAGATAACTTTTAAAAGATGTTCCTTCTTTTTTTATTTTTTTTCTCTTGCATGAAGAACACATCTCAGGCTCGTTGTCCCATACAAAACTATCACACAGCTGGTCTTTGTATTAAAAATTCATCTTCTTAACCCCCCCCACACACAAAAAAAAGAATAGAAAATTTCAAAAGTTAAAAGAAAATGCATCTTCTTAAAATAGTCCAATGATTGGCTTTGTAGAATATGCCTGTTCTGGTATCAATCTCTACTCCCTGCCCTCATGAATTGAATGTCCTTCCATGATGAGGGTTCCCCAGGACACTGGGGGGTACACTGGGTTGACAGAGTGGAATCCAGCTCCCAGTTATCACAAGGGCCCCATAGAGTATTTAATCCCATTTCCCTGCTGTGTCAAAACTGGGCCAGTGTCTGCCTGACTGGAGGCCTCCTGGTAACTTTCTCTAATAGATGCATTTTTCCACTCATCCCAACACAGCTCTTTAGGATGCAAATGAGCATTGCAGACTTCTGGTTGTTTGCTTGTGGTTCAGCTCAGCTGAAGAGTGTTTTGGCAGCAGCTACATTCTTCTGCCAGTCATACTCTGTTGATGAATCACACCTAATGGGCAGGCAGCCCTTGGGGTAAAGCAATCAGAACCCATTACGTAAAATCATTTTGACACATTGCCTCATTTTATTATTATACCTTTGGGGTAGGAAGGGAGGAGAAAGAGAAATAGAGAGAGAAGGAATGGAAAGAAAGCAATAGAGAAAGAAAAGGGGTGAGGGGAGTAGGGAGGGAGATAGAAGAGAATGCAAAGTTAAAGGAATAGGAAGAAATAAGTTTTGTTGTATGAATTTGGAGGAAATCTGGTAGCCTAAGGATTCCTTCATACAATCATTCAATAAACAGTGCCACCCTGTGGAGTACAGTTCTGTAAAGCCTAAAAACAATGCATGGGTCTGATAGATGAGGCAGGATAATGGTTTGGGGGGCTTATGTAGCCCTTAGGAGCAGAGAACTGAGCAAGTCCCCTTATCTGAGGATGCAGAGTTCAGGGGAAGCTCTCCAGCACCGGAGACATTTGGAATATATTTTTACAGGACAAAAAGAATCCAGGTCTTTCATGGCTTGCCTGTTTTTCTTCTGTCTTCCCTCCCTCCCTTCCTCCTTCCCTCCTCTTTCCCTCCTTCCTTCCTTCCTTCTTTCATTGGCCTCCATTCACAGATGTGGCCATTGAAAGTGGATTTCAAATTCAGTTCTATTGAACCTAGATATTCACACTGTTTTCTGTGCATTCTGGGCTGTCAGTGCCATCCAAAGCCTCATTGTGCTTCAGGAGAGACTACGATCCTTTGAATTATTCCATGTTCTGTATCAGTGTTTACTTGTCTTGGTTGAATACTATTGTTTGCTATTTATTTGTCAGTTGTTTTTCTATTCCAACAATCACATCATTACTTTATTCCATACAAATATCTAAGAATTCCCAGTTACTACGTCTGATTAATGAAAGCTGACCTTGAAGATTTATGGGAAACATGTAAGAGTGCTAACAAAAATATATTTTCTTTAAACTTACTGAATGAAAGCCACCCCCTTTCTACATTTGAAAAAAAAAAGTTGTTTCTTTTATAAAAAGTAAACACTAGACTTTTGGGCATGGTGATCAAATGGAAAATTTCTATCGCTCATTTAAATCAGAGTCAGATTGTGTTCTTGTAGAAGCGTCCCTATACTGTTAGAAGCATGTGGCAACTGTTTTCCAGACCCATCATCCATTAAAATAGAAAATTTCAAGTTGTTTTATTTTTCTTGTCCAATCTGAGCATAATTTTCTGCACCTTATAATAGGAAAGCCAGACTTACGATAGGAATAATTCTCTTTTACAGTCTCATGGCTTTAATCAGTAATTAAATCTTCATTAAGAATCTGTAATATCCTGTAGGTAGGTATAATGTGGCTCATACTTAATAGTAAGTCTGCTCATTTTCATTGTTCTGAATTTCTTAAACATGTAACGAGATTTCTCTGAGGATTTTATTTTTTTATAAGCATCTATTTTTTTTTCTCAGAACGCTTTTTTTTTTTCTGTTTTTATCAGGATCCAAACTGGTGCTCCTCATTAATTATGTATCAAGAAAAGTGTAATTACCTTGAAAGAGTATAGATTTGAACATATTTGCATTAAAATTAAGTTAAATAGAAGAATTTGAAATGTAAGTTTTCATAATATGTTTTAAAAATCTTCAAGATTGTCGACTAATATTACAAGCAAAATGCAAATTATACCGGATAAAAATAAAATGTTATACGTTTAATGTGTTTTTAAATTTCAAAGCAATCTCAAGTGTACATGACAGTTGCAAGTGCAGTACACATAATGTTCATTTTCTTAAACCTAATGCCTCCTCATTCCAAACTCCTTAGGATGCATTTTCTACAAAGGAGGACATTCTCTTGCATACCTACAACACAAAAATCAAAATCAGAAAATTAACACTGGCCCATTATACATCTCATTGCCACATCTAATCTTCAGACCCTGTTGACGTTTGCTAATCCTCCCAATAATGCCCTTTAGAGTAAACATTTCTAGTCAAGAATCACAGATTCCATTTACTTGTCCTGTCTCCAGCTTCCTCCCATCTGAAACAGTTGCTCAGTCTTTCTTTGACTTTTATGACTGACGTTTTTGAAGATTATAAATCAGTTATTAAGAATATTTTGCTGTTTGCGGTTTTCTTGTGCACAGATTCAGTTTACATATCATTTTCTGGAGACACTGAAGTGAAGCCAGGTAGTGCTCCATGTGGCCCATCAGATGGCTTTTGATTTTGGGCACTTCAGTTACAGAAGGCTTTCATACTGATCACTTGATTAGCATGGCATCTGGCAGGCTTCCCCACTGCACAGTTACATATTTCTCCTAGTTAATAAATATTTTGTGGGAACGTGCATTACTACTATGTTCAAACCCCCTTCTTCACCAAACTGCAATTGTATTCATTTACTTATTTCCAAAGGTATGGACCTATGGCTTCCTATTCTATAACAGTAGGGTATGTATTATCTAGGATTGTTGTTACTTATTTTGATGGTCAATTGTCCCAGTTTGGCCAATGGAAACTATCTCAGACCCCTGCTCTCTTCCAACACGTCTTGTTGATGGTGTCCCTTTGGGGTTATATCCCCAAACAAAAGCCCTCCTCACCTGACTTGTGCTCTGATATCACTAATTGGGCAGAGTTCCCACGTGAAAGACTTTCCCACCCTGATTGGCCTCTACATCCCATGGCATCCCCCACCTTCACAGAGATGCTCTCCTCAGCCCACTTTCTCTGACACTCTGTGCCAGACCACACACTCCCATAGCACTCTCCACACTCCCACCGAGTTCGAGCACCCCACATTAAACAGCCCGGCTATGCAGATGCCCTGCTTTCCTTGGTTAAGCTCCAACACTCCATACTGGGAAGTCCTGCCTTGTGGATGCCCTCCTCATCCCACTTGGACTTGGAAACCCAGCTCCAAGATCCCCCGTGTGATGTCTTTCTCACACTGCTCCAGCGCTAACACTTTGTTTTGGGTTACTTCCCCAACCCTGTCTGCCAGGGATGCTTTCCATGCTTGGCCCCAGCTAATAGCTTTAGGACTAGGGGAACTAATGGGAAAGGAGAAAAAGAACAAACATACTATTTTATATAGAAATGATCAAAGTTGAGTTTTTCAAAAAAGTACTTACAGGTCAGTTAATGTTTGTTTGTTGCTTTAAAAAAAAAATCCAGTAATAGGGGATCCCCGGGTGGCTCAGCGGTTTAGAGCCTGTCTTTGGCCCAGGACACAATCCTGGGGTCCTGGGATTGAGTCCCATGTCAGGCTCCCGGCATGGAGCCTGCTTCTCCCTCCTCCTGTGTCTCTGCCCCCCTCTCTCTCTCTATGTCTATCATAAAATAAATAAATAAATAAATAAATAAATAAATAAATAAATAAATAAAAACTTAAAAAAAATCCAGTAATAGGGGTGCCTGGGTGGCCCATTGGTTGAGCATCTTCCTTTGGCTCAGGGTGTGATCCCAAGGTCCTGGGATCCAGTCCTGAATCAGGCTCCCCATGGGCAGCCTGCTTCACCCTCTACCTATGTTTTTGCCTCACTCTGTGTGTTTCTCATGAATAAATAAATACAAACTTAAAAAAATAAATTAAATTAATAAATAAATAAACAAACCCATTAATAATGTTCAATGCCCAGCAAAGAAGAGAATCAACACCACAATCTATGTCTCAGGTCTACACATGTCTGTGTCTAATTTTATAACAATCATTTTGCATTCATTTTATAACATGCAAGCAAATGAATGTTATAAAATTGTCCTCTGCTGCAAGTAGCAACTTATGAGTTTTCTAGAACCACATCAAAGCACGAATAGGAGAAGGAACTGGGTCCACGGCACTTCCGGGAAGTGGTGATTTCATACAGAAGAATCTCTTACATCTGATACTATAGCTTACTGAAGTGCTCCTGCTGCTTAATCCTCCCTAATGTCCATGCACTTTATTTCCCTGACACCATCCACAGACCTCCAGGGCACCTGGATGCAGTCTTTGGAAGCAAGAGGTTTGACGCCATTTTTCTTTGGGAACTGAATTATGACAGTTACAAGAACAGATATTTAGGGTTATGGGTTATATAACAGGTGTTACTGCTGAGTGCCAGTTCCCCGATAGACGTACCCATGTGTTCTTGTAATATATTTATTACTTTTGAAGACTGTAATGTGGGAGGGTGCTCTAAAGCATAGGCACAGAGTAGAGACCCCTCTGGCTCAGGGCTAAGAGCAATTCCATGAAAACTTGAGTAACAATAAATACAAAATAGTTTTCATAATTGAGCACTTACCATATTCCACGCACTATGCTGAGTGCTTTTGTACATTACTGCATTTAATTCTTCAGTAAAACCTGTGAGGTTCGTGTGGGTAACCCCATTTTTGACAAGAGGATACTCAGGCTCAGATGAGAGAGGCTCGGGGGCTGGAACACAGAGCATAGGGGAACTGGAATTGGGGCCCAGGTATTCTGACTGCAGTGCCCAAGCTTGAACAACACTGACTGCCCACTGTGCTACAACAACCCTCCTCATAGGACCCCTGGGAAGAGTACACAAAATTATACACACAATATTTGGCAAACTTTAAGGTTCATGAAATTAACTCTAATTACACACTGGCTCAGTAAACTACTGACCAATTTGTGTAACTTCACCTTTGGGGAATGCTCAACTGGATAAAACCTGTAGCCCTCAGCCTCAGCTTTCTTCCACTAATGGCTGAGATTCCTTCCAATAGTCATTTAGTGGATAAAGCTTTGAAGGTCAATTTGAAATGCAAATATGTTATTAGGGAAGCCACCTGATGGCCACTCCTCTGCATCCAGGGAAGGATGAAAAGGCAGAGGACAGGGTGGAGAAATTTTAGAGTGCAAGCAAGCTCCAGGGCATTTCTGCCTAAAGATCCAGCAGCGTGGGAGACAGTAGGTCAAAGGAGTGGATGCATTCAGTCAGTGCTGGGAGACAGCAGACTCTTTGCCATATTTAGTCAAGGCAAGTACAGGACTGAACATTTTCATTCACAACATCTCATGTGTTCCCTTACTTTTCTGTTATCGCCATGACTTCCTTCCCAGATTGATTTATAAATGAAGATAGATTAAATTTAGAGCCCTGGCCTCAGCATCCCAGCTCAGCTCCCTTTCTCCCAGTCTCTGTCTCTCCCTCCTCTTTCTACTTGACTCCCCGTAAATCAGAAACATTTCCCTTCAATCTATGGGGATTCTGAATCACAAAGTAGAGAAGTAAAGTAATAATTCTCTTCTAACAGGATACTCCTGGAAAAAGCATCTCTGTGCCTAGAAAGATTCATTTATTGTCCCTCCCCCACACTCCCACCAAACTAATGCTGATGGGCAACTCCATGGTGTACCTCAGACTTGTGATAGGTCCTGACCTCCCCAGGTCCTCAGATGAGCACCAGGTCACTGCAATAAGTGGTCCAGTGACTGGTACATAAAAATAGTCACTGAATTGATCATGCAGAGATTGCATGCCTCAATAACCTTCACAATCAGTCTTTGAGGCAAGGATTATCCTTGTCTTTTTATAGATTTGGAAACAGAAACTTACAGAGGTAACAAAAATACCGAATTGGAAATCATCCCTTACGACTCCATGTCCTATATTATGTCCATCACTCCCAGTTTCTCCCCTTTGCATGACAGTTTAGTTAAATAAAACAAAAAAAATATATAACTCTCTCTTCCTGAATTTCTCTTCCAACTGGACACTGCAACTTGAAAAAATAAGGGTTCATAAGCTCCCTCCCTCCAAGACAAGGATCTATAATTTCTCATCAAGAACTGCAGGGACAGACATCTCAGAAATGCACAGGGTGATGGGTGGTATGGATTACCTCGCTGTGTCTATGAATTGGATACTTCAGTGTTTGACCTATTAGATTTTCTTCATAGTGATGAGATTTTGGATGGCAGCTTCACTTAGAAACTAAATTAAGCAAAAGCCTCCATCCTCCTCAGGCATAATTTGGCATCTGGATGGACTATTTGCTTTCTGCTTAGTCAGACCTCTGGCATCAAGATGTGGTTAGGGAAGGATGTGCTGGCTCACCAGTTTGGAGTCCACCTGAAGGAATTAGCAAATCATGTTTCACTCCTGTGGTGGGGAAATTATTTCATTCAGGCATTACTTGGTTAGTCAATTCACTAATTCACTCACTGAATCATTTAATAAATGATTAGTATGACAGTATCTGGAGTTTAAAAATGCAGTCAATTACTACTCCTGTATGCAATGTGAAATTTCCAAGAAAGGGGGAATACTGAGATCTGTGGGCTCTAGTAGCCTATTCTTTAAGGCTGACTTCACTCCCAATTTTCTCCAATAAAGGATGCCAGGACCATAGCTGCCATAAGGGTCCCTGGCCATAGCCTTCTCTGTAAGACATACAGATGTGTCAAGAACAGAGTGGAAGAACCTCAAGAGATCCCTGCTCTGTAGGTCTTTCAGGATCTTGGGATGCAACTCTGGTGACAAAAGTGATGGAATAATCCACCTGAATGAGGAACATCTTTCTGCCACTGCCCCCTCTGACCTGCCCCTGCCCCCGCCCCCCTCCATGGGCTGAAGGCACCCTTTGCCTGGGAGGTATTCACAGTACTTGAAACAAAGAGAAAACAAATGTGGGATCCAGAAGGAAGGAAAATTATGGGCTTGATTGGGGTGAGATAATAGCTGGATTTATTCAATTTACCATTTAATTTTTATTTATTGCCAAACTATTAAATGTGATAATAAATATGCCATTAGTGTTAAGAGCTGAAAACACAACAGATTCAAGAAATGGAGTCTCTTCTCTGCTCTCCCTCCTCCTCCCAGCAGCTAACTCCCCTCTGCCCTTAGTACTTTGCCTACACTAGCCTCTTATTCCTGCTTCAATTTGTCTATTATCTACCACTTTAGAACCCTGGTTCATTTCTACCACCTCTTGCCCACTCCCAGGACTCCAATATAAACATATTTCAGCAGCCTTAAATGCATGCTTGCTGACTTCAGTATTCTTTAAAAAAAAAAATAATTAAATAACTAATTAATTAATTATTTTATTTATTTCAGTGAGAGAGACAGAGAGAAAGTACATGCATGTGAAGGGGCAGAGAGAGAGAAAGAGAGAGAGAATCTCTCTCACTAAGCAGGCAGCCCGATACAGGGCTCCATCTCACAATCCTGAGATCATGACCTGAACCGAGACCAAGAATCAGACACTTAGCAGACTGTGCCACACAGGCACCCCTGACTTCAGTATTCTGACTATGAAAATATGCTCTGCTGAGTCAGGTAGGGTACTATTGCTAAATTCCTATTCTTATACAACTTTTGCATTATCTGTAAAGATAATAATTACTTTTTTATCTTGATTTATCTGACATCTAAATCCTTCTACACCTTCTGAAAATTCGTAAAACATCTCTCTGAACTACTTCTCATCTGTCTAAACTGTCAAATAATTTAAGGTTTAATTCCTACCCCCCTCAAAACATAATTTCCAGAGTCTTCTAACCTGTCTAGACCAGTTGATCTTGAAATCTGTTTTGCAGTTATAATTAAGGGATTTTCTTTTTCAATATCATTCTGAGAATTAATTTGTTTTGTTTCTCTACTCATTGCCTTGAGTCCTCTGTCTCCTGCCTCTTATCTTTTTTGATGATTATGCTATATTTTTAATCTGGCTGGGTTTAAAATCCTAAATTAAAAAATATTTATAGCTTGGGTTATGGAAGATAATTAGTTAATGTGACTGAGAAGAAATAACCAGGGAGTTGTAAGAAGATATTGAGAGCATCCCAGACCAAAGAAGACAAAATTTTATGGAGAAATGGCCATTATTTGTATAAAATGTTTCCTAGAATTTAATTATGAGAAGTTCAAATTTTGACTAGGTTTTGCAAAACATATATGATTGGTATTCCTAATAAGGGTGGCTTAAAATCTACCTGGGAAGGGTCAAAGAGGGAGTGTGCAGAAGGTAAGCGCAAATAGGACAGCAGATGACTTCTCTGGGAGTCTTTGCACAAAGGAAATAGAAGGAGAGAAAGAACAACAGCTATCATATGCTAACAGACAGAATATATGTTTGCATGTTTGCAAGCTGACCCAAGGGGAAGAAAAAGATGAATTATTCAAAAAGAAGAGATAATTCCAGAAGCTAAGCCACTGAGATAAGAGGAACTGAAAACCACAGAGCAAACAGGGGGCCATCCATAGGTAGAAACAAGATTACATGTTCAGTTTCAATGGGAGGAAGGGAGGGATAGATAATGGTCCAATACTGGTAGAGGTAAGAGTAAATATTAATTTCAATGGTATTCTCTTACACTGGGATTTATAGAGTGTGGCTTTTAAAGTTATTTAGATAGAAGTGTCACTTTCCAACCAGGACACAATCAGAAAACAGAGGGTATAGTCGATTCTTCATGACTCCATTTAACATCTCCCTTGGGGTGGAAAGTAGAGAGATCATTATTTAAGCAATTACAGCATAATGGCACACAGAAGTTTGCAAAATCTTTTAAGTTGAGGGCTTGTTGGGGATCCCTGGGTGGCTCAGCGATTTAGTGCCTGCCTCTAGCCCGAAGTGTGATCTTGGAGTCCTGGGATCAAGTCCCACATCAGGCTCCCTGCATGGAGCCTGCTTCTCCCCCTGCCTGTGTCTCTGCCTCTCTCTCTGTGTCTGTCATGAATAA
The DNA here is from genome assembly GCF_018345385.1 of Vulpes lagopus. Classification (NCBI taxonomy): domain Eukaryota; kingdom Metazoa; phylum Chordata; class Mammalia; order Carnivora; family Canidae; genus Vulpes; species Vulpes lagopus. Next base: position 5,154,012 of record NC_054832.1, on the reverse strand, counting down.
ATAAATAAAATCTTTAAAAGAAAGTTGAGGGCTTCTTCACAAGATAAAAAACTTGTGCATTCATCCTCAAATAGCTACTAGGTACTCACACTTCCCCAGGCACTGTTCTTGTTGTGGGCATAAACTCGAAGACAAGACAGAGTCTCTGATGTCAAACAGCCTGACATCTAGTAGGAAGACAGCAAATGACAGATGGATGGATGATGATGATGGATGGATGGATAGTGGTGTATAGATGCAGATAGATATAAATTTGGGTCCTGATAAATGCTCTCTGGATATTTTAGAGTACTAACGATATTTTAGTTAGGACTAAAAGAAAAACCTCCTAAAGTAAACAATGTGAGGATAAGATCTGAGTAATGAGAAGACCACAAATATCAGAGAGAAAAAAAGAATATTCCAAATGGAAAAACCAGCAACGTGAAAGTCCTTGAGATGGAAATGCGTTTTCACGTACTGTACACAACACAGAAGGCCAGCTTTACCAGTATGTTATTTCCAAAATCTTTCACTGGCCCAAATTCCTGCTCTGCTTGCTCCACTGAGACCTTCACATAATCAGAATAGCCAGAGGGTGTGATGTGGTCTCCAAAATGTTATAAAGAATCACAGCTCACATTAATAAAAATACGATGTCCAGACCAAGAGCCAGAGCCACATATTATTCTTTATAATCCTCTGCCAGTCTTATATGTTTTGCCACATTATGACATTAACTAATAACCTCACTGCACCAGGAATAAAATTTCCCTTCCCTCCAGAAGATGATGTCTGTAGAAAATGAACATAGCACAAGTCCACACATGGCTCTGCTAAGTCCATACTTCTGTTAAGTTAATGAGTCTTTTCTACATCTCCACGATTAGTAACAGTTGATCTTTTTCTTCAATGGTCACATATGCAAGCTTTTAAAGTATTCTTTGTTAATTTTATCCTGCATGTACATACAAAGTGTTCTGGATCACAGATGGATTTCTTATTAATCACTTTATAATAAATTATAAGCACATTGGCCCCCTCCTCCCAAACCTTATACTTGAGACAAGGGGATGAAAGCCATGTGGAAATGTCTTCCACAAGAGTGGCTGGATACTCCTCAGGTAGAGGTGAAGAACAATGCATTTCCCCCTTACTTCACAGGAGAGAGACAGTTGTCCTCTAGAAAGGACAGAAGCAACAACAAAACCCTGTTGCCCCATTCAGGAAATGGAAAGAACCCTGGGCTCTTACTCTATGCAATCATTTTGGAAAATGAATCTATTTTTCCAATGACCAGGTAAACCAGGCGGTCTCTGCCATTTAAGACCTAAACAAGTTTCTTAGATGGAAGCTGGGAAGATAGCATCCCAGTCTTTCTGGCACCTCAGGGCTTACTCTGCCTACCTAGTGAGAATCCTAACTATATAACCCACTGCCACCCCAGCAGTAAACCAGAGAACTGGCTACAGAGCTCATCCTCATTGTAAGGGGGAGGAAAATGCTTCTAGAGGAAGTAAAAGCATGCTCTCTTTACATCACATATGCATCAGTAGATGAGGGTTTTTTATAAGAATACCAGGACACCCAAAAAGGATTTATTTTTTCACAAAAGGCAACTCACTACCTTACAAGGTGGTTAATTGCATTATTAAAATGGTCTTGTTGGAAATAATGGAAGTAGGAATCACATAACCAGCTTTTATCAATTGCTAACTACTGGCCCACGAATTGTGCCAACTTGAACCTCATGACAGCCCTGCCAGGCAGAGATGGCCACTACCTTGCTGTACAGATGTGCAAACTAAAATGAAAGCAGGGGATCCCTGGGTGGCGCAGTGGTTTGGCGCCTGCCTTTGGCCCAGGGCGCGATCCTGGAGACCCGGGATCGAATCCCACGTCGGGCTCCCGGTGCATGGGGCCTGCTTCTCTCCCTCTGCCTGTGTCTCTGCCTCTCTCTCTCTCTGTGTGTGTGTGTGTGTGTGTGTGTGTGTGTGACTATCATAAATAAATAAATAAATAAATAAATAAATAAATAAATAAAATGAAAGCAGATGATGACATATTCATCAGAATCACAGGACCTGCTTCTTCTTGGGTTTGAGTAAGCACCTGTATCCTGTATCCTCTACTTAACTGGTTCTAGCACATTCCTTCTCCCTGTGTTCAAAGGTTTTTACTGTGACGTTCTCTCATCCAATTTACAGACCCTAAGTTCCTTATGACAGGTATCCTGTCAGGATTTCCAGATCCTCTATCAACCTTATCACTGTCCTCTGGACGCACTTTTGTCAAAACCCTTTCTGAAGTGAAGTGCTCTGAATTGGATCCAAGTGCTTTTGTGTTAAGATAAGGAGCTGAATTTTCTCCCTAAAAGTGATTGAGAGACTTTCAAAGTAGCACAATAAGCAGATTTGCATCATGGAAGGTCACTTTCAAAACACAATGGGAAGGACCTGGAGGGAATTCAGCTAGTGCAAGAATAGGGCCAGTTTGATGGTCACTGAATCCATGTAGACTCAAGAAGATGGGAACTTATAACAAGGCCTTGGCAATAGAGAGCTCTTCCTCCATTAAATGGGTCCTAACCTACTCACTCTAACTCTCTTAGTCCCCTTTCCACCTTCTGGTAACCAAGGTCTAATTAATTCTTGGCATTTATACTGTTAATGACTGGATCTTTCATTTAATAAGAACAAAAGGGTTTACAACCCAAAACCATAAGAGGAGTCATGGGAGGAAGTTCTCTAAGATTACAGGTGATACCATCTAGGAGCTGATGGATCTATTATTGCATGATATTACCTCTATCTTGTTGTTACTCAACCTAGGTGCCGACCATGTTATTTTTAGAAATGGATGAAATCAGAAGGCTGTAAAAATGCTATTTCAGGGAAAAGAATTCCTCACACACAAATTCATCTAGATACATGGCATATGAAGGCATTCCATCCATAAATATAAACACTCAATTATCTGCCCAGACATTTTTCTACATACATACACACAAAATTGTATATATTTGTATATTCCTGGGACACACATGGCCTTCATGGAGGATTGAGCAGTGGCTATGATGCCTTTCACTTAGTCCCCCAAGGATGAGAGTTTTAATAATTATAAGGCTAGGACAAGCCTGTCTACACAGCCGGCAGGTTGAAGGATATAGTTCGAAGATTTCATTTTTTAAAAATATTTATTTATTTATTTATTTATTTATTTATTTATTTATTTATTTATTTTAGAGAGAAAGAGAGAGAGAGAGAGAGCACATGAGTGAGACGGGCAGAGGGAGAGAGAATCTCAAGCAGACTCTGTGCTGAGCCCAGCGTCTGACGCAGGAGTCAGTCCCAGGACTCTGAAATTAGGACTTGAGCCAAAACCAGGAGTCCGTCACTTAACCAACTGCACCACTCAGGTGCCCCACACAGTTTGAAGATTTTAGCATCCAGTCTGGGAAAGTGGGTCTTCACAAAAAAAAAAAAAAAAAAAAAAAAAAAGCCTACTATTTGATTTTTTGGTGTGGAACTATTATCTTTAGAAACTCTAGGAGGCTGATGTAAAAAGATGTTCCTAAATTGCTCTTTGCTTTTCCAGACATCCCTTTCACTTGGATGGAGTCAAGGATGGAGTCAAGATGGAGCTAGGTTGAGCCTGCTTGTAGTTGTCCACATGCAGGCAACAAGGGGACTCCTACCTTCTATGTGCCCCAGCCTAGACAAAGCAGAATCTGCTTAATTCAGTCTCCTGATGAACGTCCCGTGCTGCCTGGCATGCCCCTCAGAAAGTTGCAAGCACCTGGGATTTGAAGATTAGCCCTTCTTCTCTTTTTCCCTTTATCCTTACTTGTTCACAACCAGCCTCTAGCCCTTCTGTGGCCTCAACACACATCTTGCTCTGTCAGGAGTTCAGCTAATAGTGTAGAGCCAGTGGCTACCAATCTCTGGAGCCAGGACATTTATCTAAATTTTCCCTAGTAGACCCCATACTGACCATTTCAGACATGCATTTATAGGATTTCTCACATACTTAAAACACGCAGGAGAAAGAACCAAACCACAAACTAGCATAAGGTCATTATTGATTTATTCTAAAAGGAAAAGTCCTAGGGATTTCCTATAATAACTACCCATAAAATCAGAATTACAGTTTGCAGTGTTTAACAGACCTTGAATGAGATACTCAACACTCTAGGAACAACTCAGTTATAAGTAGACTTTGCCAAGGAAAGCAGGAAGTGTAATTTGGATATTCTGAGGAGTTTAGAACAACAAAAGTTTGCAATAAAATTGTTTCTTGTTTGTCTCTTTGTTGTTTGTTTGTTTTGTGTTGTTTTAAGACTTTATTTATTCCAGAGAGAGAGAGAGAAATCAAGTGAGCACAGGGGAGGAGCAGAAAGAAAAGGACAAGTGGACTCTTCCCTGAATGTGGAAGCCAACGTGGGGCTCAATTTCAGGACCCCTAGATCATGACCTGAGCCAAACCAAGAGTAACACTTGACCCACTGAGCCATCTGGGTGCTCTGTGTTTGGCTCTTTGTTTAAAAAATACTATGCAACTGTCAGAAAAAGGACAATATCCGAAGAAAAATGATTTTGAAATCCAGCTGGGATTTTGACTCCTCATGTGACATCGGACAATTTCTTTAATTATGTTACTGTTTCCTTTTTGAGAAATATGGATGATATTTAGGTAATAAGTTAGTTATAATGATGATAGCTATAATGAATCATGATTATAGTCATATATATATATATATTTAATTATCTGGAAACCCCAAGATGTCATAAACTCTCATCATCTACTAAAAGTGAATGAGTGAATGGAGGGGCAGGCCAGGTGGCTCAGAGGTTTAGCGCCACCTTTGGCCCAGGGCCTGATCCTGGAGACCCAGGATTGAGTCCCACGTCGGGCTCCCTGTGTGGAGCCTGCTTCTCCCTCTGCCTGTGTCTCTGCCTCTCTCTCTGTGTCTGCATGAATAAATAAATAAAATCTTTAAAAGATTTTTAAAAAAATAAAAGTGAATGGAAAGGTCAACTTGACATGTTTCCTAAATGTTAGTGCAGTGACACCATTTCCCATTTGAGACTAAGTCTCAATAACATGGATAGCCAATTTTGAGGATGGTACAATATCAAGTCCATTGATACTTATAAGGTAACTTATGCCTATTAAGAAGCCATATGTTAATTGATAGCACTCACATGAGTCCGTGAAATAAAAGAGGTAACTTAAATTCTGCTTTTGTAGAGGTGCAAAACAAATATCGCCCACGTTCTGGTTTTGGCATAAGTTTACAGTAATGTCTCTTTGTTTTCCCTTGAGAAATAATTATGGTGAGACACTTGTGCAAAGGATCATAGGTAGTTTGAATTCTACTGGAGACCACATGTTGTTCAATTGCTTGTTTTCCCTCTGCCTTTTTGTCCCCAGGTTTCAGTAAGAATGGGCTAGTTGGTATTCAGGGTATGAAATACAGGGCGAAATAAATTTTAAATCATTTATTTTATTTCCTTAAGCCTTAACACCTAATTGTAGCAAGCTTTCCTGATTTGACCTCCACTCTTTTTTAATCTAACTCTGTATTTTTAAAGGTAGACATGAGAAAACTTAAGAGAGTAATTGATCCCCCCTTTTGTAGTTAAGTATAATTATATAACAGTAAATGTCACAAAATGCCCAGAGTCCATCTGGTTCTATGTGTCTGTCTACAAGAGTCATGACATCTATCAAAATAGCCTCTTCCTTTGTGCGCTTCTAAGAACTGAGGCCATTTAATAAACCCCATCGCTGTCATAAACAGCAACAATTTTGAAATTAAAATTTACTCACATAAACAAAAGACCAGTGCAAAAAATATTGAGATTTCCAAGTAACTATTCTTAGAACAGTTTATCTTTTATATAAGTGATCAAAAGTAATCGAATCCTGTGGTTTTCCTCATTTTATTAGATACAATTGAGTTATAAACCTGTTACACAGCAAGCGGATGTTATATCTGACTAAAGCACTGGAAAAAAAACATGATTAAAGCAGAGTTTAAATTTGGAATTGTCTATATTAAGGCTGCAAGGCTGGTTCCTCAGAAATGATTAACAACACACCCTGTGACTTAAGGAATAGATTTAAAAATATACCATTGTTCTCGATTTTTGATGAATATACTAATCAAATACCACTTTTATGTTTGTAAACTTTAATAAATGCGTTCAATTCATTTCACTCATTCGTTTATCTATACAACATTAACTGAAGGTCTTTTAGTTTCTCCACCATGTTGCTGAGGGTATAAACATACAAAGACAATTTCTGCCTTCAGGAGAGCTACGGAACATTTGTAAAGACTCCCTCTAAAAAGACTGCTATAAGAAAGGGATCAACTGCTACGGTGAATATAAAGGATGCTAGAGCATGTGGTCTCTAAATCTGAAAGTATCATGGAAAACTTCCTGCAAGAGGCACTGCATAGATGATGCCTTATAGACATTTGCTGAAAAGGAGAGGGTGGACACAGTCTTCAGATAAGTAATTGTAGCTTCTCTATACCTACTGTAGAGTCCTTGAGGCTTAGCACAATAAAGGTTTGTTTCTTGCTCACTTCACGTTCCATGTCCCACTGCACTTACAGGTCAAGTGGAAGCTTGTTCTCAAGTTTCATGCTAGGGTCCTAGGAGCTCCAGCTATTGACTTCTCCTTGGGGTCCTGTGCTTGATCCCCTGGGTCCTCCCTGTTGACCAGTGATTTGGAGGGGTGGGCCTGGCAGTGGCATCCCTTGCTTCTAATTGATTCAAACTTCCTCCTGTGGCATACGTAGAAACAAAGGCGAGGGATTATAGTTTGGTAGGGAGTCAAGGAAAGGAAGGGGTACTAGTTCTTGGGAAGCACCATTAGCACTTCCAAGTAGGATGAGAGAGTATAAAGAGAGGAGGCAGGGTTTGCAAAAGCACAGAGGAGAGGAGTGCAGCACATGATCAACAAAGAGTGGTGACATAGATAAGGAGCAAACCAGGATCTGGAAAATGACATGGATGTTGGCTTTGTAAATGAACTTTAGATTTTGTTATGCAAGCATTGAAGACAGAATAAAAATTTTTAAATAAAGGAATGATAGGATCATATTTGCATTTACAGAAGGCTGATCTGATGACAACACAGAAAGTAGATTGGGAAAAAATAAAAGGAGGTGGTATAGGATGGACACTACAGAGAAACATAAATGAGGAATAATGGAATTCTTGTTCTGTTGGCCTGAGCTGTATATTTGAAGCCTTGGATCTGTACAGAGCTGCGGGGTTTCAAAGCACTGTCCCACTGAATGCTTTTTATCTTCATGGTAAGAGTGTTAGATAAAAGGTGTGAATTGTCCTCTTTTCACAAAGGAATAAATTCAATTTCAGTGGGAGTGATAACATTTGCCTTGGACAACTCACCTAAGAGAGGACAGAGAAGAGATTAACCCCATGTTCTCTTTCTTGCAGTCATCACTTTAAAGCAGTTCTTAGGACAAAAACTCTGCAGGAAGCTGCAAGCCAGCTCCTGCATGCTAAGTAGAGTCCTTGGACGGTGGGGTGCTCAGCCCCATACTCTCCATGCCTGGACGAGAAAGTTTCCTGCATTTCTCAAGGCATCCTGCAGGAGATTGTGGTAGTTCCACACACTCCCTTACAAGCCTTTCCTAAAAACCTCTGGAGCCAGAGAAGATGAAATTCTTTGGGGGCCTATAAAGTTCAAGTACTGAAAACTTTTTACAGAAATTCTTTTTTCAGGGACTGAACACAGATCTAATGGTTCCTACCGAAACATTGGAAGCTCTTCCTTTAAATGGAAGGAGACAAGAAGTCTACGACACCTCTAAATAAATATAAAGTTTCAGTATCTGATAAATTTGAGTTCTCAAATTGAAGTGAAAGGGATAGAATTCTTAATGATTTAATTTGGACAACTGAACAGATTTTGACGAAACTTCATGTGATATGTCCAGTAAAACTTCAAATGGATCTAAATACGAAATAACTATAAGGTCATGCAACCACTGGAATAAAACATGGTGAACTCCCTTATACAACTGGAGTAAGGAAGACTTTTATACTAAGTTAAAATATATAAGTTATTAAAAGTGATAAATTTAAGTCCACTGGTCTAAAAAATGCTAAAAGCAAAATGAGGAAAAGGTGTCATAAGCAGTGTCAAAAGGCAAAAGAAAAACCGATACAAAAATATTCTCCATTCAGTATAAAGACAAGATTTGGCTGAGATAACCATATTTCTTGATTTCTAAAAGTAAGTAAGCAGAAAATATTAAGCAGGAAAGAGATAGATCATAACAGGGTTTTAGGAAGATCTATTGGAGAAGAAAGAATCTGCACTGCACTAAGGGAAAAAATGCAGTGAAGTTTTATTAGGACCCAAATATATACAATTTCAAAATTTGGAAACTTCACTGAACTATCTTTGTACTCGAAGACAAGGCAACCAGATTGCTTCAATGCAACATTATCCCACTGACATTCTTCCAGCAGAGCTTGCTAAACTCTTGGTCAATGGACAGTGATCCGGTCCATCCATTCACTGGCCTTCCTCTGTGCTACTTCCTGGACCACCCCCCTAAATGTCACCTCATTTACTTCAAAGTGTGTCTCCCCTGCCTTAATCAGGAGCAAGACAGCAATTCTAAGAAAATGGAAAACGCTTTCATGTCTAACTTCATGCCTGTGTGGATTTCTTAGAACGCTTTTATTGGAGAAATTCATTTGGCTGAAAGAGAAAAGATGAGACGCGATAAAACGTGGTGTTGGATAAGTAAATTGAAGCTATTATATTTTCTATTCCCTTAGCACCGTTCCAGCATTAATAGATCCCTGACCTTGAAAATTGGGGGTCTTGTTACTTCCTTATGCTCATTACTATTGTGAACGTTTCCCTGTCAATCATATTTATTTGAGAAGGAACCTTGAAAAAGCTTTCTAATCAAGCCTCCACAGCAATATTTTTGTATATATTGATTTAATTCATTTTATTCCATGTCCTTTGTTGCTATGGGATTTGTATTTTGGGTTTAAAGTGAAAATCACCATGCAAGGAGAGTTACTTTTTCTCAATAGCGACACTTACCACCTGTGGTCTAGGCTTTGTATTTGTTTTTTTCCCATGTTTATCTACATTTTCTGGAGCCAGATATTTATGGGGGAGTCTCTCATTGGCAGGTCTATCTTAGAATTTATTTTGTACTTTATCTGTTGACTACTGCATAATATTTTAAAATTTATTTTGCTGTTGTTTAGCCATAAACATAATAAAAAATTTCCTGGAGATTAAGAAAATGGATTTAGAAATGGAGGGAAGGAAGGGAGGGATACAGGGAGGAAGGCAGGGAAAGAAAAAGAACCTTACTTTCACAAGGGTTAAATTGATGTTATCATCTTGGAGTGCTCACAGCATTTGTACAGTGCCTAAAACACAAATAGAAGCCCATTAACTGTATATCTAAGTATCTAAGAGTAATAAATCAAAGTAACAAACTGGCAATGAAATATGTATTTTTTTACTCCTATCCTGACAGATATATCTAAATAAAGACCTGAAAGATCAGGTTCAGATATTGAAATCTCAGGGTCCTGTGAATTTCTCACCCTAACATGGCAGAGTGGCCCGTGTGTCTCTGGTGCCAGCTCTGGTCCATTCCACATGGACTTCACACAAGCATGAGTCCATTTCACATAATTCAGCTAGCAAGTCTGATTCCCATTTATAGATGCCACATCTGCTGTCTCTAGGTCAACTTTTCAAGGCATGATTTACATTAGAAAGGATTTGAGAAAGAGACTGGAGCCATTAAAGCAGGGACTTCTGGGGCCTCTGGTAACCAAGACCTCGGTGAGAGGGCAGAGGGTGAAGGGTTCCAGAGAGACAGACACATCTCCTTTCCTCACAGATAACTTCCATGGACAGAAAGAAAGTTTGAGAAAATCTTGGGGCAGGTTCCCCTTTTCTGATGCTTGTTAGTATTGCCCACTTGGTCCATTTTCTTCCAGATTTTATTCCTTCCTCATTATTATATGGTTGTGATCACATTATATATATGAGTCTGTATTTTGCATCATTAAAATCATTTCTGATGGCATTGTCTATTTTATTAAACATTTATATTCTGAAAAGGCAATCCAGGTATAGAATACTTTAATTACCCAAATTACTGTTGTAGAAGATTTAAAGTATAAACACTTTTTGTTTAGCATAAATAAGGCCAACACAAACATATGGTGTGCAAGATATCTCCCCTCTAGTAATTAAAAAGGTATTTATTTGAGATAGATTCCTAGTAGTCGACTTGAGGAATGTGTGGGAAGTAAGAAAATTGAAATCAAGAAGAGTTTGGACAATTTTTTAAAGAAGCATGACTATGAAATAGTAAGAAAGGGGTGGATGGTACTGGGGGAGGAACCCGAGGTTGAGTTGGGTATTTGATAATATGTATGTTGTGTGTGCACAGTAACTGCTTGATGCTCGTGAAAAGATGTCACTAAAACTGAAGTCCCCGAGGAGGGGAGGGGAAGGCTATATGAGGCCACTGCAAGGTGAAATGTGATGAGATCCAAAACTCTGGGGGAAGAATAAAAGCAGTGTGAGGAGGTGGCTTCACTCATTCCAAATGTGGGAGCAGAAATGTAAAGCAGGTGTTCCAAATGTTCTTGTATTGGTTTCAGGAGGTTAAACTAGAGTCCCAAGCACAAAAGCAATTCTCAGTAAGAACTAATGTGGTCATTACACTGGAGTTTTATTTCCTCTGTGAATCGGAGCTGAGGGCATCAGCTGAGAATGGGGATAGGGCAGAAAGATGAGAGGTCTGAGGGGTGGTGGGAATATACAAAACATCCATTGTGGGAAAGAGAGATGATGCTCCCAAAGGGCTCCCTTCAGGGTCCTGTGGATATGGTCAGGGCTTCAGCACACTTGCAAGCAAGGTTCACAGCAGCACAGTGAGCAGAAAGTGTGATTCCCCGCAGTGTAACTCAGTAGTCTGAAAAAGTAGCCATGGGTCCCACAGAGGAAGAGCGTGGCACAGGATGATGATGTGCCAGCAGGTGAAAACAAGCAGCAATAAAGCAAGGAGGCTTAGAATATGTACAAATGAAGGTAAAGGGATGCGCCCTGAATGCTGAGCTGTAAGTGAGACAGGAGATGTTTTACAAATAGAAAGAGGAGAGAGAGAGAGAGAGAAGAGAGAGAGAGAGAGAGAATGAGATCAGAAATGGAGTAAAGACTAAGGGATTTCAACAATTTTCTATTGGTGGTCTGAAAGAGTCTCATCCTGATCTGTTTCTTTATCCCACTGAAGGTCTCCCTACAGCACGATTTTCAATCTCGTGATACCCCATCCCTCTTGAAACTCTATTACATCCTTAATCATCTTATAAATCCCCCCATGTCCCCCACCTTAGATATAATCTTTTTCTTTCTTGAGGGCCATGTGTCAGCTACCAGCCTTCAGAGTGGGCGCTGCACATTATTCTATTTCCTATAAACTGCAGAACCAGGAAAGTGATGTGTGTGACCTGGTTTTCTCACAAAGGTCGGGACAAAGGCCAAGGTGTTTGATCAACTTCTAATTCTCCATAAACAAAGGCACTATTTAAAGAAGAAGGATGTTTATGCAATTAAAAAAAGCTCCACTATAAATCAGCTGATCTGTTTCCATTAACTCCTCATCTCAATGGAATGAAGCCATCTTGATAATTATTAAACCATAAATGTGAATTTAGTTAATGCCCTCTTCTTCCACAACGGGATCCTCTATGCACTCTCTTCTTGGTCCTTAAAGTGGTTTTCAAGCAAGCTTTGAACCCAACAGTGTGGGGATGGCTTAAATATCAGTAAATCACAGGGATGTTTTCATGCATTATTGATTTTCTATTGTCAGTTACTACTTCATTATGTTTAGGGAGTTTATTATTTATAATCACAACTGAGCAAACTCAACAAGGTTGCTGCAAATCAACCTAGTGCTTCTCCAACTAGCTGTCTTGCTTCTTTATGACCAGTCTGGGAGTCCACATGATCATTTCACATTCCTAACTTAATTTCAAAGTATGCCACAAACTATTGTAATGCCAGAGATACTGAGTACTTCACTTTGGATATATGCCTCAAGGCTTTACAATAATGCATTATGAGACTACAGGGTGCCAAGATTTTGTTCTCTAAGTGATGAGTCCAAAAAAACCTTACATTTTTTTCAGGCTACATGTCCTGCAAGGGGGAATACTATTTGTCTTATTGGGCAGAAAGTCTTGGGACTGCTGTGCAGTGCTCAGTAAGGGTTTGGAAAGGCTGGAGGACCTGGAGGATACAGACCTTGTGGGAACACAATGTCTGCTTCGGCATTTCTGAAAGATTAACGTACAAAAAAAAAGTGGCTTAGATTAATTCTTTGGTGTTCCAGAAAGAAGCAGTGGAATCATCAGACGTAAGTTATCAGAACATGACTTTTTTTTTTTATCATAACAAAGAGGGGAATTTCTAGTTAATAGAAAATAACACAAAACAAGTGGGCTTTCTTAAAACTTACTGAGTTCTCCAAAAGCTTATTATTTTTAAAGCAAATGAACATTCACCCATTCGTGCCTGGGAATCTAGCAAAATAAGATTTCTCATTTTTATGGTCGTTCCTGTGTCTGTTGTTTTCATTGTTAGGTTTGATGGAAGGGGCATGGGAATCTGTAGGAGGTAGTGAGCACCATGGGAAGTGACCAACAAGTTCTGAGGATGCTTAAGACTAATTCTGTGTAAAAGATATGGTTTAAGGAGACAAATTGAAGAGAGTCAAATCAGAGTTGACCTCATATATGAGGTGTTTTTGCTTATATATGCAAATATATCTATATGCATATATATGTATTTAAATACGTATATACTGACATATGCATATATACGTATTTAAATACATTAAATACATTCCCCTCTTTATTAAATGCATTAAATACATATATATCTATATGTCACTATATACGCATATATGCATACCTGATATGTGTGTGCACATGAATGTGTGTACACACACACATGCAGAGTGAGAGAACAATAAGGGATAGAGATAGAATTATTAGATATTTGTTTAAGAATTTGTACTTGTGCAATTATAGAGCTGCCAGGCAGTGTCTGTAAAGCTGTCCCTGCACATGCTAGAGCTTGATGTCCTCAGGGCAGGTGCTCAGGAATGAAATACGTAAAATGGAGAGAGTGAGGGCAGACTGGAATCTATAAGCATAAGCTAAAGCTCCCTGAGAATGGATTGAAATCCATGTCAGCTATTTTTCCCTCTGAGCAGGGTGATCTATGTACCCTTCATACTCTGGTGCCCTTCATCATGGACCCAAACATACAGACATCTGACTTGCGTCAAAGATGCTGAAGGAAAAGACAGAAGAGGTTGTTGCTTCATACCATTGTGGTAAGTCAATAGATCAGTAACAAACCATGCCTGCTTTCAAAATGGTTACCACCTCCCTTTTATCCTTCAAGTGTCCTGAGAAGTCCCCTTATGGTCCATCCTAAGTGAAAACGTACAAGAAACAGGATTTGAAGAAACGGAGATCAGCCTAGCCAAGTGGCACAGCACAAAGCCACCAAAAAGCAAATTCCAGCTCAAATAATAAGAAAGAGATGTCAGAGATATTTACAAGTAACACTTATGCCCTCATTATTAGAATTTGAATGGATCCATGCTGGGACATGTGTTGGTAATGAGAAGAACTCAGCTTCAAACACACATACAAATAGACATTGTGTTTGTCCTCTTTCTCCTTGGAATGAAATGTTGGCCTCTGAACATCTGTTTATGCTGCAGCTTATATGAATGGTTAGCTGGTGAGTGGACTTCATTCAGTTATTTTATCACATAGGAGATAGCCTCCCCTTCCAGGCAGAATTTTCAAAACCTTGGGTTTTCCTCACTTGTTGAATTCTGGCTTCATTCTCGAGTTTAGGGCGGGGGGAGTCTTCCCAGGTCCTCAACTCCCTTGTGGTCTCCCACTTCCACAGTCTCTGCTGCTTCACCAACTCACTCTTCACCTTTATCTCCCCATTCAAAGGTCCCTTAATCCTGGTGCAATTAGAGATCTAGGAAGAGACTGTCTCTCACTAGATAGAATCCTATGGAGCCTTCATCAACTCTATTGGATTCTGGACCCCTCAGCTAGAGGAAAGAGCACAAACACTTGCCATTCCTCCATGTATTTCAGGATTCCTTTCGATGTGGTAAAGCACACCTCATTTCATTCTCTTGTGTGCTTTTCACCATGGCATTTTCACAATTACCTTTTCATTCTTGTATTTATTTAACAAACACACTGAGTGTGTACCACACAGTAAGTGGAGAGGGTACTGAAATGATAAGTGCACCAGGAATACACTTTGGAAAGGGGCGGAGAAGCAAACACATTATTAAAGTGAGTGTTATTATAAAGCTAAATACAGGACTATTGCAACATGATTCAAGAGATGACATACTTAAATACATGATGGGGTGGTGAGGATAAAGTCAATAAATCAGAAAAAGCTTTCTAGAAAAGTGTCATTAAGCTGAGATTAAAGTGGAAGACAAGATAGGCTTCTTGGCAAGGGAAAAAGATGTATGTGAATCCATACAAATATACCAAAGGAAGGGACACTCAAGCACATGAAGATGAACGTAGAGGAATAGTTAAAAAGCAAAAGTGGAGCAGTTATTATTAACCAAGTACTGTTCTAAGTCCTTACATATACTAACCAGTACTAGACAGAGCCTTCTGAATATGTTCTATTACTAATTTTCATCACCCTCATATCATAGATCAATAAACTTGGGACACCAGATTTCAGCAAAACCTTAAATGGCAGATCCACCATAAGAATCCATACCCCTTAACTCTATAATTTGAGTTCTTAACCATTGTGCTCAACTTTTTGTGCCATGGAGCACAGAGAGGAAGGCAAGTGGAGCTCAAAGGAGCTCTGAGGTCAAAGATCTTGAGGCTCAATCTTGGTAGCAACTACCAGGCAATTTTAAACTGTAGGAGGATGGGATCAGATCTTCATTTCTTAATTTTCTCCTTTGGGCAGTGAATATCTTGGGTGGACAGGAATTAAAGACAAGGACCTGAGAGAAAGGTGTCTTATAATTTAAGCCAACATCAATACCTGTGACTCAGAGAAAAGTCAGTTGCAGCAAGAATGATGATAGAAGAAAGGACTAAGAGATGTCCAGACAAAAAAACAGGGTTGGTGCAGGTTGAGAAAGAAGCAGCAGATAATACATTTCCAACTCTATAGACCTGACTGTGTAAGATGAGGAAGACAAGAAATCTCTGGGGATGAGACCATTCATTTGCCTGTGGATTGAGTTTCCTGTAACACATGCAAAGCAACAAAGAGATACCCTGGATAGAATGAAAAATGCTCCTCTGCAAGATCAAGAGAGTGGCTTGATTGAAGAGGATGATTCCAGATTGATCAAATATTGCAGGTGGTGAAGTGTGTCCCAATGACCACCTTTTTTTGACCACATTTTCCTTATATGACCCTGGCTTTTATGCTACAGATGGAAAATCCTGCCAGATTCTGCAAAAGCCAGTTTCTGCCCTGCCTAATCCCACCTCATGTAGATTACTCCCTACGACGGCAAATATTGCACTGTCAAGTTAACAAACAAATGAATCCTCTCTAGAGAGGAATCCAGCCTGTCATTTGTTCTCTTAAGAAACTCAGTGAGAATGGAGAAGCATTTGGCTAATAAACTTGTAAAAAATAGTTAATTATTCATTACTTCCATTTTATATAATTCAGTTTGATACCCCAATTCCCCATCCATTATGCCCTGATGGCTGTGTTGGAATCAATATTGATGCAGTTACAAAAACATTTATTTTCATTGATGAGATCTATTTTGTTCTGGACTTTTCAGATATTTTCCCCCATCTGTGGCATCATGGCTTAATGAAGAAATTCATTATTCTTCTTGCTAGATTTTGGTGTAATTCTTTGTGTTCTGTGCCAACTCTGAGTTAACCAAAGAGTAGATGGTGCTACTTTATAACCATTCTGAAACATAATTATGCAAAGATAAAATACAGTACTAAAACATTATTGATGGTAGTGCTTCAAAATCCTGGGGAGTTGTGAAAATGAAATGTATGTCTGGTCTTATAACTGTGCCCTTTAAAAAGCTCCTCAGGTGATCTGATTATAAGAAGTTTGGGAAAACCATTAGTCTAAGGTGGTATTTATTTACTCAATGAGAAAATCATATTTCACAAGTGCAACAAAAACAAGGTTAGCTCCCTCATTCTTCCATAAATCCTGAGTGTTCTTGCCCTAATAGATCACTGAGAATGGCCTCTCCTTCTCCTTTGCTGATACCACTTCTTCGTTTAGATGTAGAGATTTCTTTCATGGTTCTGACCCTCATTTCGATTTTCTTCTTTTCTTTCATTGGTAATGCCTACTCTTCATTGATAGCTATAGATCCCCATGTGATTTCACCTATCACCTCTAAGCTGATGTTTTGGGAGGCTGTTATTTATTTTTTTTATTTTTTGGATAATAATATCCTTGAGCTCAGTTACCATATATATATTCAACCAGTGGTGGTACTTATTTCAGCATTGCTATTTTAAATGAGATCTCAGATGTAGAAGTTTTATAGAATACTAGACAAATATATTATTTATAAAGTCCACAAGCATTAGTTCATCCATAAAGCTTCACCTTAACCTGGGAACCTAGAGATTAGCACAGAGTAATAAAGTATTTTGTGCCTATCCATTCACTCTCTCCTTTCAATTCTTCAATTCCTTTCTTTCTTTATTAATGTTTATAAATATCCCTCATTTGCGTGGCACTATGAAATGCACACCATTGGAAATAATTGGTTGGAGAACATGCATAGTTTTTTCTTTTTTTCTTTTATTTATGGCAATTTCTACTTAGGAATTGTAAAATGCATTGCAGGGAAGGTTCTGTTGGTCTCAGGCTTTCTGCCTGGGCAAGGCAGCAGTCCACGTTCACTAGTTTCTTGGAGTCACCCAGAAGGCCCTGCTTGCCAACAATGATAGATGGATCCATATTCAACCTCCTTTCAAAGAGTCAAGCATTTCTATTTCTCTTTCCTTGACCAAGGTTTGTTCCTGGTAAGGAAGTGCAGTGGTAGGAGATTTCTTGATTTATCACATGCCTTCCCTTATGATTCCTTTATTTCTGATGTTTGCTGGTGGTGCAGAAATACATATTGTCACTTCAACATCAATATTTGAAATTTTGAAGATCAACAATATGCCAGCAGCTAGAGAACAAGCAATTAGAGGAAAAAAGGTGTCTTTGTTGTGCTTCAATATTTCAATAATAAGGGAGAGAATGAAATAATTGAGTTCAATCTGTTCCCCTCCAGTGGTATGATATGAAATTGTATTTTCGGGGAACACATTACAACCATACATACTGAGTTGTTGAAAATTAATCTTCTTATTGCTGGGACTATTTGCAATGAACAAAGAATCCTTAAGATATGCTATTTGAAAATTTAGCTTGATTTTATAAAAAAGTGGTTTATACAGTTATACATAAGATTCATCTTATGAAAGATGAATCAAGGAAATATGCATGTCAACTTTGTAGACTTTGATTGGCTTGGAAAGTCAGAGAGAGTTCTTTGCCTCTGGTACATTTTCTTCACACACTCTGGCATGATTAATCTTTTAAAAATACATCTTTTATCATACCATTGCAATTCAAATCTTTCAGCTAGCCGACTTTGTCTTCCCATCTGAAGCTAAAGTAATTGACTGCAGCTCAGCTTTAACTATCCAAATATATCACTAGACACAACTCTCTAGCCACACCTTCCACTCCCACCAAACCAGTCTCTGCTGTCACACTGACATGCCAAATCAAATTCTATTTATTAAGTCCCTATATATAAAGTTGGGTTTATCTATAATAATCAACTTACTATCCCAGATATTATACCATGAGAGTTTTAATTCTTACAATCATTCTACAAAATAGATTCTGTTATTAGTTGCCTGTACAGATCAAAAAGCAAGAGATAGAAAAATTAACTGTACTAATTCATAAAACTCATGCATTATGGAATTGATATTCAAACCCAGGCTGACTATTCTATAGGACCCATACGTAAATCACTGCAATATCCCTTTAGGAGGGAGTATGTTGGGAACAAGAGCCCTAGATTTGGAATTCAAGTTCTGGTATGCCATTCAGGAGCTAGTGAGCTAGGGAAAAGAGTCATTTTATAAAATGAAAGGAAGTGATAATAATTATTTAGCTATTTTAGGGCATAATGTAAGTATCAAATGAGACTATGAGAAAAAACTCAGGAAACAAACTTGTGGCTAATAGAGTTTTATTTGTCTTTTAAATTTTCTGAGCTGTATTTAAGAAAGCTGAAAATTGGAGCACATGGGTGGTCCAGTCAGTTAACCATCAGCCCTCAGCTCAGGTCATGATCCCAAGGTCCTGGGATTGAGCCTCTGAGTCGGGATCCCTACTCAGCATGAAGCCTGCTTCTCTCTCTCCTGCTCCTCTCCCTGCTTGTGCTCTCTCCTCTGTCAAGTAAATAAATAAAATCTAAAAAAGAATGTTGCAAATTGGTGCTCTTGGGTGGCCTAATTGGTTAAGTATCAACTCTTGATTTTGGCTTGATCTCAGAATCCTGGGACTGAGCCTCGCATCAGGCTCTGCATTCAGTGGGGAGTCTGCTTAAGGATTCTCTCTCTCTCTCTCTCTCTCTCTCTCTCTCTCTCCCTCTCCAAAGGAATAAATAAATCTTGGGGGAAAAAAGAATGTTGAAAATTATAGTATTGTCTGAGGAGGTTATAAATGCACATACTATATTATAAACATAGGAAGATAAAGGAACAAAAATAGAAGCAAGTTTTCTGTTTCACTGGAACTAGTAAATGTCACATTAGTATGCTGTGATATATGCCACTAAAAATGCTATGCAAAGGGATGCACTCAAAAACAGTATAGATATTCCAAAATGGAATCCCCAAAGTGTAGAAATAACCCAAAGGATGACATAAAAAAAAGAACCCTGGAGAATAATTTTAAAAACAAACCAACAAGCAAGATTTTAAATATAATGGCAAACATAAGCCATAACATATCAATATATTCATTAAATGTAAAAATGTCTAAGTACTGTAGTTAAAAAATAGGAATTAGGGGAGTGGATATTATTTATTTTTATTTTTTTAAAGATTTTATTTATTCATGAGAGTCACACAGAGAGAGGCAGAGTCATAGGCAGAGGGAGAAGCAGGGATTCGATGTGGGACTTGATTTCACAACCCCAGGATCACGACCTGAGCCAAAAGCAGCCATTCAACTGCTGTACCACCCAGGCATCCCCAGGGGTGGATTTTTAAAACCTGGTCCAAATATACATCATTTGGAAGAATATCACTAAATCTATAATGTTATCTGTAGGCTGAAATTAAAAGAATAAAAGAAAAAATAGCATGTCAACATTGATCAACAGGAAGCAAGACTATATAAATAACAGACACTTCAGAGCAAACATAATTGTCAGAGACAGAGTGGGATACTGCAAGGCAATAAAAGGGTTAATATACCAAGAAGATAGAAATCATAAATATGTACATACCTAACATGGAGCTACAAAATAGCTGAAGCAAAAACACTGAGAAGTGAAAGGAGAAATGGACAAACCCAAAATTACAGCCAGAGACAATTCTTTTAACAATGACAGTGCAATCGAGCAGAAAACAGATAAGGGTATGGAAGAACCCAAAATATAGCCAACAAATATACTCTAATTCATGTTTATAAAGCAATTCACTTCACAACAGCAGAATACAAATTCATGCAAGTGTTTATGAAACATACACCAGGGTAAGTGATACTCTGAGCTCAACAAATTTTCAAATATTTAAATCATACAGAATATGTTTTCTGACCACAAAGGAATTGAACTGAAAGTTAACAGACAGATAACATGAAATTTTCAAAAAAAAAAAAAAAAACAAAACAAAACTTGGACACTGAATAGACTCCTCCAGATTAATGGGTCAAAAAGGATGTCTCAAGGGAAATTTTAAAAATATATTGAACTAGGTGAAAATGAAAGTACAAAACATCCAAAGGCTGTAGGATGCAGTTAAAGCCATGCTAAGAGGGATATTTATAGCACTGAATGCTAACATTAGACAATAAGAAAAATCTGAAATTGATTATCTAAACTCAGCATAATCCTAGAAAATGTAAAACTATATGAACACAAAACTACTACAAGAAAGGAAATAATAAAGAAGATAGTTTAATAAAACTGACAACAGAAAAAGTAGGTAAAAATCTCAAATAAATGTTGGATCTTTGAAGAGATCAAGGAAGTCGACAAACTTGTATCAAATTTGTAGATTGACACAGCAAAAAGGAGAGCAGACACTAATTGTCAGTATCAGAAGCAGAACAGGGCACATCATTAGACTCTGCAGACATGAAAAGGTAAGGGAATACCATGAATAACTGCACGCACACAAACTTGAAAAGTTGAGAGTATAGTAAGTTATTGGGAAAGCACAAACCACCACACTCACCCAATGTGAAATACAAAATTTATGTAGCCTAATGCTTATGAAGGTAACTGAATTCATAATTTAAACATTTCCCCCAAAAATGAAATCTTGAGAATGAGAGGGTCTCACTGGAGAATTAACCAAATGTTTAATGAAGAATTAGCACCAATTCAACAAGATTTTTTTTTTTCCAAAAGGTAGAAGAAAAGAGATCACTGCTTAATTCATTTTATGAAGCTGGCATTGCCCTGATTTCAAAAACAAATAAAGTACAAAGAAACTTATTTCTTATTTCCAATATTGCTTATGAATACAGATATAAAACTCCTTCACGAACTATTAGTACATAAGACTAGTCAACATACAGAGAGGATTATACAGAATGACCCCTGGTGTTAAGTCGATGAGTTAAGATTAATTTAATATCTGAAAAGTCAATAAAAGATCACATGACCATATCAATTGATGAGAAAAGCGTTTGGCAAGATCCAACACTTATGCAGGGTAATAACTCCTAGAAAACTTAGGAGCAGTGGGGAATTTCCTCAACCTGATAAAGAACATCTACAAAAAAACCTATAGCTATTATAACATTTAAACATGAAAAGAAAGAATTTGTACTTTCTACCTAAGGTCATGAGCAAGACTAAGATGTTTGTTCCCTCCGCTCTTATTCAACATAATTCCAGGAGATCCAGCCAGTGTAATGAGACAAGAAAGGGAAAGCAAAACCAGATGAATCAGAAAGTAACAAAACTGTCTCTGTTTGCACATGACAGGATTGTACACATAGAAAACACCAAACAATAAATGAAATAACTCCTGGAAGAGGCGCCTGGGTGGCTCAGTTGGTTAAGCATCTGCCTTTGACTGGGGTCATGATCCCAGAGTCCTGGGATCCAGCTCTGTGTCAGATTCCCAGCTCCACAGGGAGTCTTCTCTCTTTCCCTCTGCCCCACTCCCCACTCATGCACCGTCTCTCTCTCTCTCTCTCTCTCAAATGGATAAATAAACACTTTAAAATAAATAAGTAAAGAAGAAAATAAAACCTAGAAGCCAAAGTGAATTCAGTAAGGTAACAGGATACAGGATCAAGACACAAAAATCACCGTATTTGTGAATAGTAGCAATGAACACCTGGGCACAAAAATTAAAATACAATACCATGTAAAATAACTAAGGAAGGACACATGGGTGGCACAGTCAGTTAAGCCTGGACTCTTGATTTCAGCTCTGATTGTGATTCTGGGTTGTGATCTCAGGGTCATGGGATCAATCCCCACCTTGGGTTCTGTGTTCAGCATGGAGTCTGCATGAGATTATCTCCCTCTGCCTACACCCCTCCTCTAGCTCTCTCTCACACAAATAAATAAATCTTTTAGAAAATTAATAAAAAATGAAATCACTTAAGGATGAGGGGTGCCTGAGTGACTCTGTCTGTTAAGTGCTCAACTCTTGATCTCAGCTCAGGTCTTGATCTTGGAGTCGTGAGTTCAAGCCCTGCACTGGGCTCCATGAAGGTTGTGGAGCCTACTTTAAAAAATAAACAAACAAGCAAATAAATAGATAAAAATTTAAAATAAATGAAATAAAATCACCAAAGAATGAAATATTTGTATGAAAAGTAATAATACATTTTCAGGACTTGAATGCTAAAAATGTTGATTAATGGAATCAATGTTAATCTAAGAAATGAATTGGAAGACCCAGCATAGTAAATATTTCAATTTTACCCAGACTGATATGTGGGTTTGAGAAAATTGCTATTGAAATCTAAGCATGATGATCTATAGATATAAATAAGATTATTCTAAAAATTATAAGAAAATGCAAATAAACCAAAATAGCTATAGCAATTTTGAAAAAGAAGACAATGAGAGAAAACAGTCTACCAGGTTTCAAGACTTATTATATAACTAATAATCAAGGTGGTGTGGTTTTGGCAGGGGGGGATAGGCACAGATCAATGGTAGAGAATAGAGAAGCCGGAAACAGACTCCTACACAGATGTAGAACTGATATTTTTCAAAAGTGTAAAAATAATTCACAGGGGAAATAATAATCTGTTTACTAAATGGTGCTGAAACAATTGAGGGGAAAAAGGGCCTTCACCTAAACCTCCTATCTTAAATATTCACTCCGAATACATCATACTCTTCAATGTAAAGTGTAAAACTAGGGAAGTTTAAGAGGAAAAAAAAATAGGAGAAAATTTTAAAATCTAGGAGTATGCAAAAGGTTCTTAGATTTGGAAAAATATCATGATCCATAATATAAAATATTGATGGCCTGATCATAAGTAAAATCTACCATTCTACAAAAACACTGTTAGGCAGATGAGATAATAACTTACAGGTTGGTAGAAGATATTTGCAAACTATATATCCTACTAGTATTTAGCATAAACAAAGAACTCCAAAAATGCAACAGTAAAAACAAACAATCCCATTGGAAAACAGACAAAATACATAAAATGAGATATCACCAAAGAGGATTTACAGATGGCAGTAAACACATGCAAATGTGTTGAACATCATTAGACACTAGGAAAATGCAAATTAAGAACACTGAGATATTACTATCAACCTATCAGAATGACTAAAATAGAAATAGTGACAACACAAAACAATCACAAGAATGTGGAGAACCTAGATCACTAATATCATCCTTGATGGGGAGGTAAAATGGTATAGATATTCAGAAAAGCAGTTTGCCAGTTTCTTAAAATAGATAAACATGCATTCACCAAATGACTCAGTAGTTCCATTCCTGTAGATTTATCAAAGGGAAATGAAAACCTATGTTTATGCAAGAAATCTGCACATAAATGTTCCCAGTAGAGATATATGTGTGATAGCCCCAACTTGAGATAACCCAGATGTGCTTCAGTGGATGAATGGATAAGCAAACTGGTATATCCGCACTGAGGGATACTGCTCAGTAACAAAAAGGAAGTGCTAATACCTGTAGCAATTTGGATGAATCTCTAGATAAATTTGAGTGACAAAAAATTTCCGAATGTTACACGCAATACAACTCCATTCATATGACATGGCTGAAATGATAAAATTATAGAGATGGAGAAGAGGTTAGTGGTTCCAGAGGGTTAAGGATAGGGTGGGGGTGTGAAGGAAGGGGATATGGCTGTGACATCTACTGTGGTTTTGCAAGATGTTGCTGTTGGGTAAAACTGAGTGAAATATACATGGAATCTCTCTGCCTTATTTTCTATAGTTGTATGTGAATTTATAATTATCTTGGATTTTTAAAAAGTTTAATTAAAAATAATGCCCAAATAATTTGTTCTATTTTTTTTTAAACTTTTCTCCAAGGTAGGGAAATAGAATGATTACTACAAGGGACTTTTTTTTTTTTTTTCCATTGGCTGGCTTTGGAAATAGGTCAAAAGAATGGGATTAAAATTCTAGTTTTTCCACTTGCTCATTATAAATGAATGATGTTAACCCTGTGACCCTCAATTTCTTCACCTGCAAAAAGTATATAAAAAGGCATGTAGCAGTCAGGATTACTATGAGGCTGAAGGAAGATAGTGAGAAGATACAGGTAAAATCGCCTGGGAACCTAGAGGCCACATGACTTTTCTGAAATATCATATGTAGTTTATGCAATTAAAATCTATTCACACTAAATAAGTATTTTGCAAATTTAAATGTTAATCAAGTGAATCATGTGAGCTTGCCATGTGTCAGGCAAGTAAGCCGATTTTGAACCTGTGCCCAGACAACCCAAGGCTCCTTTAGAGCTCCCAGCAAAGGAGAATCTGGAAGGACCTGGGTAGCATTGCATACATAGGTGGGTGTGAGTGACGTCAGCAATGAGAATGAAAGGACATCTACCAGGATGTGAGGACGTGGTGTCAGTTAGTGCTTTTCTTGCAGGACTCTCTCTCCTCCTGGTCCCCTGCTCCTCCCCTTTGCCCTCGTTTAGAATTGCAAGTTGGTGCCATGAGCCATATTGGTCTGAGGATATGGTGGGGCCTAGAGGATCTCAGTAGCCTAATGGTTTCAGAAAAGTTTGGAAATAAGTTAACAAAACATAAAGGAGTAGTTGGCATTTATATCAAGTTTAGGTTTGTATTTTCTGAAGAGCCCAGGTGGAAAATTGTGTAAACTGTAAGACTTCGTTCAGCAGCCAGATGCTGCATCCAAACTGAGATTTCATGGGTCACTAAATAACCCAGACCCATAGAGCATCCGGTGGTAATGGGAAATACTGTAATTTCTTTTAACAGATCAGAAAACAGCTGGTCGGTTTTCCCTTTAAGAAAAGAAAAATCCTTTTGTATTTTTTTTTTCTGAAAAAGTCAAATATCAACATATCAGCACAGTTGGAAATACCGAGCATATTATTCTTATCAATCAAATGTCAAAACCAGAGACCTTTGCCTTTCCGGATCATTGATCTAATGGGGGTGCAGAGAGAGTTGGCTTCTAAGACGGACATTTAGAGTCTTTGCAGAGTCTATATGTCTAGTGAGAATTTTGGGTTAATGTGTGTGCATTTGAGAGGAATGGCCATTAGCATCTCAGATGGATGGAGGGGCTTTACTAATATTTTGGATTTTTTTTTTCTTGATTTCATAGAGGAGTCAATTCTATCATCGCCCTTTCTACAACACCTGCTTCTATTTCCCTGATTCTCCCCCATTACCACTTGGTTTATAAACACTGCTGGGCTATGGTCTCCCATATTTGAGCTCAGATTGCAATTGGGATATTGTCAGGAGAGAAAATAAGCTTAGTAGGAGCATAATCATTTAGATGGTAGTCATTTATATCATAATGAGAGAAGGAGGAGCAGCATCGTTTGTAACAGAACAGAGGAATCGCTATCACATCGAGTTAGACTGAAATCATTTCTTGTCTCTCATGACCCACAAATTTCTGTGTCAACTGGTATAAAGTACATCCCCACCTCCCTCCCTGCACAATCAGTACCTTCTACTTGCAGAGATAACCGGATTGTCGTGTAATATAAGGATAATGGGGCAGGAGTGTCTGTTCCAATCCACACTCTCTTGGCCACCTTTGAGCTCACCTGCAGCTCTGGTGGGTAGTTACCATCAAGCTGACTGTCTCCCTCTCCTGACTTCTTTGTTTGAGGGCTTGGCCTGGCCACACAAGCTTTCTCTGCTCTGCAAGCTCACCCCGAAAGTACAGAGAGGCTGATTCAGGATCGATGCTTAACCACTGTGGGACGGAAGCTAGTGATGAATGACCTCAGCCTCTCCAGCTCTTGGTATGAAAATGCTGAAGTTTTTCAGAGAAATCTTTGTGGTTTGAGTTTGCTATGCAGAGTAGTAAACCTATCGATGGTTTTTCTCTTCCCCTATTTCACTTTCCTGCTCCTTCTTCTGCACTTCCATCTCCCAAAGGGAATACCTGCTCCCAAGTCCTTGTTTCAGGGTCTGCTTTAAGACATGTGAAGCAGACAGGTAGCAGATAATTGGCTGTAAAATGGGGCTACATAGCAGGTTTCCATAATAATAACCCCCATAAATAAAGTGCAACAGGCAATGTGTAAAAACAATACTTGCAAGCTTGCTAGGAAATGAAATTTTTCAAGAAGCCTATGGGCTTAAAGTGCCAATTGTAAGGCCAGATAATTACCCACACTTAGCTCAAGATGCTGAGTTCCATAAACAGGTCTGAGTATAGTCAGTTTATAGAGCTAGCACAGGGCCCGCCTCAGGGTAGATGCATAATTAAAATAATCGGAATACATAAATGAAATAATAAAAAAAATAGAATGGGATATTACTCAAAGCAAATGTATAACTGATGTTCTGTTTTTTGGATGGAGAGTGTATCATACCACCCACTAGGGTTGATAATTATATTTTAATTAATGGATGTATATGTATATACATTGCACTTACCTTTCCCAGGGAACCAGGCTCCTCAGCGTAATAAATTGAACAAAAAGACATTAAAAGTCAGGAGATGGCAAGAGGCAGATGTTCCAGACCCTTGGGACTAGCAGGAATAAGAAATTCTTGGGATCACCGTTGCAATAAATGAGACCTACATGATGCCACGCACGAGGGAATCATTAACCACCTCTTACATCTGTTGGATAACAAAGCTATTGATCATTAGAGAGTTGCCTAGAGGGAATTCAGCTAGGAAAGATACTCTCTAATGAACAGAAATGTTTGTAGAAATGACAATTCTAACGGGATTGGACTAGAGAATAAATCTCTTTGGCATATAGTACCCAGTAATGGCAGAAATGCAGTCATTTATAGATGCTCGTTACTATGAACACATGCATCTTCTACAGTCATGAGTGGATTTCTTACACATATCTAATCCAGCTAATTATGGGATTCTGAGGTTTACAAGTATACAGAGAGGAGAGCTAAAATGAGAATACAAGACATAGGGATATGTGATAATCTTAAGAAATGTGTTAACTTCGGCTATTTCTATTGGTGCGTTGGGAAAAAAAAAACAAAAATAAGCTTCATCATTGTTGACATACATGCATTCTGCTTCTTCAACTGTAAGTCTACTAAAGAAGAGAAATCTTGAATTTCCTGAAAACTGTATAGTGCTACCATCTCATATACTGAGTAGATAAATGTTTATTAGCATGGATATCTCTGTTTCCCTACGTGGGATAGTGGAGAGGAGTACATGCAGAACTTTATGAGGAAAATAATCACTCTGGGAAATCTAGACACTGAGCCAAAAATAAAGACAGATTGATGCCCAATGATCACAGATAGTATATTGATAAGTACACCTGACATTGTGTTTCCAGGATGACAGGTTAAGATAATGGATTAGCCAAAAATCCCATGAGAAGAGATGATTGTTTCAATGCTGTCTCTTCTTTCCCAGGACATGAACCCTGCTCATGAGATCCATTGTAATTAGACATGATAATGACAGTAGTAAGTTGAGGCAGAAAATCCTTGAAGTCAAACATGATGAGCTGAGAGGCAGAGAAGAGGGCATTAGGGGAAGAATTTGTGTTGGAGAAGAAAGAAAGGTGGAAAAAGAGACAGTCATTTCCTTATATTAGGTATGAGCTAGAATTCTCTACTGAACTGTTGAATCTCTGCCTGTTCTTGACTTCTTAAGGACTTTCTTAAGAGAAAGACTCTTTTAGATGAGCACATTTCTTGTTTGCTCCTATGTGTAGATTACAATGAATATTTCTGGTTTGACATACATGCTTTTAACAGAGTCTTCTTCAGCTTCGAGAAGGAAAAGTTAGGGTAAAATATGTCCTTTACATTTTTAAAGGAACTGAACTTCAAAAAAATTTAACATATTTTTCCTGATTCCAGACAGTAAATCACGCACAGTGAAAGACCACGGAAGACAGATGCTAATGAGATTTAAGAAAAATATCTCTCGATTTTCAGCATAAAGGTAATATAGTCCTCGTAATATAAATGAAGAATGTCTCCTTATTTTTTTCATTTTTCAAGCTGTTTTTATGTCATAGAATGTTTAACAAAAATCACCTATAAACTCATCTGCCGTGCTAAGACTTTTGTTTGCATATTTTATGCAAGTGAATAATTCACCTAGAGCTATCATTACTTTACCATAACATGATTTATATGTTGCACTTTTTCTTGGAAGGTTGAGGCACTACTTGATTAGCTACAACTTCTAATTGTCAAGTTCAATGAAATTTTCATAGTTATTGGCAGAACATTGATCAGAACATTTCTTTACCTTCTCAATTTCTGCTGATGTGCTCCAACACCAGGTTTTAATTTCATATTATGTTTGTTTTCTATTCATTTTTTTCCCTGATCAGTCTTAAGAAAGATCTATTTCTTTAATGTTTTTTAAAATACAACTTTTGATCTTGCTCTTTTCGTTTTTACAATTTGGGCTTATATATCACTAATTTCTGTTCTTTATTATTTCCTTTTCCTATTTTATGTTTTATTTTGATTATTTCTTTCTTAATTTTGAAAATATGAAAGGCTAGTCATTAATAAGCCTTTCTTCTTTTCTAACATAAGCATTTAGTGCCATACATTTCCTTCAAATGTTCAATTTAGCTGCATCCTACGTTTTTAAAATGCATTCTTTTTGGGGTGCCTGGGTGGTTGAGTCAGTTGAGCATGCAACTCTTGATTTCACCTCAGATCATGATCTCAGGATCCTGTGATCAAGCCCTGCATCTGGCTCTGTGTTCTGTGCAGAGTCTGCTTGAGATTCTCTTCCTCCTTCTGCCTCTGCCCCTCACCCTGCTTTTGCGCTCTCTCTCTCTCTCTTTCTCTCTCTCTCTCAAATAAGTAAAATAAATTTAAAAATAAATAAATAAATAGAATGCATCCTTGCCTTAATACTCACTTATCTATACTCCATAAATGGTAGTATTTCTGTTTCTTGCATAATTTATGTAGATGGTTAACAGTTTTATTTAGATATATATTAACATACAATAATTTGCAAGTGTTTAAAATATACAATATGATGTTTGACGTGTGTATATACTCACAACAATCACCATAGTAAGACAGTGAATACACCCATCACACTCAAAAGCTTCCTTGTGGCCCTTTGTCATCCCTCCATCTGCTCTCATTGTCACCCCCACCTGCATGCAACCAGCAGTCAGGTTCCTATCACTATAGAGTGGTTTGCATTTTCTAGGCATTTATATAAATGAAATTATACAAATATTTATGGATTTTTTGCTTGGCTTCTTTTACTCGGCACCATTATTTTGGGATACAACCTTACTTTTCCATAAGCAGTATTCTGTTGTGTGGATGCTCTATAATTTTTTTATGGACTGTTTAATGACTTTGGGTTATATCCAATTTGGGACTATCAGAAATAAGAATGTCGTGAACATTTGTGTCCAGATCTCCATTTTAATGTATACATACTTTATTTTGGATAAATACCTAGGCGTTGAATATGGTTTATAGGATAGATGTAGGTTAACACTTTAAGAAACTAATTTTTCCAAAATGGTTGTAACATTTAAAATTTCTACCAGCTGAAAATGAAAGTTCCCAAAGTTCCATGTACTTGTCAACACAGGGTGGGTTAGTGTTTTTAATTTCACACATTCTTATCTGTGTGCAAGTGGTATTGATTGTGGATTTAATTTACATTTCCCCAATGACTAATGATATTTTCATGTGTTTATTGGCTATCACTATATCTTCTTTCAGTGTCTGTTCAAATTTTTTCTTGGTTGTTTTTTTATTGTTGAATTTTAGTATCCATTATAAATTCTGCATACTACTCCATTATCAGATATATGCTTTGTAAATATTTTCTCCCAGTCTCTGCCTTTTCATTTCATTGTAAAAGTGGTTTAGAGAAGCAGAAACTTTACATTTTGATTGGTTCATTTTTTTAAAAAAATGTATGAATCGTGCTATTGGGAGCATATTTAAGAAATCTTTGCCTAAGACAAGGTTACAAATTTTTTCTCCAACATTTATTCCAGGAGATTTATAATTTTGGATACTACATTTACATCTAGGATCTATTTTGAGATAATCTTTTGTATAGTGTGAGGTAAGGATCCAAGTTCATTTCTAAGATATGGGCATTCAACTGTCCCTGTATCACTTATTGAAAAGATGATCTTTCTCCATTAAGTTGACTTTACTTCTCCCGCCCCTTGTTTTTCTGTGCTTAAAATATTTAGTAGGAAGCTAAGATCAATGAATTTTAGACTCTAATACTCACTTTCATGATTATGATCAGTGACAAATCACCTGATGCCTCTGAGTCTGTTACAAATGTCACACAAAAAAATGTTACAAAAAAAAAGTCTGTTACTTTTAATGGAAAAGTGCACCTCAATGACCTCACAGCTACATTTAATAGCTGAGACTTTCTTTCAACATCAGTTGATGTTTTCAATGGTTATGGGTCTTAACTGGTGTCATCTAAAACATTGAGAAACCATGTTTCCTAGCCATCAGTCTTTTTTTTTTTCTTTAACTGTTTTGGCTAAGTTGGCTCAGATCATCAGTTTCATAAAATTAATCATAAACAGTCAGGTCCATCATGTGGGATTATAATAAACTGGATACAATAGGATATATGTCTTGATATGGTAGAAAAGTCTATATTTAGAGAAAAAGTTGCTTTATATTTTCCAAGATATGTTTACATCCAAGAAAGATAAATAAATGTGTGCCTATCATTTGTCTTCCTATTTAAAAAAAGCCAAAGGTACCAGTATTCTATCAGAAGATGTAACATAGCACAAAATCCCAGCAACAGCTCAACCCTTGGGCCGGCTCAAAGAGGTGCCACTGAGCTGCAAGAAGATCTCACAAGGACAACACGGTATCAGTTCATACTGCTACTCTGATCAATAATTTTTAAAAGACAATTAGCTCTTCTAGATGGTAACTTAGGATCATCATTTCAGTAACACTAACTAGTACACTCTTTGTCTGGGTTTAGGAAGAAAAAAGGTCCAAAATGGTGGCAATTCATCAATCCAATCCTCAAGAGCCAATGCAAAGTCACAGACTTCCACTGTTTGGCAGAAAGCTTGTGATCAAGAGATTAAAATCCCAGCAATCAGAACATGGAAAACAAAACAAATGCTACACTGAGAATCAGAGAATGTGTGTTTTTCACCATGCTCTGCCAAGTAATGGCAGTGAGAACGGAAGAGGAGTGCACAGTGCAAATTAAGGCTTGGGAGCCCAATGATCTTAACTTATGGTCCCACTACCTACCATTGTGTGAGTCCAGGGAAAGTTCATGACAACTCTTTGACCCACAGTTTCTCCATCTGTGAAAGAGAATAAATCATGTCTGAGAGGGAGCAGTCAACATCATTTTCAACCTTGACTCTACCTTTGGATATGCTTTCACTTCAGGTCTGTATGGGTTGAGCTACTCCTGGTCCCTTCTTTCAAAGAAGACCTTTGATAGAACTCTCTATTTCCACAATCACTCATCAATAATTCCCCTAACTCAGATATCTGTTAAGGCACGTGAGTAGTGTGAGTTAACCACGCTAAATAAGTATTCAACCTCGGATAAAATCTTTATGGTGTGCCATCCCACAGTTTCAGAAGTTCAGATGGCAGAAATAATGGCTGTGGATTATTATGCCTGAGAGTTATGGCGCACATCCATTATTCCAAACAATCCAGTGTGTATACTTCCTGCTGAAACAAGTCAGATCAGCAGAAGACTGGAAAGTTGACTCCCATAGCTTCTCCCTTCCTGTTTTCTGTTAATGTTGCTTTTGATGAGTTATGTATTAATGACAAATCATCATCTTTATCAAGAGACTCAGTTCCTATGAGAGGCAGTTGAAAGGACTGTGAACAATATTTTTAAAACTTTTTGATGATTGCTAAAAAAAAATTCAGAGTTTATTTCTTAGAAAAATTCCAGATTTAAAGAAAAACTGAATAGAAAGTCCAGAGAGTTCCCATAATATTCCTTCTCCTTTGTCCCTGCAATTTCCCCTATTATTAACATCTTGTCTTAATGTGATACATTCGTTATAATTAATTAACAATTGATACATGTAAACTATTATCCATAGTTTACATTAGAGTTCACACTCTTTGCTGTAGACATGTATGGGTTTCCCAAATGCTAATGTCATGTATCCACCATCATAGCATCATAGAATAGTCTCACTGATCTAGAAATACCATGGTTACATCTATTCACCCCACCACTCCCCTTAACTCCTAGAACCATTGATCTTTGTACTATCTCCATAGTTTTTGCCATTTCCAAAAAAAAATTATGTAGTTGGAATCAGACAGTAATTTGAGATTGACTTTCTTCCCTTAACATTGTACATTTCATGTTCCTCGATATCTTTTCATGGCTGGAAAGCACACTCCTCTCTAGTACAAAATAAACAATATTCCATTGTATAGGTGTACCACAGTTTATTTATTCATTTACCTACTGAAGGACGCCTTAGTTGCTTCCACTTTTTTGGCAGCTATGAATAAAGCTGCTATAAATTTTGTGTGCAGATTTCTGTGAGTGACATACTTTCAACTCATTTGGGCAAATATGTGGGAGAGTGATTGCTGGATAACTGTATTCCTCCTGCAATATATATGTATAATGTCTAATCTGTTAAACCCATTCAGTGTATTTTCCAACATAGATGCTGCATTTTCATCTCTAGTAGGTCTAATTTAAGCATTTAATACATTTTTTATGTCTCTGCTTGGCATGCATAGTTTTGAGTCTATTTTCTGACTATGCAAGATCATGTTCTACATGTTATACTGACACTCTCAATGTCCTGGTCTGCCAGTTCTGTCATCTGTGTCATTTCTGAGTTGATTTCAATTGATTGGTATCTCCATTCACTGAGCTTCATATTTTGCTCCTTCTTTTCATAAATGATATTTTTATTCGATGCCAAACATGGAAAGTTTTGCTTTGTGGTATGTTGGCTATGTTTGCATGCTAATAAATATTCTTGAACTTTGTTCTAGATCTCAGCTAATTTATTGTAAATATTTCTGGTACTTGCTTTTAAGCTTCATTTGGTAGAATGCCATAGAGGCTAAGGCTAATTCTGTGCCATTACTGAGACAAAACTCTTCGAAGTCCTCGACCTAATATCCCATGAATTATGAGTTGTTCCAATCTATGGTGGGAACAGTAACTCTTTCCAGGTTGGTTTGAGCCTAAGATTTGTCCCCTGCAACCCCTTCAATGGTTCTTTCACTGTCCTCTGATAGATTACTCAACACAAGTATTACTGATGCTCAGGTGAAGATTCTAAAGAGATGTTCCCCAGGTATCTAGAACTTCTTCACCTCTGTTTAGCCCTCTCCTCTCTGATTCTCTGTCCTTGTCTCCTCAACCATGAAGACACCAACTTCCTTCTGAGTTCCCCTACCTGATTTGTGATCTGAAAACTCCCCAGTGTAAGCTGGGACAACCATAGGGCTTACTTCATTTGTTTCTCATTCTTAAGGGATGACTTTCCCTCATTGTCAATGTCTAATATTTTAGAAGGCACAGTTTTACATACATTTTCATTTTCTTAGTTTGTGGTAGTTTGTTTTTGTTTTTTGGCAAGGCTAATAGGCCTATTTCCTTTTATATCATATTGGATGGAAGAAGAAATTGCAAGTTTTTTTCTTAAATAGAGAAAGTGACATGCTCTCATGACAGACACAGCCATGTGGTGACAGAGGAAGCATTATCATTAATAGGTACCCAGGATCCTTGATGACAGAGTGCAGTCCATTCTAGACCGGTTGCTGACAGCAACAGCAGCAAATGGTAGCTTGTGATCCTTTACATCACCCTCTCTGCACCTTGATACTGCAACCCTTAGTGTTCTTAGTCAAAATCAATGTGTTCTTATTTTAACATAAAAATAATACAAAATTATCATTAGACTCTCTAGTACTTTTGTATCTCTAGCTGGTAATATTAGTAAAAAGGCACCAGGTGATTGAAGCAGAGCTTCAGTGTGAGTCTCTCTATACCCTTAATGCCAACTCTGTTACACGCAGAAAAGTGCTGCTTTTAACCCCATTCATATAGGAATCCTAGAGCCATTACTGTGAGGGTGCCTCTGAGTATTCCCATACTCTATCAGACTTCACTGAGATTAACTCAGGAGCTCTGCAAGGCTGAATCTGGCAAGTGAATCACTGCAGTGAAGGCAATGAAATGGAGTTTGCAAAGGTGACAAGCAGCATTGCAGGAAGGTATGTCCACTTTCTGCTTGGTGCAAAGGGGAAAGCTTGCACAGTTCAGTAAAAACTACATAAAATTGTACAATTTATTCTGCTAGTATTAAGACCCTTAGCCCTGAGAATGTGGAAACCTAAAAGACTATGCTGAATACTTTAGATATTTTAATTTTTTTTTTTAATTTTTAAAGATTTTATTTATTTATTTATTTATTTATTTGAGAGAGAGAGAGAGAGAGCATGAATGTGGGTGGGGGAGCAGAGGGTGAGGAAGAAGCAGACTTCCCACTGAGCAGGGAGTCCAATGTGCGGCTCCATCCCAGGACCCTGGGATCATGATCTGAGCTGAAGTCAAGAGTTGGACCCTGAACCAACTGAATCACCCAGGTGCCCCTACATTTTAGAATACATTTTTCTTTGCTAGATTTACGTAAGATAAAAGCACATGTGGATCATGCAGTCCCCAAACTTCCAGTCATTACTGGAGAATGGATCACAGTAACAATGATTATTCATCAACAAATGGAGTTTTTATTTTTATTATCAAATTATGCAACCTAAATTATGCATTCCTACTCAGCACCACACTTCAAAAGACAGATTTTTATAGCTGTCAAGAAGACAGGCAAAGAGAAACCAAATTTGAAATAATCATTGCTTGCCCTTACTTTATAAGCAGGACAAAAGAAATAACAGATTGGGTAATTGATCAGAGTAATGGAATTTAGTACTTATTTAACCATTAAGGAAAGAAAAATGCTTACATGTAAAAGAAGAAATGTTAGACTCTTTGGTTTTTAATTGGAAAGATTAAGGATTTGCCAATTAACTCTGTATTATTGCTTTTTAATGTTTATTATTTCTGTAAACTATGGAGGAAATCTGTACCTTATGCCTTCTATACATTAGGATCTGAGATGGGTCAAATCACATGATACATTTAAAAATTTATTTTCAGAGCTGTCCTAAGATTAAATTGACTACTTTAATTAGAAGCAAATTCGTTGGGGCACCTAGGTGGCTCAGTCAGTCAAGCGTCTGCCTTCAGCTCAGGTCATGATCCCAGGGTTCCTAAATAGAGCCCAATATTGGCTTCCTGCTCATCCGGGAGTCTGCTTCTCCCTCTCCTTCTGCCCCTCACCCTACTTATGCTCTCTCTCTTTCTCAAATAAATAAATAAATGATTTTTTTTTAAAGAAGCAGTTTCTTTATCCTTGGACATAAGAAAGTAAGGTCTGGATTATCACTTATTTTACAAAACAAGAGAATAAATGTTTTATAGATCTGTATCATGATAAAAAAATTTAAAAAAGATAAAATAAAAGCCTAAAACTCTTCTTCACTGATGCTTATTGTACTGTCGAGGTCGTGGGAGAGAAGAAGAGAGAGAGGGAGAGAGGTGAAAGAGGAAGAAAAATAGGAGATGTAAGATGAAGAGAGAGAGAGACAGAACCAATTCAGAGAATGGCATATTTTGGCAAATGCAAATAACAATACACCCTTTCAATTACATCTATTTCAAGCTCGATAAAGCCACAAACACTGACAGGAAGGCTAAAATCTGGGACATTTAGAAAGATACGAAAGCATCTGTAAACTTTAATTTTGTATTATGTCCTTTTGAAATTGTAAAACCAAAAGCAACAAGCGGCATCCATTCATTTAAAAAGTGAAGATGGAGATGGACATATGATAGATGCCCCATGGAGATGGATGTATAATTGATGATTGAGAAATATCATGTCCGATAAGAATAATTTTGTTTAAGTTAAGAATTTGTAATTTTTTGCCACTTTTAATTAAAATCTCCTCCAAAATCAATAGAGAAAGGGCAGCAATTATTGAACGGAGGAGAAAGGATGAGAGAAGCAAGCATGTTCATATTGGATGCACAGGAGAAAATGCATCCAAAGTCAATACACCATCTGGAGTCCACCTCCCTCTGAGCACATACTGCTTCATCATCTAGTTAATGGCCAAACAGTCCATGCACTCACTGAGGTACGCAGTCCCATTTAGGGTTTACTGTCCTACGTACTTAAGAAAATGAACTGGCCCATGACACATTAAGGGAGGTCACCTCGTTGCAAATGGTCCCCATTTTTGTTTATCCTCGATGGCATTGAAGTGCTTATACCTCAAGAATGAAACCTCTTGTCCGATGCATGAATGGCTCTCACGCTACAAAGGAAGGTAAGGAGTCATTCTGATCGTGGTCATAAGGAAGAGGTGTTAAAAGGGTTGATGATGGACCTTCCCCATCATCATCAGCCCCAGCATGACCCTCAGTCAACCACACATGTTATTTCTATCCACATGAACCCTGACTCTATTGATAGATCTCAAGAGAGTACCCGATCCTCTTTGAGAAAAGCCAGGACATTATAAGTCCCAAATCAAAATATTCAAGTGCCATGGATTCAAGTAGCCTTGGATGCATTTAGTTCACTTTACGTGATTTGGGGAAATGAAAGAAGACAATACACACACATTGGAAGAAGCACATGCTCATAGTAATGCCTATATTCATCATTTACAATGAATTATTTATAAACAATGTATATTTTCTGGTGAATATAGATGTTTATCAGGATCGGAAATCCTAGCTCTGTCAAGAGTTACTCCCTCCAGTCACCTTGTTCTTTTCTGATGCAAATCCTGATCATTTTAGGAAAGTACAGAGGCAATTCACATAAGCAGTTGAAACTTGGGATTTATCAGAAGCACTACATTTTATTCTTGATTTTTTTTTTTATGTTAGCGTCCTTTTTCATGCTATGCCTTGAAAGTTTCCATTTTAGGAGACACTCAAAACAGCAGCTCAGCAGGTAATCTAAAACAGGACTTGCTCATGTGATAGAAGATACAGTTAAAACAGGTACCTTTGAGAAGTGCCTATAAAATAGGATTTCCTTTTTCACTGGCTCCTTCACACTCTTGTCTGTGATATCGATGTCAGTGCTGCTATCATATTTTATTATTCCAAATTTTTCAGCCTGCCGCATTTTAGAGTGTTAATTGTAATTCAATGAGAGGTTTTTACAGTACACATGTCTCTCTCTGAAAGGCATTTCCTATCCTCATTCAAATACGCATGTTAGTAAAATTGACATGGTTACTAGCAAATTAATTTTTCACTCCATTATGGTTTAGTTTATCCTTCATGCCTTATTAAAATATTTCCTAACTTTATAAGGAGAATAGAAATAGTTTTATTTGAATACATTTGTGCCTATTATTCTAAATCATTTTGATTGAAATACAAAAAGAAAAAAAATTGTCACAATTTGAATTTTGTAGGTTTTAAGTACAAAAGCAGTTTCCACAATGAGAAATAAAGAAATTTTCTAGGCTTTGATTTAAAAAATCATTGTGATATCACAGATGCAAATAATTATAGATGTAAAAAATTGAGGGGGCAGGGGCCGTATGGACACTGGCAACAGATTGTATTCCTCCTGCCTTTGTGTTTTCCTGGAAGGGTTCACAAGGTGACTGGGTGCAGCGTGAAGGACACTGGACCTGGCAGAGGAAATTCCAGTTACTGATCTCAAATGAGCCACCTGCAGTCTGCATCACTCAGAGAGTTACTGTTAATTACTCTGAATCTCGGATTCCATGAATGGACTGAAGATAGTATCTTTGTTTTTGGTGTCACACAAGACTTTGAGGAAGAGAGAAATTATTTAATGCAATATAAATACTTTACATATTACTAAATAAAAGCTCAGTTTGTGTGTGCATATGTGTGTATGTGTGTCCACATGTGTGCTGTGTGTGTATTCCTTGATGCTTGAAAGAAGCCCTCTCCAATTATTGAGACAAGTCTCTCACTGGAAGGGAAGAAAACTGTAGGAGGAGCATCATCGTCTACTGATTTGTTTCGAAGAAGACCTTATTTTCCTTCCTGAAGGATCAAGAGAAAGGAAGAAGGAGAGCAAGAGAACAAGGAATGAAGGAAAGAAGGAAGAAGGGAAGGAAAGATAAGAGGGAAGGAGGGAAGAAAGGGAAAACATGTAAATTTGGGTTGCTTATTGACAGACTCCTTCTTATGGGTCACTGTAGGAGATGACCCACAAGGGGTGATGCTGGGGTCAGACAAGTCTTCAAGGAAAGACCAAAGTCTAAGTAGGAATTCATGGGGAAGGAAAAGGACACAAGAGGTACTGGAACCAACAGTCTCCCTATTGAAGTGGGGGCAACCTGTAGCAGCCCCAGGAAGGACATTGCAAGAAGCTCTGCAAGTGGATGGTTTGAGTGCACATTCTGTGTTAGATGGTGACTCTGGCCAGCACATGACCACTGAGTGGCAACCTCACAGGGGTGTTTATCATATTAGTGGATCCGTCCTTCCTTCCTGAGTATTGACATTTATCCTTCCTGTCTCCAGATCTAACAGATGGTTTAGCGCAACAGTTATTAGCTTGGTCTCTGGAGTCAGGTGGTTTGGGTTCAAATCTAAGCTCTGCCACTTATTATTTCTACAACCTCGTGGGAGCTTCTTATCTATATGCCTCCGCTTATGTGTAAAATATGGTTAGTAGCATTTGTGACATAGAGCTCTTAGGAGAATTAAGTGGAAAAACTCATGGAAACTGGGCATAAAGTAGACAGTCACTGCTTGTTAAATACTGTGATTTATTTGGGTCAGAAAGCTGCATAGCAGATTGTGTAAGAGTTGTCCTTTCCAAGGTCATTTACCCCCTTTTCTCACTAATCAGTTGTGTGGGTGTGGGATTACTCTTCACCCTCTTCCATGTGCCTCTGTTTACTCATCTGCAAATGGTAATAAAAAATGCATGTCTTGTGGGGATTCTTGTCAGGATTAAATAGGACTACAGGTAGAGCAGGGTTTGGCATTCAGGGCATGTCCCCTGGTTTGTAAGTAAACCTGTAACTTCCAGAGCAGCATGGAAGACCGTTTTAAAGTCCAGGTGCATGAGTTCTCATTTGGGTTCTCTTTTTTTTAAGTGTTTTTCTTTTAGAGATTTTATTATTTTATTCATGAGAGACACAGAGAGAGAGGCAGAGACACAGGCAGAGAGAGAAGCAGGCTCCCCTATGTAGGACTTGATCCCAGGATCCAGGGATCATGACCTGAGCTGAAGGGAGACGCTCAACCACTGAGCCACCCAGGTGCCCCTGTTGGGCTCTCTCTTGGCCATGTGACCTTAAGCAAGGTACTTCATCTCTCTTTATGCTCCTCCGTGTGTTTTTATCATCTAGGACATAACAGTAAGTACCTCAAAGAGCTGTGTGGAATCAAATGAAACTATTCCATCTGTAACTGGCACAAAGTAAACATTTGAAAATATTAGTTATTATTATTACTGCTGTTGTAACAATGATGATGAGGATGAGGATGACATGAGTAAAACCAATGACATTCAATCACTTCCAGTTCCCACCAGGCACATAGTCTGGCCATGCCATTGGGATAGCTCCCCATGACACTGCAGGACAGCTATTAGCCCACCAGCCACCAAGCAAGTGTGGAGGATGGGGAAGCACTCACTCCTGGATTGTGAAACCAGCACAGGACAGGAAAAGGAGACACTTGTCACAGAGTCAAATAAGCTACAAAGAATTGTGACTAAGACCTCTAATCTCTCTAGTGGAACTTTAAACTCCTAGAAATCAAGGGCTAGCTTTTCTTGTCTTCACAGTGATGAGCAATATTAAAAAAAAAAAAACAACAGTAAATAGTCATTAAATATTAGACTATAGGAAAGCACTATATTTGTACCTCAGCATCTACAAAGGAGTCACATTATGTTTTCTCTCTTCAGATATTTATTTGTTGAGTATCTCCTACATGTCTGGCTCTGCTAGCCTATGGAGAAACAATCATGAATAAATTAGGCACAGTCTCTGCTTTCAGGAAGTTTAAAATTTGGTGGAAGTTAAGAAAAATAAACAGAATCACTACCTTTGTATCACAATTTATCCATCTCTTTCTTTCTCACCCTCTAACCCTCTCTCTCTCATTTCACAAATGGTTTTCTCTGGACAGGATGTAGAATTAGAATATCTGTAAAAAGGAATATAGTCCAATTTCTAATACTTTAAAGAAATCTCCCTAACAAAACAAAGTACCTTATAAAAGTATAGATACAGAATTTACTTTCTAGGCTTAGATTTCTAGATATATATCTAGAGTAGAAACACAAGATAGCTAACAATCCTATATACATGGTTTTGTGAATTCTGTATTCTAAGAGTAGTGAAACCAGAACATTACTGGAAAACTGAACATTTTAAAGACCATTTTGAGAGATGGTCGCACAAAGAGAGGAAAAGAAGCAAAGTCACAAAACAATGAACTAATAAAATCTGAAAAAGAAGTGTATGGATTTATCCCATATAAGATCCAGAAGTTTAGACAGAAAACATAAAGCCTTTCAAAGGAGATAATAGTAATTGATGGTCGCTTCATAGTGGCTCAGATATTGGGCTCATCTCCTAAAGAGGAAATACACGTTTTTTTAAACAGATAATACAGTGAGGTTCCTCAATAAGTTAAAAATAAAGCTACCCTATGACCCAATTGCACTACTGGGTATTTCCCCCAAGATACAGATGTAGTGAAACGCTGGGACACCTGCACCCCAATGTTCATAGCAGCAATGCCCACAATAGCCAAACTGTGGGAGGAGCCACAGTGTCCTTCAACAGATTAATGGATAAAGAAGATGTGCATATATGTATGTATATATATATATGCTCATATAATATATATTACATATTATATATACATACATACATATATAATATATACATACATACAATGGAATATTAGCTATCAGAAAGGATGAATACCCATCCTTTTCTTTGATGTGGATGGAACTGGAGTACTTACTGAGTGAAGTAAGTCAATCAGAGAAGGACAATCATCATATGGTTTCACTCATATGGGGAATAAAAGAAATAGTGAAAGGAATTATAAGGGAGAGGAGGAGAACTGAGTGGGAAAAATTAGAGAGGGAGACAAACCATGAGAGACTCCTAACTCTGGGAAAAAAACAAGGCATTGCAGAAGGGGAGGAGGGCAGGGGGATGGGGTAAATGGGGGATGTGGACTGAGGAGGCACTTGTTGGGATAAGCACTGGGTGTTACACTATATGTTGGCAAATTGATTTTACATGAAAACAATTTAAAAAGCAAAAATAGAGGTAATACACTTTTTTTTTAAAGAGAGAGAGAGAAAATAGATATCTCAATGAGAAAAAGGAGATGTCAGAAAAATAAATCCTAGTGAAAAATGCTAGGATATATGTTTGATTCATACAAGAAATATATAGGTAAATTTAGAGAAA
Source organism: Vulpes lagopus (assembly GCF_018345385.1). Taxonomy (NCBI): domain Eukaryota; kingdom Metazoa; phylum Chordata; class Mammalia; order Carnivora; family Canidae; genus Vulpes; species Vulpes lagopus. Next base: position 5,112,447 of record NC_054832.1, on the reverse strand, counting down.
ATGAGTTGAAGAGACCCTATATTGAAGACTTCTCTTTCCATAGGTATATAAAAGAACAATCAGAAAGGTGAAATTACCTTGAGGTCCTGTGATGAGGGAGGAACCAGCCTAGGACTGAAATCATTGCGCCCAGAGTGCTATGCCCCTTGACTGAGATGCTCAGCCTCTATTCCAAAACTATCAGTACCATCTACAAAGGGCTAAAGAAAATCCCAAACTAGTCTTGCTGAAACTGAGATACAGTGGGTCTTAGGGATGGGGATGATGCAGTGAAAAACCACCTGGGAGGAGCAGGTTTGGAGTTACTTTGACACAGGTTGTTTAGTGTTGAACAAGCTTGGTAGACACACAGAAGTGCTCGTGGGCTCATGGCCACTCACTCAATGGCTTGATACATGCCAACTTCACAGGATAAAGATATAAACCAGCATTCTCAATCCCTAAGACATAAGGAATTTCCTGCTTCTCTGGCTACAGCACTAGGTTGAAGATGGCAAATGGACAGGTGCCTCCTAGGTGGCTAATCAGTGTTTCTGCTCCTTGGCCATCACAGACCTTGTGATGGATACATGACCCAAGCATGGCTAATCTGAGTTCTCCCGAGTGGTTCCAATTGAACCTAGGCATAATAAATTTCATTTCAGGGGTGCCTCTTTGCTCAGTTGGTTAAGTATCCATCTCTTGATTTAAGCTCAGGTCATCATGATCTCATGGGTTGTGGGATCAATCCCTGTGCTGGGCTCCATGCTCAGGAGGGAATTGGCTTGAAGATTCTCTCCCTCTCTCCCTTCCCCTGCTTGTGTGCACACCTCTCTCTCTCTCTCTCTCTCTCTCTCTCAAATAAATGCAATCTTAGAAAGAAAGAAAGAAAGAAAGAAAGAAAGAAAGAAAGAAAGAAAGAAAGAAAGAAAAGAAGCTTCATTTCTTTCTTTCTAGCTATAAACCTTAAAGACCTGAGCCTGGAAGATAGAAGTGGCCAAGTCCCTACCAAGTATCAAAAGCAGTAGGAGAAGACAAAGTCAATGGAAGGAATGATGCAAAGATGAGACATGGATTAATTATTGCAACTGGCAATGAACTTCTTGATCTAATTGTCTCTTGCTGTGTTCTTGCCCTTCACCATTACAAGAGGTAACAAATTTTTTATTGTATCTAAGACATTTGAGTTTTGTTTTTTTTAATCGACTTCAGACAACATGCCTTGTTAAATAATATTTCTAAACCATTAAATAACTTCAATGATAATAATTATTATACATGAAATTTCTATACTGTTTTTATATTATGAAATAAATTTTCTAATACTATTAATCTTGTAATTATACAATAAACAGCTCCTATTTATTGAGCACCTATACCATGAAAGTTATGCTGTATTATCTATTTTATTCCTCACAAAAAGTCTTCAAACAGGTCATGGTTTTTGCCTCTTCAGATGATAGAACTGAAGATTACAGAATATAAGGGACCTATTTATTGGACTCATGGCTCTTAAAGAGATCTGTATCCAAACCCAAAGATCCCTTTTCCTAAGTCCCCTAAGCCGTAAGCGAAGTTACATATATCAAGTAAGAAGTTCAATATTTATGCAGAGAGTTACTGAGACATCTTAGGAATTTTTGATACAATACAGACACAATAAGATTTGATACAGTGTTGAGGCTGAAGTAAATACCATTTTTTAATTAGTATCATGGCTATGTCATCACATGCCTATGCCTTTAGATATAGAAACATCTCATAGAGCACGTATCTAACCAAGTAAGAGACCTGGGACCCAGAAACATTAAGATCTCCTCCAAAGTTAAACAGAAAATCATTAATGTAGAGGGGACCAATCTGGTCTACTGGTTGAGTCTTGCATCTGCTCCATGCACATGTAATTTCTATTTCTATTGGAAAGTCTGGACTCTTCCTCACATTAGTTGATTAAACTTCTTGTCCTCATCATCTTTTGTCAATTTATTTTAAATAATAGTATTTATTTTTGCACATCTTTTGTGTCTTCAAAAAGAATTTTAGAATTAAGAAAGTTGTACCCCTGTCATTAATTTTCATTAACAAATGTTTGATTAAGCTACAACCTTAGAGAAACTGGTCTCTGTTGGAGCCTGTCACCAAGAGGCCTAATGTTCTTTCAACAAAGCCAAGAGCTAACAGAACAATTCTCATTATTAAAAAAAAAAATATCTTCAAAACATGTACTGTTTCAGTTTAATGGTTGTGAATAGTAGTTTGTTATGGAATTTTAATGGTTCGATTATAACAGCCATTTCTAAAATGAATCACAGTTACTACCATTTAAGGTATGGCATAAATTGTAGACTGTAATTGCCTACAGACTTTTCTAAAACAATTATCCATCTACATCATATCCGTTGACATATTAAACTGGAGGAAGGGTTTTCACAAACTTAAAACAAAAGACAGAATGAAAGAGAAAGGCTGCTGTAAGGATGAAGATCCCCCATTTACTCAAAATGAAATTTAAACTGAAATTAAAATGAAGGAGGAAACAAGTAATTTTTACCTTCAAACTCATCATCTTTCCCGTATCTCCTTTTGGGTTTGTGAATATATTAGTGTAGGAAGGGTGTTTAAAGTTGTTTAGGCTAATGGATTTTGAATATGTTTTTGGCTATGGAGCGCCATCAACAAACTACCTATAGTCTCAACAGAAAAGAGTATATTAGAAATGGATTTTGAGGGGATCCCTGGGTGGCTCAGCAGTCTGGCACCTGTCTTTTGCCCAGGGCATGATCATGGAGACCCGGGATCGAGTCCCACATTGGGCTCCCTGCATGGAGCCTGCTTCTCCCTCTGCTGTGTCTCTGCCTCTGTGTGTGTGTGTGTGTGTGTGTGTGTGTGTGTCTCATGAAAAAATTAAAATAAAATAAAATAAAATAAAATAAAATAAAATAAAATAAAATAAAATAAAATAAAATAAATGGATTTTGATCTGGTCGAATCAAGAGTGAGGGTTTCAGAGCTTTTATCCATCCATCTTCTTCCCTAATCTCTTGGGTTGGCTGTGCCCAAGTCACCAACGAACCACAGAGGCGAATCTAACACTCGATTCCACTCACTCAATGACACAATTAGAAAATATTAAAACCAGGAAATTAATAGGAATTCCCCAATATCTCAAACCTAATTGGTGGGGAATCCAGGAGAGGTTTCCTGGATTGTTGTACAGAGAATATCCCATTGTGCTGCCTATCCTTCAAGGCTCTCGGGATTTCCCCTGAGAAAATATTTCTCAATGTCCTCCTTAAACTGGCAGGTTCCTGCCTTTTAAGGGAATGGTTGGTGGCTCAATCATGCCTTTGCCAAAGAAATGGATTGTAGATACACTTAAAGTCTACCAACAAGCACAATTCTAACTGGAAAATAATTTGAAAAAAAAAAAAAAGATAAACACCTATTTTTTTTTTACTAAAAAGATACAAAAGTCAAGGGAAATTAACATCTAAATTAGAAATGGCAAAATTCTTGGAAGAGCTATCACATGACTTTGTAAGCCAATACTTTATCAAGTTAATAATCTTCACTTAAGTAGCTCAAATTCTGATGTGGTCTATGCCAAAGAAAGAGCCTTGGTTTTTTGGTTTTTTGTGTTTTTTTTTTGTTGTTGTTGTTGTTTTTGAAGTCTGATGTATCAAACGAATCCACCACCTGCTGTATGAGTCAGGGTTCTGCAGTGACATTGCTTTTACACACATCTTAGTTACCTCAAACAACAAATATTTACTGAGCAATCACAGGTTTGCAGCCCACCTATGCGGGGTGGAGCAGGGTGTTGGGGCTTGACCCTGCCACCTGAGTAGCCCACAGCTGGTGGTGAATAAAGGTGTCCTTAAGTAGCATGGATCCAGTGTCCATCTGTCTTTCTGAGATTCTGGAGCTTTGAGAGGAGTAGTAACCTGCTCTTTTAGCACATTTTTAATTACCTTCCTTCCCTTCTTTGTCTCATTTCTCAGCTCCCCTATCGAAGCTTCTTTACAAATCACCCCCTTGCACCCAAATCCTTGTCAAAGGCTCTGCTTTTAGCTAGGATGACAATATACCTCGGGCACCGCGCACACACACACACACACACACCCACACACACACCCTACACCTCTGTTATCATTTTAAGGACTATATTTTATACACTAAAAGTTTCTTTTTTAATCATCTGTGAAAACTTGAGACGGTTTTCAGTCTTCCATCTTGCAGAATGTCTGTGATAAACACCGTGATCGTTTCTGTGAGCTCGGCATCACCACAGCTCTCTGCAAGGTCTGTCTACACCACATGTGTTTTTCCAGAAACCTCTGTCCACCCTGGTACCCCTCATAGGGATCTGCACATGAGAGGCCTGTGCTGTCTGGAAGGTTGAAGGGAGGGAAGTGGCTATTCTCTGGATTTAGTTGTTCAGGCAGAGATGTAGGCAGTTAGGAACTTTTTTTTTTAAATAATAAATTTATTTTTTATTGGTGTTCAATTTGCCAACATACAGAATAACACCCAGTGCTCATCCTGTCAAGTACCCCCCTTAGTGCCCGTCACCCATTCACTCCCATCGCCCACCCTCCTCCTTCCACCACCCCTAGTTCCTTTACCAGAGTTAGGAGTCTTTATGTTCTGTCTCCCTTTCTGATATTTCCTACCCATTTCTTCTCCCTTCCGTTCTATTCCCTTTCACTATTATTTATATTCCCCAAATGAATGAATCAGTTTCCATGCAAATCCTGGAGAACCACCCACTTCCCTCTAGTGTACTCATGGAATCTTCCAAGAGGATGAACAATGCAGGGGGGTTCTTAAAGCTCTCAAGAACTAGCTATTTTGATGCTGTCAGCTGAATGGACCTGGTATCAGCTTCCCTGACCTCTGTTCCCACCTTGCATCAAGGAGGGCTTTAAATCTACTCCTCATACTGCGCATTATATCCTACCCTGGTTGGATAAATAACACAGCTTCTGCTTTCTTAAATCATTCATTGAATAGCATTTTGAAATCTATGTCTTTTTTCTTGTCTTTCTATCTATCCCTATCACAACTTTCTTTTTTTAAGAAAATATTTTTATTTATTTATTCTTAAGAGACACAGAGAGAGAGGCAGAGACATAGGCAGGGAGCCTGATGCAGGACTTGATCTCAGGACTCCGGGATCAGGACCTGAGCCAAAGGCAGATGCTCAACCATGGAGCCACCCAGGTGCCTCATCCTCCCAACCACAACTTTCTTATAGGAGAAAGCAATGAGTTAAATATGATGTGCTCTAAAATAATGTCAATAGATTTTCCTGATTTCTTTCACTGATCTTCTGGGCTTCCCTTAATATTTTCCATTTAAATCCTAATCTTTCTGACTGAGTGACAAATTTGTATTAGCAGTCCGATTATTCAATGGTCTCTGGTAGATGAAAAACAAGTTAGGGTCATAGCATATTCAAGGAAATTTTTCCCTATAATTATTAAACAATTTCCACTAAGAAACCAGCTCTTCTCCTGTTCTCTATTTCTCATAGGTAGCATTCCTAAGTCTCATGCCATTCAGATGTGCCTATCTACAATGCCCACCTTATTATATTGTCCTTGACATCAAGAATCAATCTCTCTCTCTCTGTCTTTGTCTCTCTCTCTCCTTCCCTCCCTTCTTCTCCTTCTCTTTTTCTCCCTCTCTCTCCTTTTTCTCCCTCTATTAAATAAAAAAAATCATCAACTAGTGAAAGAGAAATTGAAAACAAATTTGAAGTGGTGCCTGGATGGCTCAGTCAGTTAAGTGCCTGCCTTCAGCTCAGGTCATGATCCTGGGGTCCTGAGATCAAGCCCCACATCCATAGAGAGCCTGGGTCTTCCTCTGCTGCTCCCCCTGCTTGTGTACTCTCTTTCTCTCCCTCTCTCAAATAAATAAAATCTTTAAAAAACAAAATACAAAAGCAAATTTGAAAAAGAACTCCTACTCATATGCCTTTTGTTTCCTTGCCTATTTGTTGGATTTGTTTTTGGTTTTTGTTTTAGAAAGGAGGAAGAAGAGGAAGAGGATGAGGATTATCCAAAACTTTCCCAGCCAGAGGCCTTTTCAAATGCTGGAATGTTTTTTTGTTTTGTTTTGTTATTCTTTTTTTTTTTTAAGATAGTGAAACTAATTGCAGCTGGAGTGAAGACTGATGCCTCCACAGCATGTCCTGACTTCTGACCATTAGTTCCCTAGATAAAGAGGTTATTTTTGGGACTGGCACTCTGTAGCTGGCAGGGTCTCTGTCTGGTGCTCCAGGAGGCTCCCCCACATGACACTCCCTAAGATACAGTCAATCTTTCCTGACCAGAGAATTTAGGATTCCAGGGTGACAGCTTCCCAAGTGGAAGGCTTTCTCTCTTTTAGTACCTGCTTCTACGTTTAGTCTCAACCCTAAGATTAGGAAATGTTTCTAGAATTTTTCATCGTTTCCATTTGCTTTCTACCAATTTCAGTATATTCCTCTTAAGAAAAATTATGATTCAAGCTTTGCACCCTGTTCCCTCCTTTTTTTTCCTTCCTGGATAGATCTACACTATTTCCGGATGTTTTGTTTTATGTGATCGCCATTTCCTGGGTCTCCCAAGTGATGAAAGTTTGCTTATTTTTTAAGATTGTTATTTGCTTGTGGGGCACTTGGGTGGCTCAGTGGTTGAGCATCTGCCTTTGGCTCAGGTCGTGATCCTGAGGTTCAGGGATTGAGTTCTGCATCAGACTCCTTGCAAGGAGCCTGCTTCTTTCTCTGCCTATGTCTCTGTCTCTCTCTGTGTTTGTCATGGATAAATAAATAAAATCTTAAAAAAAAAAGATTTTTATTTGCTTGCCCGGCAGAGGAAACCAAAGACATTTTTTGCTTTTTTTTTTTTTTTCCCTAGAACTACTCTTATGTCTTATTTGCCTAATTAGTTTTTCAGTACACTACAGCAAAGGTTGAGGGCTGGATAGAAATGAGGAGGTGGGAAGAAAGAAATGGGATGTCAGGATTTCTAGCAGCCACCATCAGGAATTTGATGGTCCTTAAAACAGATCTGGCCCTCACATACAACATTCTCCAGAAAGTCCACGGAGACCAACAAAGGTACCAGCCTACACCTCAGGAATGTTCCAGAGGTTCTCTTCCACTAGCCTGTTCAACATACTGTTCCAAGCTATCACCTTCCTAGCTCATCAGTCAGCTTTCTGTGACTTCTCCTGATATTTTTGTGACTTGTGATCCTCTTCCCTTCTGCTCTTCCTGTCAACTGCTGCCAGCTACAAGGAGGGAAGCTAAGCTGATCAGTGCATCCCAATCTGAAATGTCAGGCCAGCTGTCCCTGGAAGCAATGCTGATAGAAGAGTTAAGCCTCTCACCGCGGGACAAGCCAGGGTTCCACCTTCAGTGCACAACCCTGGCATCTCAGCTGGCAGAGGCAAGGACAGCAGTGGCCTGTACCAGGCACCACCAACCCCAGGATACCTGCAGCAGGCTGTTACTTTCCAAATAGATTCCCCGGGGACTCTGCCCCCTTCTGGCTGCATGCTGTAGGCCGGGAAATCTGAGTGAACAGAACGTTCTCATGACTGATCACGAGGAGATTGTGTGATGGGATATCACCCTCTTTTGCCACTAAGGAAACAAATTTCCTGACCTCCCGTAGCAAGGTGCAGTGAACAAAAATAATTTCCAATTTGGAGATGATTTAATTTGCCCTCAAGCTTAGGTTACATGCATCATCTTATGGAGGAAAACAGGGCAGAGGTGGACGTAAATCCAGGAAATGCGGAGAACAATGCTTCCTAAACCATCACTGGTGCTCTCACCTCTGACGGACAAGTTCTCCAACCACTGGTTGCATCCTTGTCAGTTCTCCCTCAGAGGAGGATTCTCTGACTGTTCAAATCCAGAAGCCTTCCTCCTCTCTTTCCTTTTCCTATGCTTCTCAACACTTCCTGAGGCTTATAATTATTTTGTGTATTTTCTTAACAGTTTGGCCATGGCCTTTATGCTCTGAAAAGATTCATGCTTCCTGAGAACTGGGGCCATGTGTGTGTCTCTTACTCGTGACTTCATCCCTAGGCTGTAGACTGTTATACTTCATAAGCAACAGGTGATACTTAGGACTTCCTGATTGAATGAGGGTATGTGTCCCCAACCACTTCTTATTCCCTTTTCTCAAATCCCCTGCATTTCAGCAACTGTTTCTGATGTAAATTGCTACCCTACTACTTGCTTCCCCTGCCTGGCCTATTCTCTGCCAAACCCTCTACCTAAGGCTCCTTTAAGGAGCAACCAAATCCTGGGCTGAATGTCGTTGTCCTTGCAGATCTTCTCCATGTCTAAGCATGACACCCTCTCCTGAAAGCTGGCACTCATCCTGTTTAAAATGAAGTTACTTCCCACCTACGGATCCTCTCCCCCTAGCATGGTCAAGCTCTATTGGTTCTTTATGGCTTCCTCTGTTACCATGGAGATAGATGGGTTTAGCTATTACTGTCTAGGGTCCAGGAATATACAAATGGAAGAGGTGGGAATTAACTTAGACATCTTTGTACAATTAGCATCTAATGAATCCATCCTCAGAATAGATTGGCTACAACCCCATTAGTCCAAAGTCATGGCTGCGCATACTTTGTATAATAAGATGTTGAATGACAACGCACAGCAGGGGATCCAAAAAGGGCTTTGAGGGAGAAAATGTTTACTGAATAAACAGTCTGGTCACCAGGGAGAGAATGACTCATTTGTGCTTCCTGTTTTAATGTATGAAAATGTTTTTCCTCTTGAAAGGGGCTGCATTAAGGAGTTAGGAGGCATTTTGCCAGACTCATTTGTGCGGCGGATTAGGATCTGGATAAAATGATAGAATTTCACGTCAAGCATAAAGGGGGGCATTGGATGATACAGACAGCTTCTCTGCACTTCCGTGATCATGTTACAAGACTCAGTTTTTACTCCAGTAGGACAGAGTCCATAAAAGTCTTCCCTTTTACAAAAGAGGCTCAGAGAGGACAAGGGTAGACCAAGATCACAGAGCTAGCAAGTGGTGGAGCAAACCTAACTCTTGGGTGTCCTGACTCCTGATGCTTCTCACTGGTGCAGGGAGAGGATAGTTCTCTCCATTTCATATACCCACACAGCCTCTCGCACACCGACAACTAACTACACATCATGACAGGAGAGCCACCCTCTTGAATGAAGATGAAAGAAAAAGTACAGGACCCTCCAGCACAAAATGGGAATTATAACAAAGCCTATGGCCAGAAAACAATATCAGATCAGGTCACTCTGTCTCCTCATTAATTAGAAAAAATTAAAAATACTGTTTTTCATGCTTTCTCTGTTATTTCCCCAAATTGTCATCCATTTGCGAGCCTTTTGATTCAAAAGGTGGTGCTTATTCAATTAAATCATATTGCTTTGGACAGAACTTGTGTCACCCTAATGGGGCATGATGGGAACCTTTTTTTTTAAGATTTTAATTACTTATCATGAAAGACACAGAGAGAGAGAGAGAGAGAGGCAGAAACATAGGCAGAGGGAGAAGCGGGCTCCATGCCAGAAGCCCAGTGTGGGACTCGATCCCAGCACTTGGGGATCATGCCCTGAGCCAAAGGCAGACGCTCAACCACTGAGCCACCCAGGCATCCCAGAGTGGTAGGAACCTTTTATATCCTATGTCTCCATGTCATGGCCCTCCTTCTGACCCATTCAGCGTGGCACTAACCAGCATGTCAGGTACACCATTGCCAATTTTGCTCTGACTACTTAACAGTGTGCAGCACGAGGAAATAGGAAGGGCTGTCAGCCCTGGAGGGTCACTCACCAATTGAGCATGGGATCCAATCGTGTCTTCCACCACACCTCATATAGGTCCTTTGGAGGTGTATTCTAAGCAATTTCTTACAGAGACCAAGCAAAATTTAGTATGAGTAGCCTTCACTGGTTATCAGCTCAATTCTTCACCCTTGGCTTGACTTTCCTTGCAATTGTTTCATTATTTTCAGATCACCCACTTTTATTCCATGAAATTACTTTCTAAAATAAACTAGCTGTATGCATGTGTTTGCATACACTCTGTCTCGGGAGAAGCTAAGACACAGGCTATTTCTTGTGTAATTAGTGGATGTATTAGTCAGGGTTCTCCAGAGAAACAGAATCAATACAAGATAGATAGATGATAGATAGATGATAGATAGATAGATAGATAGATAGATAGATAGATAGGATAGAGATTGATAGAGTGATAGATACATACAGAGATGTAGATTATCTGTAGGTAGATTCAGAGATGCAGAGATAAATATAGAGATAGAAAGATAAACACAGATTAGATAGATATAGATAAATATGTATATATATATGAGTATTCATCTATATCTCTATAGATATTTTACTATTCTAGATTTAATTTCTAATTTACATTCAGGACTACCCATCCACTGCTGGAATTTAGAGCTCTGGCTCAAGCAACAGCCAGATCTCTGGGATTTGCTGTACCTGCTCTATTTTCTAGGAGTGCCAGAGAAATTCCATAGCTGTGAAAGGCTCCTCGCTATTTTGTTTCATGACATATTTAAATAAGAAAATCCTTCTCAAAGTGTTACCTCTCTCTCTCTCTCTCTCTCTCTCTTTATCGATCTATCAAGAGACACATAAGAAGGCTCATGTGTTTATGGAAGCTGAGAAGTCCCAATATCTACAGTCCACAAGTAGAGACCCAAGAGAGCTCAAAGGGCAAGAGAGCCCATTCATGCTATAGTTCCAGCATGAATCTAAAGGCCTAAGAAGCAAGAAAGCCAGTGGTGTAACCTCAAGTCTGAATCTGAGTCCAAAGGAGGAGAAGATTGATGCCCTTCACTCAAAGAAGGAGTTCCCTCAGCCTTCTTATTCAGCCTTTTTGTCTCCAACTGATTGGGTGATGCCCACCACAGTAGATAGGACCTCCTGCTTTACTCACTCTCTTGATTCAAATGTTAATCTCATGTCAAAACATCATCATAGACACCCTCATAATAAAGTCTGAACAAAGTCTGATCAAAGTCTGGAGACTCTGTGTCCTAGTCAAGTGGACACCGAAAATCAGCCATCACAGTGGCTAAAATACTGTGCTAAATGTAAAATCAAAATGAATCAAAAACATACTACATTCCAGAAAGTTTATGTACATTATATTATGAGTCTTCCAAGCAATACCAGCAGACAGTTGCTTTTATTTATTTTATTTTATTTATTTTTTTTTTTTAAATTTTTTTTTTTTTTTTTTTTTTTTTATGATAGTCACACAGAGAGAGAGAGAGAGAGGCAGAGACACAGGCAGAGGGAGAAGCAGGCTCCCGACGTGGGATTCTATCCCGGGTCTCCAGGATCGCGCCCTGGGCCAAAGGCAGGCGCCAAACCGCTGCGCCACCCAGGGATCCCTTATTTTATTTTATAAAGACTGATAGATTAAATAAAATATACAAATTCACACGGCTAGTAAATGAGACTGATGGACTCAAACCTAGATCAATATAACCCACATAAAACACTGCCTTTCCAACAAGGTCACAAAGTATGTCCCAGGTATTAAAATTCTTTGATTTATCTGTTCCTTCAGAACCCAATCATCTTAGGATGTTACCTAAATCCATTAGGATTCAGACACTAATAATTCATCCTTATTTCTCTCCATTGTTCCTCACAGATTCAGGTGCCACAGAATACTCAAGCACACGTGAACACACACACACACACACACACATGTTTGAAGACACTTTACACTAGGGAAAATCCTTGAAGTTCCCCTAAGTATGCTGTTTTGGGGGTCACTTTCAAAAGCACTTTACAAATGCTTCCCCAGTGAGAAAGCTGCTGCTAAGTCCCTCCTCCTTCACGTGCTGTTTTCCCACCACTACCTGACAAAAACTATGGATATTTAATGTGTAATGTGTATGCATGAATTTACATCCCCCTCTCTTTCTATTTCTTAACCTCCATCTATATCCTCACCCATACCCATACCCATACCAACAATCTAGTTAACCTGAATATAGGAAAAACGACTTGTATTTTCAGGTGCTTCAGTATGAAGTGACATGGGGTTTTGTTTTGTTTTGTATTGTTTGAAGATTCCTTCAAGTTTGGGAAGCCTTGAGGGCTGAGAAGTCATATACTGGGTATAGAAAGCGGAACAGGAGTCAGATCTTAAATGATTAGAGGAGAATGTTCCAGGGAAAATGATTAACAAAATTCTCTATGAGGGCAATAGTGGGAGTACAAAACAGCTGAATCTTAGTGAATAAACAGGAACTGTGGGAAGAAAATATGGAAAGACACACTGGTCCAGACTGAGAAGAAGGCCACTTCAATTATTTACGCCCTATTCTTGATATGGGTCTGCAGGTGACTTTCGATTGGAGTGAGAGCATAAAAGACTCAAATCCATACTTTATAAGTCTCTGTAACCAGACAGGGTGATTTTACATCAAACAATCTTTTTTTACTACTAATTTCTCATTCATCTGTCCATTTGGCAAGTCTTGGGGCCTCTTTTACATGCAAAGCAAAGTCAAACACCTCTCAGATATTTGCAGCACAATGGAAGATGGAAGTGTGACCAGAGCATCAGGCCCCACCCATCACTGGAAAGGCACCATGGTCTCTGCTGGGTGTTGGAGGGGAATGGGTGACGGGCACTGAGGTGGACACTTGACGGGATGAGCACTGGGTGTTTTTCTGTATGTTGGTAAATTAAACACCAATAAAAGTTAATTAAAAAAAAAAAAAAAAAGAAATAAAAAAAAAAAAAGAAAAATTGCCCTTTGGAGTCCACCAGACTGAAGGGTGAGTCCTGGCAGGACTTCATTTCCTGAAGTTGTTTCCTTCTGTTGAATAAAGGTCATAGCAGGTATGTCATAAGTTCTGGGAAGGTTACCACAAGATAGGTACAAATTAGATGCTCAGAACCATTAGATCCTCTTTGCCCCCTCCTTCTCTTCTAGGTCTGAGTAATAGAGAACAAAACGATGTCACCTCCAGGATTTACACAGTGGAAGACTGTATCTCCATCTGACTGCAGACCGAAGCACACAACTGCCTAACAGACACATTCATCTTGGTGCTTCTCAGCATACTCAGATTCAATATGCCCCAAACTGCCAAAGTGTACTCTGTCCTCATGTTTCCTGCTCTGTCCACACCAGCAGTATTTACTCAGACACTCCAGCAAAATGCCTGAGCTCCACTGAGATCCTTCCTCAAGACCCTCCATCCTTTTTTAAAAAAATATTTTATTTATTCATGATAGACACGCGGGGTGGGCAGAGACACAGGCAGAGGGAGAAGCAGGCTCCATGCAGGGAGCTGGATGCAGGACTTGATCCTGGGTCTCCAGGATCACGCCCCAGGCCAAAGGCATGAGCTAAACCACTGAGCCACCCAGGATCCCCAACACCCTCTATCCTAAAGTGGCATTCTCACTCACACCCCTGCTGTGAGGTGTGTTCTTTCCCTTGATGACCAGACCCTGGCTTCCAGGTGCCTCCCACTTCAAACACATAGAGTAGGGTAACACAGGGCATGTGCATCAGATGTGTGTTAAATAAACAAACCTATGGTTTCATGGCTTGGTATGGAGAGCACTGGTAGGTTAACCACAAAGGAAATAAATTATGGTTTGTTGCTAGCCTCTGAAGAGGGAGAGACAGATAAATAGAGATACATTCAGGAAGAAAAGGAGGGGGCAGGGGGAGCTAAAGAAACCATTTATTTCACTCAAGGGTGATGTTTACAACAGGAATCATAAAATAGGTAATGCTCCTCTACCTCTCCAGTGAATGATTTGAACAGAGCTAACTGCAAAGAGAGTGTTTCTTCTCCCAGTTGGGCTTGTGTAGAGATTTTAATGAATTCTTTAATTTCAATAATTCAACCTTAAAGCAGATCTATTCACTTTTCCCTTAACAGTGCAATTAGTGCCCAGGAAGTGTATTCCCATGGATGTTACTAACATTTTTAATGTACTAAAACTGGAGAACAGAAGTGAGCAATTTGGAATGCACCACTATGCCACAGAACTTCTTGGGTGCATTTGTTTTTCAGGATGGATAAGGACAAATTTTTTTTTTAATTTACAAAATGAGGGCAGCCCAGGTGGCTCAGTGGTTTAGCACCGTCTTCAGTCCGGGGCCTGATCCTGGAGACCTGGGATCAAGTCCCATGTTGAGCTCCCTACATGGAGCCTGCTTCTCCCTCTGCCTGTGTCTCTGCCTCTCTTTCTCTCTGTGTCTCTCATGAATAAATAAATAAAATCTTTAAAAATTTTTTAAAAATTACAAAATGATTTTATCGAGGTATGATTGACACACAAGAAACTGTATGTATTTAATATATATGACTTGATGGCTTTGGAGATAACTATACATCCACCAAACCATCACAACAATAAACCTATCTGTCCCCTCCAGAAGAGTTCTTCCACCTTTTTTATTGATTATTATTATTTTGTGTGAGAAAGTCACTTAACATGAGATCTACCCTCTTAGTACATTTTTAAGTATACAATAAGATGTCATTAATTATAGCCAGTGTGTTGTACAATAGATCTCAAGCACTTATTCATTTGTTTGACTGCAACTTTGTACCCTTTAACCAATATCTCCCTGTTTCCCCTCCAGCTCCCACAGCCCCTGGCAACTATCATTCTATTCTCTGCTTCTATGAATTTGGCTATGTTAAATTCCTCATATAAATGATATCATGTAGTATTTGCCCTTCTGTTTGGCTAATTTGGCTTAGCATAATGTCTCCCGGGTTCATCCATGTTGTCACAAATGGCTGGATTTCTTTCTCTGTAAGGTTGACTAATATTCCACTGTGTGTATATACCATATTTTTTAATCTATTTGTTCTCTGATGGAGATTTGTTTTTTCCATATATCTCTCCTCTTATACTTAACAAGTCCAAGACTGAAGTCTTAAGATGATTCTATCTTCACACCTGGTCTTCACTTGACCTCTTATCTTCTATCTGTGTTGGCCCATATGATCAAACTATTAAACTGGATAGCATTTTTGACACTCCTGTTTTATACCCCATGTACAATCTTTACTTTAGTGTGCTGATTCTACCTCCCAAACACGTCTTGGATTTGCCCACTTACTTCCGTCTTTCCTTCCACTTCACTCGGTCTAAGTCACGATCATATCTTACCATCGGTACTGAAATACTCTACTCTTTTTCCTCTACCCCCCTGCTTTCACTCCGTTGCATCAATTCTAGGCACAGCAGCCTAAATATTCTTTTGAAATATCACTCCTTTTAGATCCTCTGCCTCAATTCCTTTAGAGTATACACAAACCTGTTTGCACCTGAATTCCAAATCCTTATGTCACCCATATGGCCCACATACCCCGTGCATTGACAACTTTTCTAATCACCTATTCTCTAGCTTTCTCACTGTGAGTCAGGAATAGGAGCTTCTTTCCCCACTGATGTCTTTACCAATTCAATGCATGCTGGTCTTCCTGATACCTGATAACTTCCTTGCTGACTCTGTATGGCTAGCCTTTCTTCTCTATCCTATCTCAGCCTACATATCATTTCCTCCAAGAATTCAGCCACAACCACCATATACAGGCAAGTATTTAGCAACAGGAACAATCTCCCCCACTTGTTTCCTTCATACTTAATTTTCCCTTGCTGTCCCTTGTCCTCAGTACATTGCAGGCTCCATCGTAGCAGTAAGAATGTGTGTTTCGTGTACTAATATGTATGACTTACAGAGTCTCTTCCATGTGGTGGGCGCTCAGCATATTTCTCAGGAACTGCTCACTGAATGAATGAATAAGTATCTTCCATTAGTTTTGAAAGCTTCCTGCTCTTAAAAAATTAAAGCCTTTATTCAATAAAAGTTTATTTCATGCTTATGATGTAGTTCAATGTAAGTATTCCAGGTCAAGAGATTGTCCTGAGAGACTCCTTTAGCAGAGACTCAGTATTCTTTATCTTGTGGGTCCTACAACCTCCACATTCCTAGAGTCCGTATCCATGCAGCTATGTATGGGGAAAGACAGCAGAGGTCAATGCAGGAGGGCTTTATGGGGCAGACCTGGAAATGTGTCTCTACTGCCCACATTCCTCTGAACACTCTTATCACATGACCTTATCACACATCCTTGCCTAACTGCAAGGGATGTTGGGAAATATAGTTGAGCTCTCTGCCTCTGATATAGGGAAATGACTTGGTGACCATCTGTCCATCTTTGACAAAGAATCTTAATCTCAGGGATATGAAGCCCTGTATTGCACTTCGAATTTTGCTACAACTGCTGAGCTACATTTAATCAATATTATGTGAATTCATGGTATACAGTGAAATAGTATTTGATATTTCCAATAATGTATTTGAAAAAGAGGCTGTGGTACCTGGGTGGCTCAGTCAATTAAATGTCTGACTTGATATCAGCTCAGATCTTAATCTCAAGGTGGTGAGTTCAAGTCTTGCATTGGGGTGCATACTGAGCATGGAACCTACTTGAACAAACAAGCAAACCATGACAAATAAATAAATAGCAATTTTAAAAATTAAAAAATTTAAAAAGGAAATGAGTGCTTGCTTTGGCAGCACAGATACTAAAACTGGAAAGATACACAGAAGATTAACAAGATTAACATGGCTCCTGTGTTAGGATAACACATAAATTTATGAAGTGTTCCACATTTTTAAAATAATAAATAATAATACAAATCAATAAATTTAGAAAGGGGGTGAAGGGTGAGTCATGCATGTCTAATCACCTGGATAACAGAAAAAAGAAGTTTCCGTTTACACTTTCCATTTCATTCTACAAAACACACAGTAAATGAGCAGAATCTCACCATTCTTGTTCCCAAACTTGTTCCCAAACTTGTTCCCAAAGTTGTTCCCAACTTTGATCTGGGTAATTTCCTGACTGTCAATTATGTAAGTCTGCAAATGCAAAGTCTCTTACATACAAGAATTCTGGTAATAACTTGAGATAATATCTCACAGTAAAAAGTCTTGACCTAAAGGGGCAGTGGACAAGTGATTCATTTTTATTCTTTCTGTCAAGGACAATGACTCTGACTACCATGATAATAATTAAGACTCCCCGTTAAATTCAGAGCCAATAGGAGTTATTAAAGGCCACAAGACAAGGGAAGACAATGAAAGAGTGCATACATGGAGCTCGGAGTGCATCCTCAGCAGAAGAGGTATGGGAGTGGCATATTAAGGAAACAGAATAAAAAGTAATAGTATTAATACCATGCTGGGGAAGATATTTGTGCTGTAAGTGAATTGGAGAAAATGTACTAAGCCTTTGGAATGTCCCTCAAATTTGTGAAGGGCCAGACTGGATGGGAGCTGAAGCCCCTGTGCACTTTGATCATAATGCATGAGTGAGGCCTGGTGGACCAGCCTGTTCTTCAGGGTCTTCTAATGGTTCAGAGTATTCTGGAAGGAAGTCACAGTGGTGAGATCGGGGGCCTGACCTCCGTGAACACGGGAGGACAAAAGCACTAATGTCCTCAACAATGCCCATTCAGCATTACCATGAAGCAGTGTTCTGTGTTCACCTGGACTGGGTTCAGGCCAAGACTGTGGTGAGGGCGCCAGAGCCCAGGATCCAAACCCAGCCCAGGCAAGCAGGTGCAAGAACATGGTTGTAAGATGAAATATAAAACACCAGGAAAATCTGAATTCCAGGTAAACAATAATTTTCATTTTTTAGTGTTCCTAATATTTCGTGGAGCATACTTATACTAAAACACAAGCAAATGAAAACACGGTATGTATGTTTATATACATGTGAGATGAATATATACATGCATATTGTGTGTATTATATTATTATGTAAATGTGTTCTTGTTCATCTGAAATGCAGATTTGGGAGGTGTCCTGTGATTGTATTTGCTGGATCTGCTAACTCTCAACTAGAGATACAGAGGACAAGAATTGAATCATGTCCTTAGAGAGGCCTTCTTCATGTTAGAAAAGCCAGACATGTTAGCAACACACAGAGCCTCACAAGGCTCTGAGCACTGAGACCTAGCAGGCATTCACTGACTTTTACCAGCCCCCACAGGTCACGGAAGCACATCCAGGTGTTCAGGTCACAGGAACCACTCAGATAGGAGTATTGCCCTTGTTCAGATCCTGCTCTGAGCATGTTGCTTCACCAACAGTTACTGTCAGTGGCCAAAGCCCTCCCCACCCAGAAAAGAGCCCCCAAACCCTCCCCATTGGTAGCAGCCAAGGAATAAAAGACAGAGAAGTTTAAAAGAAGGAATCCATTTTATTTGGTGTGGAACAGTTAGCTATTTCTTACATGGAGTAAAAGTTTCTCTTTCAAATTAAAAATATCACCTCTATAAGACTATCTTGGTAGCTCTAATGATAGAGGTTGTGACCCATTGGAGCCCCACATGCATCCGTGAAAAGTAATTCTTCACAGACACTGTGGAGTTTCACAGCTGCCTTTGGAGTATGATGTGGCCCCTTTCATAAATAGTCTATTACAGACTTTCTCTGAGAGCTGAATTATAGGGATGTCATTACTAAACTCACAAAATGTGTGGTGGCAGAAATTAACCCAAGGGCTTTAAATTGCATCCATTTCTTGATGTATCACTAGTATTTCTATTTTTTGGACTTCTTATTAGAATTTTAAACTAGTTCCCTTTTTGGTCTTTCCCATAGTCTCATGTTAGCCAGTCTTCTCCGAGTGTGACTTCCTTACAGTAAAGTTATCGGGGTAAGACCCATTAACAACTAATGGACTGAAGTGATCGGACTCCCGGGTGTTTGATGAGATATACAACAGTAGAATAGAAAAGCAAAGACCGGAGAAAGAGTGAATTGGCTTTGGTGTGCAGCGATGCAGTAGGGCAAGGCCCTGCATAGTGGCTGCTGGTCCCAAGACTAACCGTGGAGAGAATTTGGAGAACATGAGCCCACAGGGGACATATAGAGACTTACTAGTGTGGGGCTTTATACGCGGTCAGTGCCGTCAGACAAAATAGTACAAGGATCAACCAAGATTACAAACAAGTGGAATCTGTTCAGATATGGTCTGCATATGTATCTGTATATAACATAAAATGTATGTAGGGTCTATCTCAATTTCTATATATTGATTGACAGACTTATTGTGGCAGCTTTGTCAATGCCCAATTATTGTATGTTCAGCAAATACCATCCTGATCTCTGATGGCATCCTATTGTAAACATCTACCACCTTCCACATGGGGCTTTCTCTCACTGCGTACCAGTGACCTGGTGGTGCCAGAGGGGCAGCTCCCAGGACAGCCCTCAGCCAGTCCTACCAGGCTTTGGATGATTTTGAGGCTTTAAACTTTTTTTTTAATTAAGTATAATTAACATATAGTGGTTATATTAGTTTCACGTATACAATAAAATAATTCAACACTTTCATACATTTCTTAGCGCTCATCAATATAAGTATAGTCTTAATCCCCTTTATCTATTTCCCCCATTTCTCACCACACCCACCTCCCCTCTGGTAACCGCGCGTTTGTTCTCTACAGTTAAAAGTCTGATTTTTTTGTCTGTTTTTATTTGTTCATTTTCTTTGTTTCTTAAATTCCATGTGTAAGTGAAATCATATGGTATTTGTCTTTGCGTTATACCCTTTAGGTACATCTATCGTTGTTGCAAATGACAAGATTGCGTTCTTTTTTTATGGCTGAGTAGTATCTGTGTGTGTGTGTGTGTGTGTGTGTGTGTGTGTGTGTGTACGAACCACATCTTCCTTATTTACTCATGTATGGATGGACTGTGGGTTTGAAGCATCTTTTATGCTGCCTCCCACAGATTCCAATAGGACTGGCTTGGCCACCCACATGGAGCCCCTGTTCATTAGCACCTGCACTGGCTTTCTCCTCTACTTCCTATCACTTCTTTCTTTTCTTAACAATGTTTCTAGGATCACCTTCCAAATAAATGACCTATCTCAAATCCTTGTTCTAGGAATTGCTTTTGAGAATTCAAACAAAGCCAAAAAACCCAGCTATTGTCTATCGGTCTCTTCTCTAGATTACCTGTAAAGTGGTCAAAACCTTAAGTGTTAAAAAAACGACAACAACAACAAAAAAACCTTCAGTGTTAACATGCCTTAAGGTATACTATCTTCATTTGTGTCCATTTTATTCCATCACTTTAACTTTCAATTTTATAGAAGAGGCAGTTGACACTTAACCACGCTTGAGAGCCCAGATGTACAATGCCTACTACATTTGTATATATCCACTGAAATTGGGATAGCCAGGTATGACAGATAAAAATATATACCACCCAGTTTAATTTAAATTTCATGTAAACAATTATTTTCTATTTGTAGAAGTATTTCTCATTCAGTATGTATTTGAAAAATACTTATTCAAATATATTCTTCAAATATGTGTTCATCTCAAATTCAAATTTTATGGGGTGTCCTGTATTTTATCTGACCGTGTGAATATTAGACTCAACAGCCTCAAAAATTCTTTCTTATCACCCAAAATAGTCTTTCTACCTCTTTAGACTTGTTCAATTTCTCACCATCAGCTCAGGTTCCCAGTCTGGAAGCTGAGGTTACCTGCCTTATTTGATCTGGGTTCCCATGTAAGGGAATCATCCTTCCTTACCAGCTGTTCACCCAACCCAGGACCCAGGATTTGCATACAGAAGGTAAAGCCAGCACAACCCACTGATTATTCACCAGGGTTTTGGCTTCACCCTCAATAAGCACTCCTACCTCTTGAGCTAGACTAGATCACCCTACAGCTGGTCCAGTGAATGTAAAGTCTAAAACTCCATTTTTTAAGCCTCTTTTACCTAGATCTACCCTATTTCCTGCTTGATGCTTTAAGGAATAGGGCCAACATTGCTTCTTTCCAAGCCAGAGAGTCTAGGTCCACCTGTGGCTCCTACACTCTGAGAAAATGCAAATTTATTCAGAAGAGAGAATCACCATGAAAGAGAGCCATATGAAAAAGCAACCTTAAAATATTTTTTCTTACTCTTGAC